>NC_132914.1:123839617-124168062 GCF_047675955.1 Chlorocebus sabaeus | reverse complement strand
GGATCACGGAGGTGGTCTTTATAGTCTCAATTTATTCTTTCAATATAAGGGCATCAATTTCACACAAGCCTAGTCTCACACCAAGGGCCATAACTGTCCACTGTACCTTACCAGTATCAAAGAATTAAACATCTGTCAAATTCTTTCTCATTGCAAACAGCTGTTCGTCATGAGATGGGTATCAAGGCCTTTGGCTGAATTTATTTCTATGAATTAGCACTGAGCCAGTACCAGGCCGTATATAAAACCGTTCCTAATACTTCAGCAATGCCTATGTGGGCTGTGTTAAAAGCACACCCTGGCTTATTACATATTTGCATTTGATTTTCAGGCCTCTGACACCAGAGATCTAATTGATAATACCCTGACAAATTATTCTGTGCTAAATTACCCTCTATTGCTGACCAAACTCACAGCTCCAACTCCCTGAAAAACAGAAAGCGTGTAGTAGAATTCAAACATAAGAAAGTTTTGTTCGTTTGTTTGTTTGGTTTTGAGACAGGGTCTCACTCTGTCACCCAGGCTGGAGTGCACTGGTGTGATCATAACTCACTGCAATTTCTGCTTCCCAGGCTCAAGCAATTCTCCCGTCTTAACCTCCTGAGTAGCTGGGAATACAGGTTTAGACCACCACAGCTGACTTGGTGATTCAAAAAATTAAAAAATTGTTTTAGTTTTTTGTAGAAATGGAGTCTTACTATATTGCCCAGGCTGGTCTCAAACTCCTAGGCTTAAAGGATCCTCCCACCTCGGTCTCCCAAAGTGTTGGGATTACAGGCATGAACCACCATACCAGGCCCATATGAAAACATTTTAAATCTGCAAGTACCCCAACCCCATATCTTCGCAGACCCATTTGATGTTATTGCTGTCCAACAGGATGGAATTTGTGTATGGGCCACTGTCCTCTGGCAGGATGGTGGTGTAGGAAGTGAACTTGACTCTCTTCCTCTTTGGGCCTGAAGAATTCATAGGTTCATTTTTAATTTCTTTCTCATAGACGTAGTCAGAAAGTCTAAATAGTTGGCTATGAAAAGTCTTCTGGGAACTGCCGTTCAGAAGGAAATTCCTCTCCTTGAACTGCAGGCCCCTGTCTATCATGGTTGTGCACTCCTCCGACAGAAGTGTAATGTCAACAGGGTTCTCCAAAAGTCCCACTTCATTCCCAAGCCAGATCCAGTCATGGGAATGGGGGACGTTGCCCTGCTGACTCACAGCAAACCTTTTGAGTCTGTGTTTCCAGGAAAACGCCATGCAGTTGATCAAGAAGACCAGAATGGCCTAGAAGGAGATGCAGAGCAGGGAATACATGCCTATCTTGAACTCCATTAGCCCCCTTGAGGTCACTAGGATTACTGGGTTCCAGTGACTTCTCTTGAGTGGGGAAGCTTGTGAAGCTGTCTGGACCACCATTTTTGAGTCATTTATTATTTTCTTCCATGGGAGACTGGGGGCTTATGCTTTTGTTGGTACTTTCCTCTTTCAACATGACCAACAGGTGACCCTGTTGAAATCATTCCTGAACCGCTGTGTCCTGGTTTCCTTCACACGCTATGGAATCACTGAAGTGGTCTTTACAGTATCAATTTATGCCCTCGACATCATTGCCGTGTCTTTGGTATTCATTGCTACTTGGTTCAAATTTGACCTCGGCATTTCCTTTACTCATGGCAAGGACACTCTTCCTCTTGGTCTTCAAACAAGGTCACTAATCATCATGTTTAACTTAATCAAAAGCCCTTGGCTTTCACCCTCCGCAACCACAAAGCATCATCTGAACTCAAGACAGATCAACCCCTTCATGTAACAGTGAGACAGTAACCATCTCATTGAACCTTAAAGGTGACATTGCAACATCAACATACAAAAATTCAAAAAGAACCAAAAGTTTGTGTTATGATAAATATATTTCATACTTGAAAAATTTATTCACATAAATGTTGATGCCAAAAATTATTTCAATATACAGAATTAGAAAAATAACCTCTAGTGCTCTGTAAACTTAAACAGTTCTTGACATGCATCGGACGGTCATTAGTGATGATCTCTATCCCACTGATGTGAAGAACAATACATATTAATAAGTACATGGAATTAGGAAGTACACATTGACTTATTTCACATTCTATGACTGAATTTTATTTTGTCCCTTCTTAAAATATTTTGAAGATTAGGAAATATATCCAAATTATTTTAAAGGGCAACTAATTAGACCACCACTCACGATAATATTATTTATACCAGAACAGATAGAAAAAATGCAGATAAGGCAATACACTCCTAGCCTGAGGTATTTGGCAAAAGGATGCATTATAATTCCATTCTGCTACAAAGACATAATGCTCCTGATACTCTTTTTAAATGATCTGCTAAAACTCTAAAGATGTGGGAGCATTTTAGAACTGGCAATAATTATAGTGAATGGGTAGCAATTTGGTACTTACTTATAGTACCTAAAATGGAATTTCTAAGTGTCAAAAACTGCCTGCTTTGGTGAAAGTGGAAAAATAGAATCCTTTTGCCATGGTCTAACAGTAGACTGTCAACTGCACAGATAAACTTGCTGCAAGGAAATGGCATGTGGACCTGTGATGGGTATATAAAAAACATCTGAGAGGAAACTTTTTCCATGTCATGAAGCATTGCTGTAAAGGACAGGACAGACTGAACAAAAAGCAGAGAGAAGCTTCAAGAATTTCCATCTCAGCTGCAAGAACTTGATGCTGATCTTCCTTCCAGGATATGAAAACTGAGAGGGACAAGTTATCCTCTGATATGGTTTGACTGTGTCCCCACCCAAATCTCATCTTGAACTGTAGCTCCCATAATTCCCGTGTGTTGTGGGAGGGAGCTGGTGGGAGATAATTGAATCATGGGGGTGGTTTCCCCCACACTGTTCTCCTGGTAGTGAAAAAGTCTCATGAGATCTGATGGCTTTTTGTAACTCCTTTTGCTTAGTTCTTATTCTCTCTTGTCTGCTGCCATGTAAGAAGTGCCTTTTGCCTTTGACCATGATTGTGAGGCCTCCCCAGACACATGGAACTGTGAATCCATTAAACCTCTTTTTCTTTATAAATTAGCCAGTCTTGGCTGGGCGCGGTGGCTCACGCCTATAATCCCAGCACTTTGGGGGCCTGAGGTGGGCAGATCACAAGGTTAGGAGTTTCAGACCAGCCTGGCCAATATGGTGAAACCCTATCTCTACTAAAAATACAAAAATTAGCTAGGTGTGGTGGCGGGAGCCTGTAGTCCCAGCTCTTCGGGAGGCTAAGGCAGGAGAATCGCTTGAACTCGGGAGGCAGAAGTTGCAGTGAGCTGAGATTGTGTTACTGCCCTCCAGCCTGGCTGACAGAGTGAGACTCCATCTCAAAAAGAAAAAAACAATTATACAGTCTTGAGTATGTCTTTATCAGTAGTAGCATAAAATCGGACTAACACACCCTCACCAACCTAAATCTCAAGAGTTTCTGGGAGTCACTCATCTTTAGGAACTTGAAGGATATCCTAGGAAACCACTCTCTTGTATCTTTAGATAAGTCAGCCAAGAGCCGCACACCCAGCTCTGTGTTGATGACCAGTCACCCAGGAAAATCCCTGTCTCTTATCCAAGAGGGAGCTAAGAGAGGGAAAGAGGATATTCAAAAATAAAAGTGAAAACCTGTGTCTATGCTCCATATGGTCTAACCAAACAAAAACTACCAACTTTGAAATATGTATAGGAAATATGTATATATGTATACACACATATATGTATATGTATACTGTATAGGAAAACAAATCATTATAATGACAAGGATGTTTTATTTTTAATAACAACTTTATAACAAAACACCATTGATGTTTATACCAAAATATGTTCCTAATTTACTGCCAAAAGCATGCATTTGCTGAAATGGTTTATTAAAGCATTTCGTAATTGTTTGATTTCACCTGCCAATAGAAAGATTTCTAAAGAGAACAGCTTACTGCATTTTATTTCTTTGATTCAAACTGTAATAATTTCATACATTTATAAAAGGGCATGAATTAGCTTATTAGTAATAATTTAAAATTTCAATAAGAATGCACATCTTGTTGCTGAGCATTCAAAGTGCATGAATCATCACATTAAAAAATTAATATGTATGCTGACAAAATGGAGTAAGTGTAAGACGGATGTGGTGGCTCATTCCTGTAATACCAGCACTTTGGGAGGCCAAGGCAGGTCAATCACCTGAGATCAGGAGATCGAGACTAGCCTGGACAACATGGTGAAATCCCATCTCTACCTAAAATACAAAAATTAGCCAGATGTGGTGGCAGGCTCCTGTAATCCCAGCTACTTGGGGGGCTGAGGCAGGAGAATTGCTTGAACCTGGGAGGTGGAGGCTGTAGTGAGCCAAGATCGCACCTGGGCGACAGAGTGAGATTCTGTCTCAAAAGAAAAAAAAAAAAGGAATGGAGCAAGTGTAATAAAACAGTTTAAATGCTGGTGCTTAGCTGTTCCTCCCTACTTCATTACCTTCGAGTTTGACATAGATATTTATGGAATGATAATGAGTAGACTCTGAAAGCTTTCCTAGGGTACCCTAGGAAAGCACAATGGAAAAAGAAATTTTAAAATTTTAATGGCCTAAAGGCATTAGTCTAACCAATTCAATATTCACTTGAAATTTAGTTCTAGAGAGGAACGTACCATCATTAAAGCAGCTATGGAGAAAATGAATGTTAAGCAACTAACTTGTTAGACTAACACTTTATATTAACAATTTAGCTTCATTAAGAGTATCTATTGATCAATCTCCAAAATATTACTCTATATACATTAGCTAGAAAATATTTTCCATAGTTGTATAAGAAATAATAGAACACAAGACTCTAGTAATTTTACATGTTGTGCCAAAACAAGAATTTTAAATATTTTTAAATGTTTTTATTCACTGTCCAACACCAAGTACAGCCAATGGTTCAACTCCAAAATTAGACAATAAGGTTCCTTGTCTTCCATGGGTAATATACAGAAAGTGAGGGTTGTGTTTGAAGAAAAATATTGTTTTTATTTATGTTTTCACTGAGCTTTTCCTGTCAACTTAGGTCACATTGATGACATTTGTTTTCGTTCACTACAATCCTGTGATGTGAAACTGGCTTGTATGTTTACTCTCATTTCACTGATAATTAAAGGCTCAGAGAATTTAGAAAGTTTGCCTACTCACCCATCTCACAAATGACCTTGGAAAAACCTGATTCCCAAAATCTCTTGGGCCCAAGCCTTAAGTCTACAGAGGCATCACATGGCCGTGATACGAATTTTGCTCCTTAGAGCTGCCTTCTTCAACAAGGCCACTAGATTCCTTGAAGTCAGACATGCGTGAACTGTGAATGTGTCTAAATGTCCCAGTCCACACTTTATGAGTAGCCAAGTGCAGCCAATATCTTATTACACAGACAGCTGCACTCCCTGGGCTCAAGGGATTCTCCCACCTCAGCCCCCTGCGTAGCTGCTCCTCACTCTTAAAGACCCTTTGACCAAATCAGGTCAGGTCAGCCTGAAATCCAGGATAATCTCCTGATTTTAAAGTCAACTGATTAGCAACATTAATCCCATCTTCAACCTTAATATCTCTTTGCCATGTAATGTAACACATTCACAAGTTTTGGGTATTGGGATATATACGTCTTTAGGGGAGTCGGTTCTTACTTTGTTTACCACAGGAGATAACTAAACCTTTCTGTTAGTCATTTCATTTTGCGGCTTGGTAGTGGAGCATGGCTCATTTGATTCAGGGCCACTCCTGTGCTCTGTCCCTCAGTGACAAGCCCTGTGCATTGACCAGTCTCAGGCCCAAGACGGGCAGGTCATGCAGCCATCCTCCTAGCTGCATTGTTTGTGTAAGGATGAACACGTAGTCTAGGCAGAAGTTCCTGAGTTCTTCCTTGGGATTTTCCCATCTGGGGCTGATAGGAATGACCCCTTCTTCCTCCCTGATAGACTGTACTGCTACAGTATGAGTTCAGGACTTCCTGTACTCACCTTTCATCTGGCTTAGAAAGAACATGTCTGCAGTGCAGAGAATGGAATCAAATTGTAGAAACAAAGAGAGAAGAAAGAACAGGAGAAATAAGAAGAATGCTGTCTGGTGATGTTGAAGTCCCAGAATCCAAAGGAGTCTGTTCTCTTGGCAGATCAATTTGTGCGTAGCATGGCTTCATGACAAAATAAATTGCCCAGTATGGCTTAAACTAGATTAGAGTGAGCTTTCCTGATTTTCAACCACAGTCCTGAGAAATCCAAACAGAATATCAAGTTTATTTGTTAGGGAACATCAGAGTTGCCAGGAAAAGCTAGAGAAATACTGTTCTGGGGCATGATGAAAAAAAAAAAAAAAGAAAAATCTCAGGGGAGGATTTCATTGTCTTCTAAGACTAGGGTAGCAGGGATTAAATGCTCACTCAAACTCTTGAGAAATAGTTTAGATAAAATAATCAAATGCTTATTTTCTACCTTGGTTTTGGGAATCAATGTCACAGGCAAAGCATTGGCATTAGAACTAGACCTTGTCTGGGTGCAGTGACTCTTGCCTATAATCCCAGGATTTTGGGAGGCAGAGGCAGGTGGATCACTTGAGGCCAGGAGTTTGAGACCAGCCTGACCAACATGGCAAAATCCCATCCCTACTAAAAATTTAAAAATTTGCCAGGTGTGGTGGTATGCACCTGTGGTCCCAGCTACTCAGGAGGCTGAGGCACCAGAGTCCCTTGAAACCAGGAAGCAGAGGTTGCAGTCAGCTGAGATTGTGCCACTGCACTCCAGCCTGAGCGACCAAGCAAGACTCTGTCTCAAAAAACAAAACAAAACCAAAAAACACCTAGATCTAGCAGGGGACACAAGACAATGCAAGCTCATGAGCTCAGAAATAAGTCTCTGCTCTGCTGGAAAAGATATTTACTGAGGCAGAGAAATGAAAATGTTTACAGTATGAGAACTGGGCCACAGGAGGTGGGTTTCAGTCCCAACCACTCCCATCATCACTGTATGACGTAAACTGTGCACCTAAACTCTTAGTTCACTCATTTCCACACCTGCAAAATGATGATAATGTCAAAAAATAATTTACAAAATTGTTGGGGAGCAATGAGAGTTAATTCCCCCAAAATATTGCTTAGAACAACCATCTTAGAGTTGGCACATTTTGGGCACTCCGTAATGCATTGGTTTTTAATCATCACTATTATTATCTACACAATCCCAATTTTTACTAGATTGATTCCCAAGCATGACTCTGCTGTCTTCTACCCTTGTTATTACTATTGCTATTTTTCATTTGACAAGCTACCCAATCTGTTAGATGAGTAGAGCAGCCATCAGCCACAAGCCAGGTGTTCTGAGAATCCAACATCCACATCAGAAGCTAAAGATTTTATTTGACATAAGCTCTTTAGCTTCTCATTCATTCTCTCTTTACACAACCAGATAGACAGGCACATGCCTTTGTTTGAGCTTTTATTCTGCCTTGGAAATCAGATACTCAGTCCCAGGCTGTCATCGTTTTTCATTTCTATCATTATACCTGCATGCTGGGGAATCCATTGACTTAAAACATTCCATTTCTTGAGCCAGTAATTATTAGTAATGCCAAGGGGGAAAAAAACACTAATCACTTTTTTCTTTATGGTGTTTAGGGAAATTTTATTTTTATTTTTATTTTTCTCCTCTACTGTGTTTACAGTATACCTGTTTTTAATAGTCTCTCTGAAATAATAATTATGGAAATACTATTATAAAAAAGCAAACTGCTGGTGCTGAAAAGAATTTTATGACAAAGTTAGAAGGCAAGAAGTTGCATATGCACTTCCCAAATGGCCTTCAGAGCAACAAGCAAACCCTGCTCTATAGGCAGCTGTGCTGTGTTGAAGTTTAATCTGTAGTGATACGGTTTGGCTCTGTGTCCACACCCATATTTCACATCGAATTGCAATCCTCAATGTTGGAGGAGGGTCCTGGTAGGAGGTGATTGAATCATGGAGGTGATTTCTAATCATTTAGCACCATTCCCCTAGTGCTGTCCGTGATACAGTTCTCAGAAGATCTGGTGGGAAAAAAGTGTGTAACAGCTGGGCGCGGTGGCTCATGCCTGTAATCCCAGCACTTTGAGAGGCCGAGGCAGGCAGATCACGAGGTCAGGGGATTGAGACCATCCTGGCTAACATAGTGAAACCCCGTCTCTACTAAAAAATACAAAAAATTAGCTGGGCCTGGTGGTGGGCTGTCGTAGTCCCAGCTACTTGGGAGGCTGAGGCAGGAGAATGGTGTGAACCCAGGAGGTGGAGCTTGCAGTGAACCGAGATCGCCCCGCTGCACTCCAGCCTCGGTGACAGAGTGAGACTCTGCCTCAAAAAAAAAAAAAGTCTGTGGCACCTTCCCCTTCTGCCTCTCTTTCTTTTCTATCGGTCATGTGGAAACATGCCTGCTTCTGCTTTGCATTCCACTGTGACTGTAAGTTTCCTGAGGCCTCCCCAGAAGCAGACGCCTGTGTAGTCCACAAAACTGTGAACTAATTAAACTTCTTTTCTTTATAAATTACCCAGTCTTAGGTATGTCTTGATAACAGTGTGAGAATCAACTAATATATGTAGCCACGGGAGGTTATGTACCATTCCAGCCTTCCCGTCAAAGCAGCATTAGAAACCATTCACGGGCAGGTTTCTGGCCCCTCTTCTCGTGGCAGGTGAATTTTGCTTTATATGAAAGAAGATGAAAAGCTTGGTGTGTGTTGTGTGTCTGTTACTCGCAGTATCTCATTACTATCTGCCCCTGTGCAAGTCTTGAAGACTGGATTATCTATTCCAGGTACCCACTCTAGTGTCCCACATTCAAACCTTGTTACTTGAACCATCAAGTAGGGTGGTGATGGGGATCTCTCAGGCGTCCTGCTCTGCATCCAATCTTTTTCAAAGCACTAGATGGAGACCAGCAAGAAGGAGATGGTCAGTATACACAAACTTCCCTTGTGTCTGTGGTGCTTAGGGATTCTTCCCTATCATGCAATTCTACACTTGACCATCAAAGATCATTAAGATAGCTGCCATTTTCTACTAACAAATTTCTCTGTCAGCTTTCTCTCGGTACTCTGACTGACTGTGGAATATGGAAGGATGGCATCCCATTGTCTCATACAACAGGAAGTCCAGAGATTGGTAGCTCCCAAATGGTTCAGTAGCTCAGTGATGTCACTTCCTGTCTTTGCATTCTACCATATTAAGAATTTTTCCTTTGTTATGTTGAACTTGTTGCCTCGTGGCTACAGGATACTGATCTAAGCAGATGGATACAGGGCTTTTTGCTACCAAGGCACATGTTATCCAGAAATAAAATATTGTCCAGAAGCCCCCCGCAAGCTTTCCCTTGCATCTCGTTTGCTGGAACTGGGTGACCTGCCAGTCTCTTAACCAATTAGAAAGATATAATCATGACCAGTTTAAATTTGAGGATTGGACAAAGGAGGGAGGCTCACTTCCTTGAGGGCAAGAGTTTAGTGCCTACAAAATACAAAATCAGAATTCGATGAGCCAGAATGAAAAGGGGTGAGAGAATATAAAAGCAGGTCTACGTATAGCCTATCAAGGTAAAGAAACAATGTCACAGATACATGAAAGACTCCTGCATGCCACTTCTTAACCTCATTACTTTCCTTATCTTTTCAGCAGCAAATGGTTATTCCCTAAAGTGAATAACATTGTAGAATTTACCAAAAATTTAGGGCAGTATTTGAGTTAGATGTAGTAATGAGGTTTTTTTTTCCAGGGTTTCAGAATCACCAAAGCTGTTGTTGGTCCATTTGTTGATTATGAAGATCTTTCAAGTAGGGTTTATTTTTTTAAAAGAATGTTTCTTCAGCGTGACCACTGCCCTGAATGTAGCAATATTATTCCCGTTTTTAGGACTTTTCAGCATGGGATGAATTGTTAATCTAATATTGTTGATTTTATTCTCTGCTTCTTTATTTTTCACAGCTACTTTTTTCTTTGTGCTTCATTTGAGATACTTCTTACTGCTATGTCCTCAAGTTTACTAATCTTTGATTTTGTAACAGCTATTGTGCTGTTAAGCCCAGCCCATGTCATTTTCTTCTTAGTCATTGTAATATTCTTCTCTAAAGGTTTGTTTTGTGTCTTTTAAAAATTCCTTTCATGTATCTACTGAACCATTACCTTCTCAAACATATGAGCCCTATTAATGATAACTGTTTTAGTACCTTTGCCTGCTTGTTCCATCGTTGATGTCATTCTTTCTGCCAGACCGTGTAAAGGTCACATTGATGCTGTGGAATTTTCTTATTGCGTAAATATTCATGCACTTTGCTATGAGACAATTTGGCCTTTTTAATACTTGCTTTTAAGCTTTGTTAGTAAGGACCCAGGCTTACTTTAGCTTAGTGTCAATTTGGCCCCACTACGAATGCACTATCCTTCTTAATACTCCACCTGATGCCCCATGTAGTATTCAGTTTCTCCATTTTCATGGTGGAAACACAAACCATTTCTGACACTGTATGAGAATAGTATTTTCCCCTGCATCTCTCTCGTTTTTAATATACTAGTCACTGTTATTTTATTTAAGTTCTTATACCAATTCTGTAAGATATGAACTGTCATTCCCAGTTTTCAATTGATACATAATAGCTGAGCATATTTGGGGGGTACATGAGATATTTTGATATATGTGTACAATGTGTAATGATCCAGTCAGGATAATTAGGATGTCTATTACCTCTAACAATTTCTTTCCTTACTTTAGGAATATTCCAATTTTTCTAGCTATTTTGAACTACACAAGAAATTATTGTAAACTTAGTCACCATACTGTACTAAATACCAAATCATATTATTTCTAATTGTATTTTTGTACTCATTGACCAACCTCTTCTTCATCCACTCTTTCCCTCTCACCCTTCCGTCCTTCCCACAGCTCGGACCATTTCTCTGTATTCATACATTGATTAGCGCTTAGCTGAAGACTTGAAAAGAACTCTCTGTGGGAATGAGAAATGTCTCTTCTCTCCCTGTAAAATAAAAACAGAAACAAACAAAAACCACCTCTTTTGTCTACGGTATCCTATGAGCTCCAGCTGCCTTGGTCTCTTTGGATTTCCATGTCTATCTTCTCAAATCTGAAAACTACTGAGCTCTGCTTGGATTCCCCTCTCTGTGTTGTGCCTTGGTAATGTTCTCCAGGAAATAAGCTGGAATAATTTTAGGACTCAATTAATTTGCTTTCCTTATCATAGGGATTACTATACTGCACCATCTAATGCCCAATGACTAAAAGCAGTTGTTTTATTTTATTTTAGCCTTTTTTAAAGTTATTTCAAGAAAATGGTTACATTTAGTCCATGTTATTCCATCTTGACCAGCTACTGACACATCTCATGAGCTCCTTTATTTTTTATCATTTTATCCCTGACTTCTGGAGATTAAAAGACATCATCAGCACATGTTAGCTTAGAAAATGATCCAGGCACTCCTAATTCATTAAGTGGTTGCCACAAAAGGGATCAAGACCTGTTTGCCTTGGTAAAGCCTGACATATGGTGCCAATGTGCGTCTTGCATCCTTTGGATCCTTTGGATCACTGCTAACACAGAGCCTGCTGCTCATAGAAGCATTTTTAATTATGTGCCGTTGACACCAACACTGAAATAACAAGCTTAAGTTTCAGGGTTTGCACAGGAAATTCTTCAAAGGAAAAAGAGAAAGAAAAGGTCTGTAGGATTCACAGTTTCCAAAGTTTTGTTGAAGAATATTTATTTAAAGAACTACGTTGAAAACACTTGAAGCATGCTAATGCTGCCCACGGCCAAGCAAAGTTGAATTTTAAAACTTACACTCTAGTGAATACCTCCAAAGAGAAGTCAAGCAATTGTTCATCGAGCCAGGCTCACATGGTTCATGGAGGCAAGCTGGTGCAGAGTAATCCCTTAAATATTACAGGATGATTCAACAGAATCCACTCCTTTATTGGACTTTGAATTCATTCTACTGTGGGGAAAGCTATTTGGAATCCATGGACAGAAGTCTTTGTCCTGAACAGCCTGGGATGTTGAGCTCCCAACTCTCACCAGTGTTACGAAGACATTATAGTTACTCCATACTCTAAACAACACTTATATATAAAATCTAGATTCACACTAGTGATAAATTACAATAATGCTATCTATTCCATGTAAATACATTTAATTAACAATTATGCGATAGGCTTAATTTTCAAGACCCATTATATACACAGAGAAACTTATGAGGTGCTAGTGAAAATAAATATGCAGTAGTTAAAAGCAAAAATCTCTGCAGGAACAGGCCAGGTAACATCAATCAGAGAAGCAGATCTGATGTTATTTAATTGCCAATGTAGGGTGTGTGCCTAGCTGGGATTAGAATGCATTTAAAATGTTAATGGAGGAATATGAATACATCACAATGTGAGTGAGTTGTTGCCCTTGGCTGCCTTTGACTCTGCACATTATTTGCTATTCCTACACTCGTCATGGCAGAAGGGAGACGTGAATCATTGCATCTGGCGCTGGTGTCCTCGTGTGTGTACCCTGAAAAAGAATCGCCCTGGAAGTTCCCTGGGTCTTTTCTCTTTCCTACAGAGAGCCTAAACTAGAGCCCCATGAGCTGGGACCCTTACTGTCATAACCTAAGAGAGGTGATTCAGCCCATGGTGGGCTTTGTCCCATTCTTGTAGTCTTCTTGGTTGAGTTCACTGATGGTTAATTTCATGTCAACTTGACTAGGTCATGGGGTGCTCAGATAGCTTAGTAAATAGCATTTCTGATTGTGGTTTGTGTCTGAATGCTGAATGTGTCTGTGAGGGTATTTTTGGATGAGATTAGCATTTGATTAGAATGTCCATTCCTAGGGGCAGCCAGCACTCACTGCAGGATGTGGCACCAGTCTGTGTGTGTGTGTGTGTGTGTGTGTGTGCATTTTAAATTGTGGTAAGAATATTTGACATAAGATGTATCTTCTTAATTTTTAAAGATATACCTACAGGCACAATGTTGTGTAGCAGATCTCTAGAGCTCATTCATCTGGCGTAACTAAAAGTCTGTACCCATTGAATAGCAGCTCCACATTGTCTCCTCTCCCCAGCCCCTGGCAACCACCATTCTGCTCACCGCTTCTGTGAGTTTGACAATTTTCGATATTCCTTGAATATAAGTGGAATCTATGCAGTATCTGTTGTTCTGTGGCTTATTTCACTTAGCATGATAGAGCTTCTAATTTTTCCAGACAAGTTGGAAATAGAGCCTTTCATTGAAATCTGCAAACTTTTCAATTTCAGCCAGCAATTATGAATGAATTATTGATGCATATATCAATGCTTTACTGACCAAAACAAGCCATTCTCATAAGCTGCTGCTTAGAACCTAAAGAAACTTCTGACAATATGACTCCAGATGCCAGTGGAAAGAAAGAGATATGGGTTTGTTTGCTTGTTTAACTCTAATAAATTAACTGGTACAAATCTAGGCCTCATTGTCATCATGGTGCAAACATTATTAAAAGTGCTTGTTGACTTCCAAGAAATAGAAAATTGGTTCATCTACCTCAAATATATTTACAGTTACTTTACTTCCTTTTATATGTTTCTTTTCTGTGTGTGTGGTTAAGAGTGCTTAAACTCTGTTAGCAAATTTCCAACATAGAATATGATTATGAACTGTGTTTCTTATGTTCTACTTTGGACTTCTAGACTACATTTTTAGCCTTTTGTTACTATCGAATATTTTATGATTTCATTGTGAATTAATTTATTCATTTTTCTCTTTGTCATCTCCAAAGTATTGATTTTCCAGTGATGTTCTTGCACAACAGACATCCTTTTATGTGGCACTCTAAACCGGCAATCCTCCCAGTTTTCCTCCTCTCTTATTAAATATTGCCATGGGCTTTTCTCTTCCCTCTGCTGGCCAAACCGCATGTCAGCTCATCTCCACCCTTGCCTCACTCACTTGGGTATGCACAATATGCCCAGGTTTTCATCTCCATTCATCTTTTGTGTCTGCTTTACATTTATTAGGATCACCACTGGGCCACATCTTTTCTGATGATAGCCCTGGCAGTCTTGGGTTTGCCTCCTCTCAGGTTAGAAAGCCCAGCTTTAATAAAGCACCCCATTTCCCAAGAATTTTAGCATAATCCTAGCAAAATCTTTGCATGGAGTTCTCCAAAGACCACCAGGATAGCTAAGTAGTAGAAACGAGAGTTTTATTGGTGGTATCAGTTTGCAAATCAGGAAGAAATATCTCTGGCATGTGCTAAAGGTGCTCTCTCTCAGAAGAGGGAAAGAGTAGGTTGGCTTTTATACCTCACACAATGGAGTCATATATATACAGAAGGTTTCCAGGAAAAGCTACACATATTTATGCAGGGAACTGAGTGCACGCATAATGGGTAAGCATATATGTTACATATATCCCATGTTCACTTTGGAGAGGGGTTTTAGCATTCAAATGATGTGGAATTTGGCTTCTTACATCAGAAGGTAAATTATAGGGCTTGATGACAGTTTATGTGCAGCCTCTATAAACCAGCTTAAAGTCTGCAGTTGCTTACCGGAAGATAATGTTTGTAAGGCCAGTCCTCTGTCCAATCAGAGTTGTAGAGGTCTGGGTTATAAATCAGAGTTAAGTACAACACTGATTGAATTTGCCTGACAGCTCCCACAGTTAGGGAGTTTAGTGATAGTGTGGTCTTTTTTGGAGCCCTAGGAATTTAGGAAGTTGCCAGGCCAGCCAAGCCCTGAAGTGTGGAACCGTAGGTAACTTTTGTTTCGTTAACATTAGGGTCATCTTAGTTGATAAAGGGGTATCTAGTTTGTTCTCTCAGATCACAGTGGTAAAACTTGGGTATGTCCATTTCTGAACTACTCACTTTGGCCAGGAAGATGGAGTGCTGCCTGGCAATGTTTCATCTATGGCCACCCTGGAATCCAGCCCTTCAGAAGTCATGGGGTATTGGAGGAGTTGTTCACAAAGAGAAACAGGAGGAAATGTATATAAGGAGAGAATATTAAATGCTTACTTCACCATGCCCAATCTCTGTAAAGGGGTCATATTATGCAGGATAAAAGATGCTGGGGAATGAGAAGATTTCATATTTATATTGCATATAGGCATAGTTCTAGGTACCATGCATATATTAGCTCATTAATCCTCTTAAAAATGAGATGGGTGACATTATTATCCTCAGATTATACATGAGGACACTGAAAAATGGAAGGGCTAAACACTTTGCCGAAGATCACACAGGTAACATATGGTAGACCTGGGGTTTGCACTCAGGAGATCTGGCTCTAGGGCCCATGCTCTTAACCACCACTGTCTCTAATGCAGGGACCATGGTTCCTGTTCTGGACACTAACTCTGGGACCTCCAGCAAGTCAATCACTCCAAATGACAAAGCCCTCTTACGAAAGCATGATAGTAATTGCTCAGCCAACTTCATGAGATTATTATAAGAATACAATTCAACAGTCATACTCAGTCAATAAATAAATATTGATGTCACCAAGCGATGTCTGACACTAGATGTCCAGGTGAATGAATAAGGACATCACCTTGTTCATTCGTAATGTGCAAAACAGAATAAAAATGTAAGACAGTATGCTTTTTTCCCCCTTTGCTCTTGACAAGCATTCCTTTGGCTCCTTGGATATCCGTCCACAAGGGTCAGTTAACTAAACTGGGACAGTATTTCCAGAGTGAATTGAAGACATAGAGAAGCATCATTTCCCCTTCAGTGCTCACTAGGGGTCATGATTGAGCAGGGTTCAGCCATAACTGGACTTCTTTTACCAGACTTTATAAGGTGCTATTAGTCACATCTATGGAGGCTGTCAAATTCTTTCTCTCGACATCTTGACAATTGCACTGATATGTAATATAGCACATGGACATTCTGAAGCAAGGCTGACCAGTAGTCATCTGATCAGTGGATTAAATATGGCCACAGAAATGGCAGAGAAGACAGGCCAGCCTTCCAGGGTAGCTGTTTATAAGTGCTGGTGGTTCCCACTGTTTTGGTCCCATCTTAGAACGCTATTCTTTCTAGTAAAGAGAAAAATTGTTTTTACAATGAAGACAGCAAGGGTTGCAGGAAACTAAGTTTTTCCTAACTCAAGAATTGACACTAGCTGACATTTGACAAAGCCTTGACCTATTCTTTGAAAAGTGTGTGTGTGAGCTCCCTGCAAGGTGTTGGCAATTAGCCTGGAAGCCCAGGTGGACATATTTGCACTCTCTCCAATTCCAGAGATACCTGACTCCTCCTTCATTGTGCATGCTTATCTGGAATCATAGAAGCTCTCAGTTGTTCTCTGCTTGTGACATGCAAAGTAATGCCACCCCCACCCCATCCCAAATATTTCCATGTCCTAATCTCCATAGCCTATGAATTTGTTAGTTTGCATGGAGAAAGTAAGGATGCAGATTGAATTAAGGTTGCTAATCAGCGGACATGGATGATATGGTTTGGCTGTGTCCCCACCCAAATCTCATCTTGAGTTGTAACTCCCACAATTCCCACATGTTGTGGGAGGAATGTAGTGGGAGGTAATTGAATCGTCAGGGATTCAGTTACCTCCCTGGGTAATTGCCTCCCAGAGAAAGAGCACAGGGTCTTTCCCATGCTCTCTTCACATGCTGGAGATCTGACGGTTTAAGAACAAACAGGAGTTGCCCTGTGCATGCGCTCTTTTTTCCTGCTGCCATCCACATAAGATGTGACTTGCTCCTCCTTGCCTTCCGCCATGATAGTGAGACTTCCCCAACCACGTGGAACTGTGAGATCTCCATTAAACTTCTTTCCTTTGTAAATTGCTCAGTCTTGGGTATGTCTTTATCAGCAGCATGAAAATGGACTAATACAATGGAGATGCAGAAATTAGCCTGCATTACTCAGATGGGTCGAATGTAATCACAGAAGTGCTTATAAGTTGACACAGGAGGCAGAACCAGAGAGATGAAAGCATCAGAAAGACTCTCGCTGACTTTGCTGACTTTGAAGACAGAGAAGGGGTCCATAGGCCAAGGAATCTGTGCAGCCTGTGCAAGTGTGGAAAGGAAAGGAAAGAGATTCTTCCATAGAGCCTCCAAAGGGAACTTGGCTGCAGACTGCTTTATTTTAGTCCAATGGGGCTGACTTCAGACTTCTGACCTCCAGAACATTTTGAGTGGCTTTATTTTAGTAATCTCTCTGATCTGTGAAACGAGGATCATGTTAGAGTCTTACCCATAGAATGATTTGAAAGGTCAAGTGAGATGTGTGGAGGGAGCGCTGAGCACAGTGATTGGCACAAGGTAAAAATTAATATCAATAACTATAGTCATCATCGCCATCAACATCATTATAAGAAATGAGATGCCCATAACTAATTTAGACCAAGTGCATTATTTCACTTTTTGGAATGTTGGGATGTGGTTTTAAAGGTCAAATTCTTTCTTTCATTGAGAGTGTGGCCAATTTTGTTATGAGCTTAACTCTAGAGGGAATAAAAAACTTACATTGGTACATTTTTTAATTCTGAAGAGTTGACAGATTGGGAGCTACATGTATTCTGGGACCACTTTATAATTGTTTTTAAGTGCTGAGTTTTAAGTTTTATTTGTTTTTGAGTTTCTTCTTCCAGGAATATAAATAATCATTCTATTACTTACTTGTTTTTCTATCTCCAAAGATGGGCAGGATGAGTTGCAACATAAGAACTAAGTTCAGTGGTTTTAAAGTATTGGCCTGTTACCCCCATGTCTTAAAAATTCACTCGAAGTCTTGAGCAGAGTGGGGTAGATGGAAAGCCTTCCAGTTTTAGGTGCTTATGGATTTATGAACTGAAATGAACCTCCAAGATCCAGACTGGAAGATGGGCTTCTGAGATGCTGGAGCTGGGGCAGAGCGGCTGATCAGGGACCACTAGGCCTGATGTCCCCTGATCTTGGTCCAAGAAGCAGGAGCCCCTGATGTTTCTAAACATTTGCTTAAAGGGAAGCACATAGGTTAATGATACAAATCCTTTTAGAAACATAAATAAACCTTTCCTAAAACAGGATTTCTTCCAGCACTATAGGGAATCAAGATTCCATGCCCAGCAACTTCCTCCCCTCGCCGTCAGAGTCCTGATTCTGTCACTTCTGCTGAACTCTCTTAATTCTACATGTCAGATCAATGTGTGTTTCTTTTCTTCTTGTGATGCCACCAAGAAGTTTGTGAGGATGGAATGTGACCTAGATTTGCATTTATTTGTCTTCTTATTTGTGCCATAAATGAATGACATTTGCATGTGGGTTGAAGCTAACTCTTAAATATTTTTAGTTGCATGACAATAACAACCACGGAAATTGTCTGACATTACATTGGAGAGACAGCTGGACCCTCTGAGAGATTCAGGTCTCATCGATCTCTTTAGCTTCACTACCTCTCATGGTGTCTGTCCGGTGAGCTATATGTTTTCAGCAAATGTCAACTGAAAGGATGAATGGATGACATCTTCATGGCCAAAGTAAAAGTGCTGCAAGAACTCAGTGAGTATCAGTCTTCCTTCACATCCTACCTCTTTCCACTCAATCCTATCCCACATGAATTTGTGGAGCAAATATTATTTGCAAGGCATTGCTGTTTTTGATGCTGGCTGGGTGTGTTATAACCTATTCATTCGTTGGCCTGTTGGCCTGTCCTTATTCTCAAGATGGCATGTCCAGGAGAGCAGGGACCTTGACAATCTTGTGTATCATCATCACTCACCACCGTGCCTGGCACTTAGAAGGTATTTTATAAATATCCAGTAAGTATTATTGAAATGAAAAGCATGTGTTCCCTGCCCCTAAGGAGTCCATGTGATCTATCAGTGCCAGAAGATGATGCCTACCATTGTGGATTAACAGGGATCTTGGAGTCAAGTGTAATTGGGTTCCAATTCTGGCTCTGCCATTGCTCCCTGGGGTATCTTTGCAAATTCTACCATTTAAGGTAACCTTGGTATCAGACCTCTTCTTTTTGTAGCTGTTGCATATTAACCCAGGAAATTCACTGCTATTTAAAAGCCAGTGATTTTCTCCAGAGGTGACATCAGATTCTATTTCTAGGAAAGGAGCTCCCTGCGTATTTCCAGGCAAGCAGCAGGTAACTTTAAATTTCCTCTGAGAGCACATCTCTCAGAAGACACTCAGCCTCGCCTTACTCATCACAGACTAAGTTTGGAAACAAGATGTTTCCTTGGGTGTAGGGAAGGCTTTCAAATGTGAAATCTCTTTTATGATTCTTTAGCATCTCATTAGTGCCGAGTGCAGCTGAAACTGAAAGCTGAAAAACTGAATTCTTGCAGAGAGAAGTTGGCAGGCACTACCGTCAAGGTGACCATAATTGTACTTTTCTTAGTCTTATGGAAGAAAGAGTATATCCCCTGCTGATAACATATGATAAGCATCTGGGACTCTAAGAAGCCACAAATTATTGATAAACAATACAATTACTAACACATAAATACATTAGCCCACCACTTATCCAGAACTGTATATGTTTATACATCACATTATAGCCACACTATGTAAGTCATAGCTGTGTTCTTCCTTCCTGTGAAGACATTCACAAAAACTTGGCAAAGAGAAGAAGTCATGCTTTCCGGTGATATAGTTGGAAGGAGAAAGGCATTTTGCAAGTTTAGGACTGGCGCATCATCCGCTAACTAGTTCCTTTGTGGAGAAATAGAGGAAGGGTATTCATTACTATTTCATAAGGGCAACCCCCAGGCCCTATGGCTCTACATGATCATGCTGAGTGGCACTTCATTAATGGCCAGTGGTGAATAGAGTTGGCTCTGGAGCTAGAAAGCATAGTGGGACCCCTGGCTTCACCATGCTCAAACCGTGTGGCCTTAGGTGAGTTACTTAACCTCTCTGTGACTCTGTTTCTCATCTATAAGTGGTGTCATAAGTAGCATTACCTAATTCAAAAGCTTGTGTGGATGAAATGAGCCAATAGCTCTAGTGTGCTTAGCATCTGGCACTTAAGTGCTCACTAAATGCTAGTCATTCAAAATCATTAGTTTGACTGCAATATCCTAAAGAAGAACCACATACATTTCATGATAGTAACTGTCTTGGTACATTGCCCTACACAAAGAAGGTAATCAATATATATATATTTGGAACAAAAACATCTCATGAAATCTGAAGAAGACTTGGATCCTAATCCCTAAAATATCAAGACAGGTCTTCATCCAGTAAAACCTGTTCAACAAAGATGTTCTGATGACGTACACTAATTACTGATATCAAAGATCATGTTAGGATTTTTCACACATACTCACATGTTATTATTAAGCTACATCTGCCACATTATCATGATGCAAAGTAATTGTTGGACCTAATTACAGAACTTTACATTCATCCATGCTGATTTTACTCCACTAGGCACAAGGTTCCAGACTGCCGATGATATTTTTTCCCAAATTCTAGATTCTAATACATTTCTTTCTCTATTACCCAAAAGGCATACAGTCCTGAGACACACAAAATATAGTATATTTTCATATTACCATAATTTATATTATCACTTCAATTGATTACATAGGCAAAGGCCTTTAGTTAATGCACAGTCTCTACTATATAAAATAATTTCTTAGATGTGATTTGTAGGGATCTTTAATAGTCCTTTTAAGATCTTCCCTGGAGACCAGGTGTGGTGGCTCACACCTGTAATCCCAGCACTTTGGGAGGCTGAGGCAGGCGGATCAACCCTGACCAACATGGAGAAACTCCATCTCTACTAAAAATACAAAATTAGCCAGGCATGATGGCACATGCCTGTAATTCCAGCTACTTGGGAGGCTGAGGCAGGAGAATCGCTTGAACCTGGGAGGTGTAGGTTGCAGTGAGCCGAGATCATGCCTTTGCACTCCAGGCTAGGCAATAAGAGTGAAGCTCCATCTCAAAAAAACAAAAACAAAAACAAAACAAAACAAAAAAAACACCTTCCCTGGAAATCACACCAAATTTCCTGCACTGTTGAAGAGTGATGACACTATGAACAAGGATCTTATACAGGATGCTAATAAGTGCTTCACACTTTTAGAGGTGCCTCATGATGATTTCAAAGTAATGCAAAGAAGAAAACACTCTTTGGAAATTTCGATTCATTGTGGAGTCATGGTATAATGTATTATTAATGTACGCATTAAAATTATAACAAGCACATTGCAGCTAATTAATTAGATCCCCTCAATTTACATAGGTACCAGGATAAGCAACAGAATTGGGTATCTCCCAGCAAAGTATTAACATTGCTCAGAACGTGGTGGCCTGCAGACCACAGGGGTTTCCCCTGAACAACAGGCTAAACTGTGACCTCCTGTCATGGTGTGCTGAGAAGAAACCCCCATCTTCATGCAGTAGCAGAAGTGACAGTTGAGCCTAGGGCTACTGTCTTCCAAAGTGATATATTTAGCAGGCTAGGTAGGGGATAATGTAAATAAAATCATATAGATGAAATTTGTATTAACTAGGATTCTTCAGCAAAAGATCAAATAGGAGATTAGATAGATATAGATAGATGATAGATAGATAGATAGATAGATAAATAGAAGACAGATAGATAGATAATTGTGAGGATCTGTCTTTCATGACTGTGGGCAATCTGCAAGCTGTAGATCTAGGAAAGCTAGTGTTGCAAATTCCAATCTGAAGTCAAAGGCCTGAGTCCCAGCCCAAGGGTAAGAGAAGCCCAATGTCTCAGCTCAGACAGTCAGGCTGAGAGAACCAATTCAACCTTCCTCAACCATTTTCTTTTATTCAGACCCTCAAAGGATTGAATGACACCCACCCAGTCACATTTAAGAAGGCTATCTGCAGCAGGCCAAGTCAAACGCTAATCTCATCCAAAAATACCCTCACAGACACATTCAGCATTCAGACACAAACCACAATCAGAAATGCTATTTACTAAGCTATCTGAGCACCCCATGACCTAGTCAAGTTGACATGAAATTAACCATCAGTGAACTCAACCAAGAAGACTGCAAGAATGGGACAAAGCCCACCATGGGCTGAATCACCTCTCTTAGGTTATGACAGTAAGGGTCCCAGCTCATGGGGCTCTAGTTTAGGCTCTCTGTAGGAAAGAGAAAAGACCCAGGGAATTTCCAGGGCGATTCTTTTTCAGGGTACACACACGAGGACACCAGCGCCAGATGCAATGATTCACGTCTCCCTTCTGCCATGACGAGTGTAGGAATAGCAAATAATGTGCAGAGTCAAAGGCAGCCAAGGGCAACAACTCACTCACAATGTGATGTATTCATATTCCTCCATTAACATTTTAAATGCATTCATATTCCTCTGCAGAGAAGAGGAATATGAACGCATCAAAATGTGGATAAGTTGCTGCAGTTCTTTTCAAACCCTGGTTTGTTGCCAATGCCCTTCCACTTGTTTAGTTTCTGTAAGGCTCACATCATACACAGATTGCATCGACATTCCAGGCAGCTATTTAGCTAATTCATCTTGAAAAAGTGGTCTCCACAACCAAGAAATATGTCATGCTTAATTGCAACTTCCAAATTAAAAAACATAAGTATTTATCATGCAATATCATTTGTTTCGTATCAACACTATCGATAACTTCAGGGACAGTCTCCTTCAAAAGTTCCCAGGTCTAATTTTAGACTATGAGAAGAAATTAACTGCTCTTACAACTTTTACACTGGAGGAGAAAACTTTAAGGCTCTTCTGTCTACCTTGAAGTTTTTATGATAGAGGCAAACTGAAATTCAACCTCTGACTAGGAGAAAATGAACCGTGAGGAAATACAAACTCAGCATCATTAAGGTTTTCAAAACGAACAAATAGATGGAGACTGAGGGGCTCCTTTTAACAAGTTAAAGAAGGAAGGATGTTTCTGAAGACCCAGCTCTGTTTCCTAAGAAGTAACCTCTGAGGTCTCTGCTGCAAAAGGAAAAGTCCGACCAATGTATTTTTTTTTAAAAAGTAAACAGAAACACAAAAGACTGTGATTCAAACACACCCTTGGAAAGAAATTGAGAGAACAATGAACTGGATCCTTCTATAATTTAGAGACATAAAGCTGGCCAACTAGAATAAGAAACAGGAGACATGTTCTTAGGGCAGAATTAAAATGTGTTGATGTTCAGAATAATGTCAGTGGGTACATGGATAAACATTCCATTTTAATAGTTAATTATTTTTATGTGTATTAAAAATACCAAAAAGCATGATATTATGTGATAGTATTTATGATTTCGAATTAATCTAGCATTTGTTGTTAAGTTATAAAGTTGGTTGACTCAAAGAAAACTATCAAGAAGGTAAATGTAAGAGGTCCACGGAATTGGCCATCATTATAGTGATGGCATGTGAATATGGTTTAGGAAATATTCTTTTAATAGGAAGGGCTCAAAAGGTTACTTCTTGAGATTAAGATCCAGGGGTCCCCCATTCTGGGCACAGGAAAGTTAATCCCAGGGGAATTTCTGCGGTAGGTTTTTACTCCTTAGTGTGGGTTTCCAGCTTCCAGCCACTCCGAGATTGGGTGCTCAGTCAGAACAGATTTGGGAAGGGGCACAGTGACGCATGGGATAATTAGGAGATGTGTGGACATGGCCTGAATTACAGAGTGTGATGGTGAGGCCAGAACTATCTTCTCAAACTGCCATAACATTGAGAGGAACCAAAAAAAGCTTTTCCAGTGACAATGGCTGTGAACAAAACTTTTATAACTTAAAAAGAATATAGCAGGACAGCAGACATGAAAATTGTAGGAGGGGCAGGAGAGTGACTAACTCAGCTACTACACTGACTTTTTTTCCTATGCAATTTAAAAGAATTGTTACACTCACAGCAAAGAGACTATTATGAGCCATTGGATGGCGTTCTGTCCTAAACCAAGATGACCAAGCAGGCTTGCTAGACTAAGACAGTCTCAGTCAGCCACCAGTACAGCAAAGCCAGTTACTACAAGCTCAAGATTTCCTGCTTTACTCAGCCTCACCACCCATAGAATCTTGCAAATACTCACAGACACATCTAACACAGCACAATCAGAGCATGTTTTTTGTTAATTTTTTCCTTCGTTCCTTCCTTCCTTCCTTCCTTCCTTCCTTCCTTCCTTCCTTCCTTCCTCCCTCCCTCCCTCCCTCCCTCCCTCTGTCCCTCCCTTCCTCCCTTTCTCTCTCTCTCTTTCTCCCAGGCTGAAGTGCAGTGGCCCAGTGGTTGCTCACTGCAGCCTTGACCTCCCAGGCTCAAGTGATCTTCCCACCTCAGCGTCTCAAGTGGCTGAGACTAAAGGCATGTGCCACCATGTGAGGCTAATTTTTTTACTTTTTATTTTTTGCAGGGACAGGGTTTTGTCATGTTGCCTAGGCTGGTCTTGAACTCCTGTACACAAGCGATCCTCCTGCCTTGGTCTCTCAAACTGCTGGGATTACAGGTGTGGACCACTGTGCCTGGTCTTATTTAATATTTTTTCAAAATGTCCACAGAACATTTGTTTTGGAAATGGCCATCTTCTTGTCTAAACTGAATATTAAGTGAAATGAAGTTCTTGTTTCTGCTCAGATTTAAAAGGACAACAGCACACATAAGGAAAGAAAGGCTGACCACTGAATAGAAACAACTCCACACCAGAATTTGCCACCAGCAATGTCCCACCACCTCCGCTTCCAGATGTCCATGGAATCCTTCCCCCAAAACTCTCACCTCAGAGAAATCTTAAAAGGTAACAAGCGTCAGTTTATCTTTTCATCGTGAGTGGCCCTGAATCATTGTCTCTCAGAGCACTCAGTCTTTCTCCGCATAGTTTTGCCACAATTTGTAATTATAAATATAGGTTTCCTTTATAATTTTGAACTTTGAAAAACATTAGGCTGCAAGTATTATGAGGCTATGCACCGTGTACTTTCTGATCTCCAACCAACCCCAGGCCCTGGAATAGTGTTGGACACTTGAGAGGAATGTCAGAATGAAGGATAAGTGCATGGGTTCTGCAACCAGACTGTCTGGCTTGGAATCCAGTCTCAGCCAACTTGTTTCATTGATAATTATGTTTAACTATGCTGACAGAAAACCTGATGGAGTGAGTTAAACCAATAAAGATCCTGTTTTATCCCCACTAAATAGAAGTCTGGAGCAATGGAGGTGCAGGCTTTGGCTCCATAACCCAGTGAGATCAGGTGGCATCTTTGCAACTAACTTGGACACGTCCTAACGGTAACAAGATGGCGGTCACTATGGCAGGCAATGTGTTCCTGTTCAAAGCAGGCAGAAGTGGAGAGCAGATGGGAGATTGAGCATGCTGGTCCCTATTAAGTGAAAAAGTAAAAGCTTCCCCTGAAGCATGCTTGTCACACTGAACACTATGCTTACCTGGCCATATCTGGATCCCATAGCCACCCCCGCCTGCAAGGAAGTCTGGGAGAGTAAATTCCTCTAGGGGAGGCAGCAAGAGAGTAGGGATGGTTTGTTCACTGTAGATCAACAGCTTCCACGTGAGCCACT
Organism: Chlorocebus sabaeus; assembly: GCF_047675955.1. Lineage (NCBI taxonomy): Eukaryota > Metazoa > Chordata > Mammalia > Primates > Cercopithecidae > Chlorocebus > Chlorocebus sabaeus. Next base: position 124,142,518 of record NC_132914.1, on the reverse strand, counting down.
ATTTCCAGTGTAACCTTGAGCAATGCACTTTACAAAGAGGTGCTTCAATTCCCTCATCTTAAAAATGAGGATGATAATAGCACTTGTCATATAGGGTTGAGGTAGAGATTAAAACAGTTAAGACAGTTAATCTATGTAAAGTGCTTCTAATTGTGTTGGTACATAGTTAAGTACTCAATGATTGTAGCTATTATCATAATAGGCACTCAACAATATTAACTCAAGAAATGAATTAAAGAATGATTAAATATTCAAAATTCATGATTAAAGGTTCAAGAAGGGATTTCTGTAGATGTGCCTATTTTTATGTGTTTCTGAAGGGAAAGAACAACAGCCAGATACAACAGGCAACAGAGCTCACAAATGGCAGTACATGAAACACTTGATAATCTGCTCTCACCAGATTTTACAAAACAGATGGATATCGCAGTGCTTTACTCATTTGTAGTCCTAGCCTTATTTCAGTGGCTAAGTAGGTTCCACATACCACTTTGCAAATCAGGCTCTTATTATTCCATTTCAAATCCTAAAAATGATGAAATTGAAGGTATCAGAATTACAGATATTTATATTACCTAAAATATACAAAGTTCTATGTGTTAGGTGCTGATCTAAATACTTTACACATGATTGCCTATTTGGCATTCTTACAACCTTGATGAGGTAGACATTATCATTCTCAAATTTGAAGATAATTTGTTTGTTATTGATTTTGAACATGCAATCAATAGCTCCTTATGAAAAGCAAATAACAATTTTAGAATCAATATTTGAAAACAATGGCAATCAAGCTAAGAAAGGAAAGGCATTGACATTTAGCATATGCATAAGAATCACATTCATTCATTCATTTATACAATAAATGTTCTGTTAATATATATTCTTTGCCCAGAGTCATTCTCGGTATGTAGAGGACAAATCTAAATAAAGTACAAGACAGGCCTTTACATTTTAATAGTCCAGGCTTCCGAGGGAGATTATATATACACATGTGAATATTAGTGGAGAATGGGATCAGGAGAATGTATCAAATGGTTCACAAATGTATGAATGTAGAAACAAAAATACTGTGTATAATTAACTGAGGAGGCTCTGATGGTCTCACAAGGATTGACTCAAATCAGTACCTAGTGATAGTGATTGCTTTTGTCTATGCAGTCTCACTCGCCGTATCTTAACAACACCACTGTGGTTTTCTTTCAGATACTATTTTTTTCCCTAATCAGCACATGTATCCTGAATGAGACTGGGTCCATTTCATCTACCCAGGTTTTAAATTGGATATGTGATGCAAGCCTGATAAATAATAATATCAGAATATTCCATATATCCACAATGATCCACAGGTATAATCAGGCAACCCAAGACATATTCGTGAGATTAAATCCCAAAACATTGTCCAGAACTATTTTGAAGACAAATAAATATATCATTTATCTTTTCCCTGGGCTTTCTAAACTATATGGATGCAGGTTGGGAGGTGCTAGGAGCCTTTTAAGATAAAGGGATTTCTGGGAGTAAATTCCAAATCAAGAAACACAGGGTCAAGAGGTAGAAAGAGTCACATTCTTGTGAATCAACACCTGAGATGCTGGGTCACACTGAATCTGAAGCCTGTTACCCCTGTGACGTGGGAACCAATTTGTTTAAGTCATTGTGAATTGAACTTTCTATCATTTGCGACTAATAGCATCTTGACTAAAGATTCTACTCAAAAGCATCAAACTAGGCATTAGGAAACAGAAAAAAAAAATACAAATACTAGACTTTTTTCAATGTGAGTTTTTAACCAAAAGAGAGAAACTTCCTTAATTATCACAAACTAAGATTCAAGCTCATGGTTCATTTGGTAGAATGCTCAGAAGATTCTTACCTCAGTGGTGGGAAATAATTAGCCTTAGAATAAAAGCTGCCCCAGTTTTACCTGCCAAATTATAAAAACCATGTCAAAAATGGTTAAATAACTTTATTGCAAAACGGATTGTAAAAATGCTTGTAAGAATGCAAAAATATCCAACACTCAACAAGGTAAAATCACAATGTCTTGCATTCAATAAAAAATTACCAGACATGTTTAAAAAAAAAGGAAAATAGTATCCAAAAAGAGAAGAAAAATCACAATAGAAATCAACCCAGAGACTTTCTCCAAGATGGCCAGCTAGATGCAACTGGGGAGTGCTGCTCCCACAGAGAGAGACCATGATTTTGACTACACCAACGTAATTTGTACAGATTTTCAGAGATAAAATGCCACATGAGAATGGAGAAAAGACTCGGTCACTGAGGCTGAACAGGGTAAAAACTGGGAACCCTGTGTGGGATTCCTGAATGCTATGTCTAGTTCCTGGCCTCAAGCAGTACCTGAAGAAGGGTGAATGAAGGGACTGGGGAACTGCTCACTCTTAGCACAGACCTCTGGGATCCTAGCTGCTATAAGGCATCCCACACCCTTACGAATGCATGAGCTGGCAGGGACATCTCCCCAGAGATTAGATGGAGTTGGAGTTGCAGCAGGCACACAGTCAGGGACCTTAGAGTGTGAATCAGCTCTGGTGGAACCCAGCTATAAGCACCCACCCCAAGGGCTGCCAGTCTCCCTCTGAGAGGCCCTGGCATCAACTAACTGCCAGAGAGAAAGCATGATCTGTTTCTCTGTGGGGCTGAGGCATATCTGTCCTGCAGATATGCTTTCCCACCAGCCCCTCCCAGGGACCCTCCCTGGCTACGCTGTAAGGGCATGTTCATGGTACAGCCTCCACCACCCAGCCTGGGTAAATTTGCTCCACCTGAGTGCCTTCCAGCAGCCTTGAGCCCTTCAGATCTCCAACTGCACCTGGAAAGCAACTCAGAACATCTAAAGGAGGGAATTGTGAGCAGGTCCTGGTGCCCCATGGCTGCAGCCTGCAGTCGAAGAGTGCTGAGCTGGGACTTCAATCACGGAGGATCCCACACTCTCAGAAAACTGAAAGGTATGAGTCACACAGGTTTATGGGCTTGGTTTGGGACCCAGGCATGCCTCCCTACACAGGGCTGGTGTGGTAAAGGTGTGGCCTATTTCCCTATCAGACCTCTCACCAAGGGAGCCCCATGGGATGAAAAACCTGACAACAACAAAATTGTAGGCACAATGCCAGTTATCAGAGGTGACTCCTCCAAGACTTATAAGTAGATGTGGTGTGAGAGGGTAACCTCTCTCCCCTTCGCACCTGAGAACAGAGTTGCAAATGCAAGGATACACAAAGGAACTAAGTTTCAGAAGTGAAGGACAAATAAAATCCTCCTCTGACAAGTAAATGCTGAGGGAATATGTTTCAACCTTACAAGAAGTCTTTAATGGAGTGCTGAACATGGGTTTGAAACAATGACACCTGCTACCACAAAAGCATGCTTAAGCACATAGCCCACAAGCACAATAAAGCAACTATATGCTCAGGTCTATATAACAACCAACTAACAACACAATGACAGGATTAAAATTACACATATCTGTACTAAACTTCAATGTTAAAGGGCTGAACACCCCCACTTAAAAGACAGAGCATCAGGCAGGATAAAGAGACAAGACCCAACCATCTTCAAGAGACCCATCTCACATGGAATGGCACCAACAGGATCAAAGTAAAAGGGTGGTGTAAGATCTATTATGCAAACAGAAAACAGAAAAGAGCAGAAGTCACTATTGTTATAGTAGATAAAACAGATTTTAAGCCAATAAAAATTAAGCAGGACAATGAAGGGAATTATATAATGATAGAGTATAATCCAACAAGAAGCCTTAACCATCCTAAATATGCATATATATGTGTGTATATATACATATATATGTATACGTATATATATGTGTGTGTGTATATATACATATATATACACACCAACCACCATATACATATATATGCCACCATTGCCACCAACTAACCAAACAATGACAGGATTAAATTTACACATATCAATACTGAACTTCAGTGTAAAAAGGGCCATAACACCCCTACTTAAAAGATATAGAGCATCAGGCAGGACAAAGAAACAAGACCCAACCATCTTCAAGAGAGCACCCAGATTCATAAAACAACTTCTTGGCCTATGAATAACTTAGGCAACCAGACAATAATAGTGGGGTCTTTAACACACCACTGACAGCATTAGACATATCACTGAGGCAAAAAATTAACAAAGAAACTCTGGACTTAAACTTGACATTTGAACAATAGGACCTAATAGACATCTACAGAACATTCCACCCAACAACCATAGAATATATATTCTCATCTGCAAAAAGGAGCATAGTCTAAGATAAACTACATGATTAGTCTTAAAGCAAGCCTCAATAAATTCAAATAAATTGAAAGAATATCAAGCACACAGTTGAATGACATTGCAATAAAAACAGAAAATACAAAGAAGATCTCTCAAAACACACAACTACATGAAAACAAAATAACTTATGAATAATTCCTGGATGAAGATTTAAATTAAGACAGAAGAAATGTTATTTGAAATTAACAAAAATAAGGACACAACTTACCAAAATCTCTGGGATGTAGCCAAAGCAGTGTTAACAGGAAACTTCATAGCCCTAAATGCCTTCATCAAGAAGTTAGAAAGTTATCAAATTAACAATCTAACTTTGCAACTAAAGGAACAATAAAAAAAGAACAAACCAACACCAGAGCTGTTCGAATAAAAGAAATTACTAAAATTAGAGAACCTAATGGAATTGAGATGCAAACATCCATACAAAGATGAATAAAACTAAGAGTTGGTTGTTTGAAAAAATAAATAAGATTGATAGGCCTCTAGCTAGATTATCAAACAAAAAGAAAGAAAAGATTCAAATAAGCACAATTGGAAACAACAAAGGCAGTATTGCAAGTGATTTTACAGAAATAAAGAAGATTCTTAGTGCCAAGAGCAGTTTGGTCATGGAGACCCTAACCCAGTGGCACTAGAGGAATGAAAGACACACACACAGAAATACAGAGTGTGGAGTGGGAAATCAGGGGTCTCACAGCCTTCAGAGCTGAGAGCCTTGAACAGAGATTTACCCACATATTTATTGACAGCAAGTCGGTCATAAGATTTACTGAAAGTATTCTTTACAGGAAATAAAGGGATGGTCCAAAATAAAAGGATGGGCTCTGGCTAGCTGTCTGCAGCATGAACATGTCCTTAAGGCACAGATCGCTCATGCTATTGTTTGTGGTTGAAGAATGCCTTAAGCGGTTTTCTGCCCTGGGTGGGCCAGGTGTTCCTTGCCCTCATTCTGGTAAATCGACAACCTTCCAGCGTGGGCATCAAGGCCATCATGAGTATGTCACAGTGCTGCAGAGATTTTGTTTATGGCCAGTTTTGGGGCCAGTTTATGACCAGATTTTGGGTCCTATTCCCAACAGTTAGAGATTACTATGAATAACTGTGCACACAAATGAGAAAGTCTAGAGAAAATGAATAGATTCCTGGAAGCACACAGTCTTCCAAGATTGAATCAGGAAGAGATTGAAACCGTAAATAGACCAATATCAACCTGTGAAATTGAATCAGTAATAGATAACCTACAAACCAAAAAAAGCACTGAACCATATGGATTCACAGCTGAATTCTACCAGATGTAAAAAGAACTGATACCAATCCTACTGAAAGCATTGCAAAAAATCCAAGAGGAGGGCTCCACACTCACTCATTCTGTGAAACCAACATCAGACTGATACTAAAATCTAGCAAACATAAAGTGAAAAAAGAAAACTTCAGATCAATAAAAAATCCCTCATGAACATAGACACACAAATCTTCAACAAAATACTAGCCAACCTAATCCAGCAGAACATCAAAATGTTAATATACCACTATCAAGTAGGCTTTATGCTTTATTCCTGGGATGCAAGGCTAGTTCAGTATACACAAATCAATAAATGTCATTCACTACATAAACAGAATCAAAAGCAAAAACCATATAATCATCTCAATAGACACACAAAAAAGCTTTCAATAAGATCAAACATCCCTTTATAATAAAAACCCTCAACAGACTAGGCATCAAAGGAATATACCTCAAACTAATAGGGCCATCTATGACAAACCCATACCCATCATCATGCTGAATGGACAAAAGCTAGAGCCATTCCCACTGAGAGCTAGAATAAGACAAGAATGCCCATTCTTAGCACTTCTATTCAACATCATACTGGTAGTCCTAACTAGGGCAATCAGACAAGAATAAGGGATAAAAGGCAACCAAATAGGAAAAGAAAATATAAAATATAAAACGATCTCTCTTTGCTGACAGTATAATTCCATACCTAGAAAATACTAGAGTCTGCCAAAAGGCTCCTATAATTTGTAAGTGACTTTAGTAAAGTTTCAGGTACAAAGTCAATGTACAAAAATCAGTAGCACTTCTATATACTAACAACATTTAGGCTGAGAGTGCAATCAAGAACCCAATCCAACTTACAATTACAGAACATGAAATCCCTGGGCATACACCTAGTCAAAGAGATCAATGATCTCTACAAGGAGAACTACAAAACACTGCTGAAAGAAATCAGAGTCATTACAAATAAATAGAAAACCATTCCATGTCCATAGACTGGAAGAATCAATATCATTAAAGTAGCTATAATATCCAAAGCAATTTATGGATTAAATGCTATTTCTAAAGAACTACAATGCCATTTTTTACAGAATTAGAGGAAACTACTCTAAAATGTATATGGAACCAAAAAAGCACACAAATAGCCAAAGCAATCCTAAGCAAAAAGAACAAAGCCAGGGGCATCACACTATTTGATTTCAAACTATATTATAAAGCTGCAGTAACAAAAACAACATGGTACTGGTACAAAAACAAACATATGAACCAATGAATAAGAATACAAAACTCAGAAATAAAGCTGCACGTTCACAATTATCTGATCTTTGGCAGAACTGGCCAAAACAAGCAATGGGGAAAGGACTCCCTACTGCTGAATAATGGTACTGGAATAACTGGGTAGCCATATACAGAACATTGAAGCTGGATGCCCTGCATTTTACCATATAGAAAATTAACTCAATATGGATTTAAGATTTAAATGTAAGATATAAAACTGTAAAAATCCTGGAGCACAAACTGGGAAATACTCTTCTCAACATTGGCCTTGGCAAATAATTTTTGGCTAAGTTCCCAAAGGCACTTCAGCAAAAAGAAAAATAGACAAGAGAGATCTAATTAAACCATGGGGCCTCTGCACAGAAATAGCAACTATCAACAGAGGAAACAGAGAATCTGCAGAATGGGAGATGATATTTGCAAACCATGCATCCAAAAAGGTCTAATATACAGCATTTATAAGGAACTTATAAAGCAACAATTCAAAAACAAATAATTCCATTAAAAATGAGCAAAGGACATGAACAGTCATGTCTAAAAAGAAGACACACGAGTGACCAACAAATGTATTAAAAAATGCTTGTCATCACTAATCATCAAAGAAATACAAATCAAAGCCACAATGAGATGCCATCTCACACCGGTCATAACGACTATTATTAAAATGACAAAAATCAGCTTATGCTGATGAGGCTGAGGAGAAAAGGGAATGCTTATACAGTGCTGGTGGGAATGTAAATTAGTTCAGCCACTGTGGAAAGCAGGCTGGAGATTTCTCAAAGAACTTAAAACAGAGTTACCATCCGACCGAGCAATCCTGTTACCTTGCATATACCCACAAGAAAATAAATCATTCTACCAAAACACATATGCACTTGTGTATTCATCACTATACTACTCACAACAGCAAAGAAATAGAATTAACCCAGGTGCCCATCAATGGTAGAGTGAATAAAGAAAATATGCAACATATGCACCATGGCATACTATGCAGCCATAAAAAGGAATGAAATTCGCCAGATGCAGTGGCTCATGCCTCTAGCCCAGCACTTTGGGAGGCCAAGGTGGGTGGATTGCTTGAGTTTAGGCATTCAAGACCAGTTTGGGAAACATAGTGAAACCCTGTCTCTACAAAAAAAAAAAAAAAAAAAAAAGAAAAGAAAACAAACGAGAAAAAAATAAAATAAAATAAAAATGAGGTAGGCATGGTGGTGTGCACTTGCTGTCCCAGCTACTTTGGAGTAGGGGCTGAGGTGGAAGGATCGCTTGAGCCTGGGAGATGGAAAACCAAATACTGCATCTTCTCACTTGTAAGTGGACATAGAGCACATATGGACATAAAATATGGAAATAATAGGCACTGTGGACTACTAGAGGGTGGAGGCAGGGTGGGCTAAACTACCTATCAGGTACTGTGCTCACTATCTGGGTGATGGGGTCCTTATCCCAAACCTCAGCATCACACAATGTTCTCAAATAACAATTCTGCACATGTAGTGTCTGAATCTAAAATGAAAGTTGAAATTAAACTTTTTTTTTTTAAGTCGTCCCAGAACTTACACAGATGAAGGAAATGGCATACAAGGATATTAAAATAGCTATAATTTTATTTTAATTGTTTCAAAAATTAAGTGGAAACATGGAAGAAAAACAAAAAGACTCAAGATTCTAGAGGTAAAAATTATAATATCTGAGATAAAAATATCCAGGATTAACAGCAGATTAGATAATATAAAAAGCGTTATGGTATTTATAGTAAATGTATATACTTTTGTATAAATGTATATAATTTGTAGTAAACTTAAAGATACATCAATAGAAATGATTTAAAATGAAACAAAAACAAAAACAGAAAAGAGAATTTAAAGATGATGGTAATGACAGAGTAGAAGGAGGAGGATAAAATGAAATAGGCGGAGAGGGAAAGGGAGGAGGAAAGGAGAATAGGAGGACAGAAGGAGGAGGAGAAGGAGGGAGAGAAGGAGAAGGAGAAGGAGGAGAAGGAGGAGGAGGACAGAAGGAGGAGAAGGAGGAGGAGGACAGAAGGAGGAGAAGGAGAAGGAGAACAGAAGGAGAAGAAGGAGGAGGAGGAGGACAGAGGGAGGAAAAGGAGGAGGAGGAGAAGGAGAAGGAGGAGAAGAAGGGGGAGGAGGAGAAGGAGGAGGAGAAGGAGGAGGACAGAAGGAGGAAAAGGAGAAGGAGGAGAAGAAGGGGGAGGAGGAGAAGGAGGAGGAGAAGGAGGAGGAGAAGGAGGAGGAGGAGGAGGACAGAAGGAGGAGAAGGAGGAGGAGGACAGAAAGAGGAGAAGGAGGAGGAGGACAGAAGGAGGAGAAGGAGAAGGAGGACAGAAGGAGAAGAAGGAGGAGAACAGAGGGAGGAAAAGGAGGAGGAGGAGAAGGAGAAGGAGGAGAAGAAGGGGGAGGAGGAGAAGGAGGAGGAGAAGGAGGAGGAGGACAGAAGGAGGAGAAGAAGGGGGAGGAGGAGAAGGAGGAGGAGAAGGAGGAGGAGGAGGAGAAGGAGGAGAAGGGGGGGAGGAGAAGGAGGGGGAGGAGGAGGAGGAGAAGGAGGGGGAGAGGAGAAGGAGGGGGAGGAGGAGAAGGAGGAGGAGAAGAAGGAGGAGGAGAAGGAAGAGGAGGAGGAGGAGAAGGAGGAGGAGGACAGAAGAAGGAGAAGGAGGAGGAGGAGAAGGAGTAGGAGGACAGAAGGAGGAGAAGGAGGAGGAGGAGGACAGAAGGAGGGAGGAGGAGGAGGAGAGCATCAGTGAACTGCAGGGCAGCTTCAAGCATCCTGATGTATACGTAAATTGATTTCCAGAAGAGGAGAGGGGACTAGACAAGGAGAAGGGGAGAAAAACACTGAAGGTATAGTAGTTAAAATATTTTGTCCTCTTCTGCTCTAAGCTTATTCCCACAATCAGGCTGCAAGACTGAATAATGATTTTATGTGTTTATCCCTAATCATTCCCCTGTGTGTGAATCTATCTGTATTTCAGTCAGCCTCTGCTTAATTACAACTGTAACCTGCTAACAGTGGTTCTTTGTTGTTTAAAAGATACTTTTTATCCAGCCTAGGCTAAATTAAAATTTAATCTAACATCAAGTTGCCACAGAGCTAGCAAGCAAACGACAGCTGTTTAATTAAAACCTAAACCTGATTAGCTAGCTCTATTGAGATGAATACTCTGGAGAAAAAGTACAAAACTATTAAGATCCAAGAGATGAATAATGAGTCTGAAATATGAATTAACCCTTCTGTGTGGTTACCGTGAATTGGCAGGTGCTGCTGACTAAAATGAGCAGTGAGAGCCTTGGCTACTTGCCTAGAAGCTTGAGATAATTATTAATAGCAAAAACAAACTAACTGAAACAAACTAATGACCTGATTTTTAAAAATGAGTCAAGGACATGAATAGACATTTCTTCAAACAAGGCATACACATGGCCAACAGGTGTATGCAAAGATTATTGGAGAAATGCAAATCGAAACTACAACGAGGTATCATCTCATACCTGTTAGGATGGCTAATCTATATATGCATATAGATATGAACAGATGGGTAGATAGATAGGGGTGTGTGTGTGTGTGTGTGTGTGTGTGTGTATGGTGGCATGAGCTGGTGAGGGTGTGGAGAAATTGCAACTTTTGCACACAGCTGGCGGGAATGAAAAATGGGGAGGTCTCTATGGAAAACCACATCCAAGTTCCTCAAAACTTTAAAAATAGAACTACCATGTGGTCCAGCAATCCCACTTCTGGGTGTTTATACAAAAGGATAGAACTTGGGGTCTCAAAAAGATATTGGCCTCCCCATGTTGGATGTTCACTGCAGCACTACTAACAATAGTCAAGATGCAGAAACAACCTAAGTGTCAGACAGCGGATGACTGAATAAAGAAAGTGCGCTACATTCATACAACGGAATAGGATTTAATCTTTAAGAAGAAAGGAAATTTTGGTGTTTGTAACAAATAGGTGAACTGGAGAACATTAGAGTAAGCAAAATAAGTCAGTAATGGAGGGACAAATATCACAGAATTCCACTTAGATGAGATATCTAAAATACTCACATTCGTAGACTCAAATAATGAAATGGAGGTTGTCAGGGGCTGGGAGGAGGCAGAAAAGGGGAGTTACTCATCCAGAGGCATGAAGTTTAATTCAGTGAGATGACTAAGCCCTAGAGATCTGTTGGGCAATATGGTGCTTACAGTTAACAACACATTATCGTACACTTAAAAATGTGTTAAGAGAATAGATTTCATGTCAATTGTTCTTACCACTATAAAATAAAATGAAACTAACAAACAGCAACAACCAAAACAGTACTTACAGCTCATTCTGTTGTGAGGACCAGTTAACACATAAATAATTGAGAAAATTGCCTGACGTATGGCAGCTGCTCCATATGCAGATTTCTTACTTTTACCCCATATTTGTTCCTGGAAAATTTCTACTTCTTCAAAACCTCACTTCAAGGCTGGGCGTGATGGCTCATGCCTGTAATCCCAGGACTTTGGGAGGCCGAGGCAGGTGGATCACTTGAGACCAGGAGTTTGAGACCAGCCTGGGCAACAAGGTGAAAGCCCATCTCTACAAAAGAAAATGCAAAATATTATCCAGACATGGTGGCATGCACCTGTAGTCCCACCTCCTCAAGAGGCTGAGGTGGGAGAATCACCTGAGCCCCAGAGCTTGAGGCTGCAGTGAGCAGTGATTGCACATCAGGATGAGCGAGAGACTGAGATTCTATCTTAAAAACAAAAACACATCTTCTGTCCTAGGCAGGTGAGCGGCTTCCTTAATGATGTTCTCATCTGATTTGCAGCATAAGTGCAGCATAAGAGACACTGGTCTCTATGCTGTACTGAGATCTCCTCGTGTGCAAGGAAGGGATCTAATTTTACTTTGTGTGTGGAATCCTCCTACAATGCATGAAACAGAGAGGTGCATGGATTGCTTAATACACGCTAAACTATTGGGAAACTCTCATAGGCTAAATGGGGTGGTCTTGCTTAACTGTCAAGTGAGTTTAGGGGATGGAGGAGAATGAGGACACTGGTTTGGAAAGACAAGTTCTGAATGCCTTTTGGGGTCCTTGAACATGGACCTGCAAAATTCGACCCCACACTCAAAATAGGTTGGCTAGTTTCAAAACTTCCATGTAAATGCAAATATAACAAAAGAAAGGCTTTATGTCCTTATGGGAAAGTGTGACAGGAAAGAGAAAATAATAATGCATCTCTTTTCCCCTTAAAACCTTTGTAATTACTATGTGTCAGAGAAGGCTGACAAAAGGTAGCAAGAAATAGAATTCTGTAAAACATACCTTCCTATTTCTAGTAATTTTCTCCACATGAATCCTCCAAGGACACACAGTGGTGTTAGAGCAGAGCTTGTGAATATCTATCCTTTTCATCCTTCAATTAAAAAATGGGAATTTTAAGCGTATGATAGGATTTTAATTTGAGTTTCTTGTTACTTTATTTCACAAGTTTTTCTCCATGCCTTTCTTCAGGCAAATAAGTCAGGTGATGTAAGTTCATTAATTCAGCTTAAATTATGAATTAGACAGTCCACTAAATTATTATAATAAAAACCATTCTGATGTGCAGTCCAACACTTATGAATAGCATTTCAGGATTCCAAACTTATACATAAAACTGGTGTCTCCGAAAGTATTTCTTCTATATTATAAGACATTCAGCTCTATTGCTCTGTGATCTATGTCTTCGATTACGCAAGTGGACTCCTGCATGGCTACATAAAGCAAGACAAGAAGTAAAAAGTCCTTGACTATTATACTTCTAGAAAAACCAAAAGCAAATTCTATAGCACTCAACATAATTAAGAGAAAACTTCAATCTTTCTTATATTTTAATAAGTATCTTACCAATTTAGAAAAATAGTTTCTTTTTTCTTTTTCTTTTTTTTTTTTTTACAAAAAATATTACATTGCAAAACAGTATTTCATCACCTGTGAGTCCTTATCTGTACTTTGGAATCATAGTATTCAATGACCCCACACACAGGGCCTTTGTTTAACATTTTCATTTGACAAATAACAACTGCATATATTTATGGGGTAAAATGTCATGTTTTGATATATGTATACCTCGTGGAATAATTAAATTAAGTTGATTAATATATCCAACACCTCATATCATTTTTTGTGATGAGAAAATTTGAAATGTACACACTTAGCAATTTTGAAACATACATTCTTATTAACTGTAGTCAGCATGCTATGCAATGATCTGAAAACTGTGTTCTTCTTGTCTAATTGAAATTTGACACCCTTTTTCAGGGCATCATAAAGTTTCAATTTTGCTTTCAAATGATCTATCCCAGGTGATGATGTTTTTCTATGCCTATGAGAGAAAAGCATTGTCAACTTCTCTTTTTCCACATAGGAATTATCTTCCCTCAAATGCTGCCAATTATTATACATCTCTAATATGTGCCACCCCTGGGATTCAGTGGTCAAAAAAAAATTCTACTTTGAGAGACCTACTTTACAACATTCTATTAGTACTTTATATAGAGATAGACAATTACTAAACAGTATTTAATTATAGGAATATTAACTCTGCCAGCTCCTGGGGAGAAGGAAAATAAGAATATTTATGGTTAGATGAGAGCGGATTAGCGAATAATGCTTAGCGATTTCCTGTCCATTAAATCACTTTAAAATATAAATTAGGTGCTTTTACAATGTCAGATTTGAGGCTCATAGACATAAACACTAAATTTCATTTAAAAGGGGAGGAGTAGAAAGGCAGTTGTAAATATTTGAGATAAACTTATCCTGCTACCAGAGAGCAAGAAAAAGAATTACATTCCCTCCCTTGATATTTCAATTTAAGGAACTGTTTTCTGTATTGAAAAGGCAAGTAAAATGTACTTGAAGAAATGACATGAAGTCACTGTATCAGGGAATTTAAGCTGTGATGCTCTGGAATCTCTTGGTCACCCTTAGTGAATCTAGTCTCTTTTAAAAAATTTTTATTTGTTGTATCCTAACTTTTATTTTAGGTTTGGGAGTATATGCAAAGGTTTATTACATAGGTGAACTCCTGTTAACAGGGGTTGTTGTACAAATTATTTCATCACCCAGGTATTAAGCCGAGTACCCGACAGCTATCTTTTTTTCTTCTCTGCTTCCTCCTACCCTGCACCCTCAGGTAGATACCAGTGTCTGTTGTTCCCTTTATGTTCATGAGATCTCATTATTTAGCTTCCACTTACAAGTGAGAACATGTGGTATTTGGTTTTCTGTTTCTGCGTTAGTTTGCTAAGGATAATGGCTTCCAGCTCCATCCATTTTCCTGCAAAGACATGATTTCATTCTTTTTACGGTTGTATAGGATTCCATGGTGTATATGTACCACATTTTCCTTTTCCAATCTGTCATTTATGAGCATTTAGGCTGATCATGAATCTAACCTCTATATATACTTGGGTATATATTGTGTGTGTGTGTATAGAGTATCCAAGTATATATGTGTGTGTGTATGTATATATAGAAAATATATATTTTCTTCAGAGTATCCCTGTCTAAAATTATATTATTCACTTATATTTTGTCTTACACATTTTCTGCCTCCTCCTCTAGAGGAGACCTAAGGTTACAAACCCTCTCCCTCTTGTTTACTGTTGTGGTTTCTTCCCTTAACACAGTGTCTAGCAGAGAATAGGTACTTCAAATCTAGCAAATGATGCGTGCATCAATGAATGGATGGGTGGATTCATAGGTGGCTACATGGGTGGATGAACGCATGGGTGAATGGATTCATTGTTGAATGTATGGGTAGGTTGATTCACGGGTAGATGGATGTGTAGGTGGATGGGTAGGTGGATGCATGGGTGTAAGAATGTGTGCAGGGATGGACGCACAGGTGGATGCACGGATGGATGGATGCATAGGTGGGTGAATACATGGGTAGATGCATAGGTGAATGGGTGCATAAGTGGATAGATGGATGGATAGCTGGGTGGATGAATGGATAATTGGATGTATGAGTTGACGGATGGATAAATCTACAAATGGGTCAATCAGTAGCTGAAGTAATTGATTGATTTTTTTGGTGTCTACAATAACTTGATGTTAGCACCAGGTTCTTTTAACAACAAAGTGCCTTAGACACAAAAATTCTGGCTCTTCTAATCATCACTTTCTGCAAAGACAACTAAAGCATCCTTCCCCTTTTCATCATCTTTAGATATGAAATTTATATGGAATGATATGCTGCTAAAACCATTAAAAAATCAAACCAAAACCACGAAACAATACAAAATCCTTTTGACAATCCTCCAAGCACTTTGATAAATCAATGACCACCATCTAGACTGTGGAAATATATGGAGTTTTCCCTGACTATTGGGTTTATTATTTGTATTTTCATTTCCCCATGCCACAAAGGTCTGACTTCAAAAATTTAGTATAGCAGTGAATGTGATGAATGTGATTGACCAGAAGATCTTAGAGACTTTTGCAGACAATAATATCTTAACATTCCAACTCACATTCTCAAACAAGCTAGATTCCAACTGGTTGATGAAATCCCCTTGTAAATACTTAAATCTTGTTTATTTTCTGAATGTTAGTTCTGCCTCAGGCCAGATTGTCCAGTTCTGTCAACATCACAGACTTTGTAGAAAACGTCAGTTTTTTTCAACTCTAGATTATCCTGTCAGGTTTCTTGAGAGGAGGAGAGAATAGCACTGACCACTGAGTTACCTGCAGCAAAGCAGAGCAAAAAGGGAGAAACACATGCCCCCAGGTCACCTAGCAGGTCCATGGTCCTTTGACAGCCTCCGGTGCCAAATTCAGTGAGATAAGAAAAGCACTGGTAAAAAGGCTGATAACATTTTCTCTCCAAAGAATAGAAAGGGGAGGTGATTGGACCCTAATATCAGACAGAATCAGTCATTTGCCACCTATCTCATTGTAAAAGGAAAACATCTTGGGCCCTGTAATCACTAAACTGAAAGAAAAAGTCAAGCTGAGAATTGCTTAGGGCAAACCTCCCTCCCATTCTATTCAGCCCTGCCTCTGCTCACTGAGATAAATGCGTATCTGATCTCCTCCTTAGGAAAGGCTAATCAGAAACTCAGAAGAATGCAACCACTTGTCTCTCACCTACCTGTGACCTGGAGGCCCCCTCCCTGCTTGGAGTTGTCCCACCAAACCAATGTTCATTTTTCACACATTAGTTGATATCTCATGTCTCCCTAAAAGGTATAAAACCAAGTCGTGCTGTGACTGCCTTGGGCATGTGTTGTCAGGACCTCCTGAGGCTGTGTCATGGGTATATCCTCAACCTTGGCAAAGTAAACTTTCTAAATTAATTGAGGCCTGCCTCAAGCTGTCGGGGCTCACAGCATCCATAAATTGACCTTGGTCAGTCTCAGGAACCAGAGTCCACAGCTTATATCTGACTGCAGGCCACTTTGACAGGGACCTTTTATAAATGGTCCTGGGCCACTCCTTTTGACTTCACTGCCCCACTTAGATCATTGCTCAGACATCACCCAACAGATAAGCTCTCCTGAGCCACCCACGGGAAACAGTATCCACCCTGTCATGCTCTCTCCCTCAACCTTGCTTATTTCCTTCACAGTGTAACCCAGTATCCCAGCCTTGAAATGCATCTTAGAGGTTTTTTCCCCACTTTCTTTCTTAATCTCAGACTACAACCTTGTTGAAAATAAATGTTTGGTGCCGCAAAAGAAATAGCACTCGAACACAAATGTTCTCAGCAAGACAATTTTACTTCTGTAGAAGGGTGCATCTCGCGTGGAGCAATGGCGAGAGTACACCTGAATAAGGGAGGGGAAGGGGTTCTTGTCCCTGACACAGGTAACCCCTACTGCTGTGTCATTGCCCTGTTGGCTAGGGTTGCACCACATAATCTAAGCTAATTCCAATTGGCTATTTTAAAGAGAGCAGGGGTATGAGCCAGAGTGGCGGGGTGAGCAGTTTCGGCAGGAAAGACGGTTATGGAAGGTGACTAAAGGTGACTCAAGTCAGAGCAGGTGACCAGGCGAACAGGTGTGAACTACTGATTAGAAGTGGCAGGAAGGTTGTTTACTGAAACTAGGGGCAAGGAGATGAAGCAAATAAGGAAGTTAAACTTTAAAATGGAAAACAAAGAATGGAACATACTGACAAGCTGATTCTTTGAAGACAAACTTAGAACTCACTGTATTTAACAGCCTTGAAATGCACTTTAGAAGCCTTGATTTCCCTCCCTTTCCCACCAGGCATTCCGTTGCACTGTGCTCATTTGTCTTATGTGCTTGCTTAGAAATTCTAGGGGCTAATTTGAAACAAACCAGGCCTAGAAATCCAGCTGCAGGAACCCCTTACACAGGATCCCCCCTGACACATGAACAATTAGTCCACCACCACCAGGCCTAGGTCAAGGTGATAACTAACCGGACCTCTGGACCAGTGATTACTCCAGACAGCCATTGGAACAAGACCCAGCATTCTGAACCACTCCTGCATGCCTCCCACACGAAGTCTGTCTTTTTTTTTTTTTTTTTTTTGAGACAGAGTCTTGCTCTGTCACCCAGGCTGGAGTGCAGTGGTGCGATCTTGGCTCACTGCAAGCTACACCTCCCGGGGTCACACCACTCTCCTGCCTCAGCCTCCCGAGTAGCTGGGACTACAGGCACCCGCCACCACGCCTGGCTAATTTTTTGTATTGTTTTTTTTAAGTAGAGATGGGGTTTCACTGTGTTAGCCAAGATGGTCTCGATCTCCTGAGCTCGTGATCCACCCGCCACAGCCTCCCAAAGTGCTGGGATTACAGGCTTGAGCCACCGGGCCTGGCCCAAGTGTCTCTTCTTAAACCCCCTCACTCAGCTGAAAGAGTTGAGATGGTTCCTTGAGACTTAAGTCTGGCCATTTTCCTTAACTGCTGGCATTTGAATAATCAAGCTGCTTTTCCTTCACCACACATTGTCTCTTGTATATTCTTTGCAAGCTCAGAGCAGCCTGGCCTGAGCTGAGTTACAAAATACTTCTCAATCGATGAAACGTTCTTGTGCATAGTTTGAACTGTCTGGCTGTGTGCGCTTCCCACACCAGCCAGCAAAGGCCAGGAGGGTGGAGGATCCACCTGCCTGCATCAGTGCGGTGTCCTCAGTGTCTGGTCTGGTGCCTGCTGCATAATAGGTGCTCAATAAATATCTCTTGAATAAATGAGTGAATCCCATCAAGGCAGCCTTTTCTGACTTTTATCTTCTTCAGCTAATAACTTGTGATTGATTAGTATCTTACGCAGAAAAAAAAAAAAAAAAAAAGAACATAAAACAACACATCATCTCTGCCTGACGCAGGTAATGTGAGAGACCCAGGTTCCTGGAAGGCTTCTCTCTTCCCAGGGGTAGATAAAGGTCTGTATATGGCTATACAATCTCTCACGCACGTGCATTTACACATGGACACACACATACACACACACATACTTCATCTGACTTAAGAAAGTGAATGTTGACTAAAATAAAATGCTAAAATTAGAAAGTGACTCCAAAATTTACAAAACTAACTAAGTATGCTAGGAATGTAAAAGAGTAAGTTTGAAATGATAGTTTTTAGAAATGTGTAGCATTTACATTTCTGAAAACGTTAAAGTTTAAAGGTTAGCTAAAACGTGTGTAGGCATAAACACTCATATTTATTTGTGTGACTATAATAAGTCATACTTTAAAGCATTTAGCACGTGCTAAGCTCTGTTTTAGGAACTGTATTCTATAACTTATTTAAGTGGGAGCTCGGTGTGAGAAAGGGCTTTCAGCCACTGCTTTCTGATCAGTTTTCCGTTGGGGTTGCAGAGAGACACAATGTGTGCACTGCAGCCATCTTGTGCCCATGAGGTAGCATCTGAGCAAATGCCAAAAATATCCCAGAGACCCTGGCTCTGATGTCTATCAGCAGGTGACCTTAGCCTGTAAGAATGATAAACTATCGATTTGAGCCTAAGTAGTCTTTCATTGCAGGGAAAATATTGCTAATGTATATATGCTGTTAATAGGCCAAGACAAACCACAATATGGTTGCTGTGTTTCTTGAGCTCGATGAAGCCCAGAATAAGACAGTCAAGAGACTTGACGCAATTTAACACTAGCCTTTCTTGACATAGGAGCAGCCGTGGAGAAAACAAGAGGTAAGTCAGTTGCCAACTAAGTAGTTGTAAGAGGAACATTTTGGAAACGTTCACGTAAGTGGTAAAAGGAGCATTTTGGAAAACACTACTATATTTATGAGATCCCTAGTGATAAATACGTACACTAAATTTGTCAGCTTGGATAAAAATCTCGATTGTACAGTCTTTACACTTCCGATTGTAATGGATTTTCAAGTACCTGAAACAAGCTTCAGTCAAAGATCCTGGTGTTCTTTTGATAGCGGAAACGAGACAGCAGATTGCTATCAATTTTATATGTGACTCCAGGTGCCTGTAATTTTCAGAACTGCCCGGTATCTTAATACTTTTCTGGGTCCCCATCTCTTTGATGCCTTTCCAGTACCTGTCCCATGCTATTTCTTATTTCAAAGAAAATATTAAGCATCAGAAAAAATCTACGCTCTCTTACGCTCTCTAAATTATAATTCTACTCAAGCGCAATGGATTCTTGTGCTTGAACTAGAGCTTGGGAAGTAACTTGCTGCCCTTTATCTTGCCTGATACAATTTCTCTAGTGTACCCTCCATAAAGGGATGCAGTCATCACTTGTTTTTTCCCCAGTCTTTCTCTAAAATGAAAAGGACACAGTTTCAACAGCAGATGTGCACGTTTCTGCTACCATTTGTTCAGCATGAATCTCAAGAATCACATCACTACTGCAGATGAAAGTGATCTGAGCCATCATCTTAAGTCCTCTCACCTCCAACCAAAAGGCTGCCTCCTTAGTTTGCAGTTACCAATTCAAAAGTCTGGGGTGGTTGAAGATCATTTCAATGTATAGCTTGTAAGGAAATAACCTGTATTTGAAGTTGCACGGCCAGGGGAGGAAGGTTTTTGTTTTCAACTAGAACAGATGTACTTGAGAGAAAAACACAACATCCTTTGACACATTCATCTCTCCTCCTGCCTTTAAAAAAGAACGCTCCAACCTTCTCAGGCACAGTGGGATGGCACTGTAGGGCTATTTTTGAGTAACAGAATTCCTGTGATTCGGGATTTGAGAAGAGTCTGTTACTGAAAAAAAACAAAAACAAAATACACCATAGTGCCAGGGAGGCTGCACTATCCTTTGAGTCTGCAGGAAGCATGCCACCCGGCTTGTGGCTTCCCAAACCCCTCACGGTGCACCCACAGTTTTCTCTGCCTAAGAAGTCTTCAGACGTTATTACTTAATCATTTTCTTTAAATTAAGACTCTGGTCTTCCACCTTCCTAATAAGAGTGGTGTTCACAAAATGCTGATGTACTAGTTATGGACTTCATACAGCTGGAATAACTACTTAGTTATGCCAGTGAGGGGCACACACACGCACACACATACACAGATACACACACACAAACACACACAGACACAACGCACACACATGAAGACACATACATGCAGACACACACGTGCACACATACATGCATGCACATGCACACAAATGCACACACACACGTGCACACATGCACACACATGCATATACACTTACACACATACATGGACACCCACATGCACAGGGTAAGGCAGGGTGAGGGCCATGGCTCAGGATCTAAGGGAATGCTCATTCTACTCATTCTCAGGGTTATACAAATGGGAAGTGGCAACCATTTGTAATTTTGTACCCTAATGACTTGCTTGCCTACCTCTAGACTTTGCCTTGCACACACATAGACTTCCAACTGCATACAAGAATTCACTTTCCTATGTGTCACCTAAAATCATCCAAATAAGCAGCCAGGCATGGAAACTTATTACACATTGGTAAACTCTAATCTTACCAAAACTGCAAAGACACTGTGCAAAGTGCACAGTTCCTCTTCCCCCCAGGCTCTGCCAGCGAATTCTCCAGTGGATCCTATGAACTGAGAAGCCTGATGGGATTTAAAGATCCCTAAAAGGAAGAACCACCTGACCTGCAATTTAGAAAATTACAGGGATCAGCTGAGGTTTTATCTGGGGTTCCTTTGGCCTCATAGGGCTTTCATCTCCATAGTGTGCTGCTCTGAGAAGGCTGCAGACTGCAGGGCAGGAAGAGTAGGCCAGAGACCACTCCTGAGAAGGCTGCAACCTGCTAGTGTGACTCACAGAACACACAAGGTCAGCTCCTAGTGCAGGTTTCAAGAATGGCAAATGCTACCTGCAGAGCCCTCTCTGGCCCAGACCCCTAAACCAGATAGATAGACAGATAGATAGATAGATAGATAGATAGATAGATAGATAGATAGAGATAGACAGATAGATGATGATAGATAGATATAGACAGATAGATGATGATAGATAGATATAGACAGATAGATGATGATGATAGATATAGATAGATGTGATGATAGATAGATAGAGATGATAATAGATATAGACAGATAGATGATGATGATAGATATAGACAGATAGATGTGATGATAGAGATAGATAGATAGATGGATAGACAGAGATAGACAGATAGATGATGATAGATATAGACAGATAGATGATGATGATAGATATAGATAGATGTGATGATAGAGATAGATAGATAGATAGATAGATAGATATAGATAGATGTGATGATAGAGATAGATAGATAGATAGATAGATAGATAGATAGATAGATAGATATAGATAGATAGATGATGATGATGACAGATAGAGGGAGAGAGAGAGAGAGAGAGGAAAATGGAGACACAGAGGGTGGGAGTATAAAAGTGAGTGAGAGAAGGAGTCAGAAGAAAAGTGAAAGAAAATAAAGGAACAACACAAGAAAGAAAAAGGACTCATCTAATCAACTTTTCCATTTTATATCACGAGGACTTGAGGCCCAAAGAAAAGGTGTGATTTGCCCAGAGTCATAAGGTAGGTAAGGTAAGAAAACAACAGGCAGCCTCTCCACCGGCTTCCTGGAGATGAAATAGTCTCGGCGGAAGCGTGTGACCATGAAGATGAGCTGGAAGAGGACAAGTTACTCACCGGTTACCCCTCTCCGTGTGCATGGAAAGCAACATCTCCCTCGTGCACTGGACACTGTCAGACCTTTGGAAACTCCTCTGCTAAGCGACATACTCTTTCCCAGGAGAGAACCTCTCGTCTCCGTAATTCCACCACAGCCCTCTGGCAAATGCAGATTTTGGCTCTAAATGTCCTCTGGGAACCTCATAAATCCGGAACGTCTTTTCCCACGTGAGCTGAAACCAGGCTGAGCGGCTGGCAGGTGGAGCTGAGAGCAGCACTGGGTACTGCATTTCCAGAGCAGGAAGCTGGAGAGCGAAATCTCAGAGCCAGAAACCAGATGTGCCTGGATGTAGCCTAGACGTAGCCCTGCCAGGAGCTCCCTGAGGAGGAGCTTGGGAGAGACGCCTGGACTTCCAGAGGAGCTCCGTCACACCTGCGCACTGCCGTGGCTGCAGGGTGTCACCACTACCCTTGGTATTGCTCCCCAAACTACAATCATGCACATGTGAAGCTCACCCATTTTTCCCCATAACCTTGTGTCACCTTCATTATTTTGTATTTAATGATTCATTTATTTTGTTAAAGCAGATCACATTTTAACTAAAATATTTGTTAATTTATTATTTTTTATTTTTTATTTTTTGGAGACAGTCTTGCTCTGTCGCCCAAGCTGGAGTGTCATGGCGCAATCTTGGCTCACTGCAACCTCCGCCTCCTGGGTTCACGCCATTTTCCTACCTCAGCCTCCCAAGTAGCTGGGACTACAGGCGCACACCACCATGCCTGGCTAATTTTTTTTTGTATTTTAGTAGAGACGTGGTTTCAGCATGTTTCCCAGGCTGGTCTGGAACTCCTGAGCTCAGGCAATCTGCCCATCTCGGCCTCCCAAAGTGCTGGGATTACAGGCGTGAGCCACCATGCCTGGCCTTAATTAAATATTTTTAAAAATTAAATACGTTTAAAAATCTAAACCCACATACACGCACTGCTGTTGTTATTGACCTTTAATTGCAGGTAGATACTTCCCCCTGCCCAAAGCCCTGGGCCTAAGGGCTACTATTTCTCTGTTACAAGGAGGTGGTTGCAAATGTTGGAGTTATTCAAGGTATTAGAACACCCAAGGGAGATCCTCTAGTTGACTTATCCAACAGTAAAAGAGGTCTGCAAAGGGCATGTCTTTCTCCCTGCATCACTAAGTGCTAATTAGGACTGTGTTCTCATCCTACCGGAAATCCTCATAGCACCAGAGATGTACATCCTCCACTTTGGGAAGCATGGAACTAGAAGGTCAAGTTCATACTCCTCAGTCAAATCTTTATGAATTTCCATGATCAGACTTAACTTCCCCTGACCCGTCCATCCCAAGCATCCCCTACTCATCCCTCTTTGCCTTCAGAGCTCCCCCACCCGCACACCAGCTCAGGCTCCCACCCCATATACACAGGGGTTGCTCCTCCATGGAACGTAGCCAAATGGTAATTAAGGGTGTTCTTTGTTGTTTAAAGCCTGTCTGCCCAGTAGAGCTCAGGGATGGGTGTTTTGTTGCTTTTTTCTCCATTGTCTTCCAACAGCCTTGCTGAGTTACCGGCACATAGTAGATGCACAGAAAACACATGCTAAATATTCTTGTATGAATTATTACTTGGGCTAACTCAGGAAGTAATCCATTCCCAATCTAGTGCCAGTATATTCTCGAGCATATTAGCAAAAGGTACCTCTGTCTCAATACACTTTATTTCCATCTAATAGAAAATCATCAAAAATGACTGATTGGATTGAACAAGACACTTTACTGCCATCTGCTGTAACAGTGTCCTACTGAATATCGAAATCTATCGTCTCTGCTGTGGGACAGGGAGTATCATGCGTTGCCCAACCTATTCAACTGTTCTCAGCAGCCCTGAGTGTGTTCAGACACCTGCAGACTGGGCACCCACCTGATGGGAGTGGGGGCTGGTGCTCAGCTGAAAGTTTGTACTCTGTGGCCTTCAACGACCCTTTTATTAGAAATAGTTTACCCAAGAGGAAGTCTCTGCTCCAATCAGCGTGAATGATTCACATACCCTCCATTGGCCTTTCATCCTGTGCTCTGCCCACCGTGACCCCTGTAATATCCAGGGAGCTTCATCTATTGATAAATTTCAGATGCTAAATCTACAAAAATAGCACACAGCATAGAGTAAATAAATCAATGAAGTTCATACACTAGAAAATAATTTCTATCATTATGCCATGTCCAAAAGCAGGCACACAGAAATCTTGCAGAGAAATGAGTCTGCAGTTTTATCAGTAAAAGGAGCTCAGGGAAGGGAGGGAAGTCTTCTGCTGAGGCCTCTACGGCCATGAGGAGGGCTTTGGGAGGGTGGTGTGGTGATTTTGGATGGGTGACTTTTGGCATTTCCCTTCCGATTTTGTTCCGTTACACCCCAAATCTCTGCAGTTCAGGGACATTATTTTGTCTAGATCACAGGTCAAGAAACTCGTTGTTACTTTAAATTTACATTAAACTTGCTTTAAGGTAAAGGGCCACACAGTAAATATTTTAGGCTTTTGGGGTCATGTAATCTCAGCCACGCCTACTCAACTCTGCCTTTGTCCTGCCAAAGCAGTCACAGAGGATACTGTACAAATGGATGTGCTAGGATCTGGCCCGGGGCAGTAGCTTGCTGATGCCTGACCTAGATTGCAGCTCTGAATTTTGCTGCCACTATTAAGTGACAGTGAAACAGCAAGTAAAAAGATCCTGCTACCCTCGCCTGCTTCAAATCTTCACAGCACAGGACACGGAGATGCCTCTCTCACTCTGTGCTGAGGAAACATCCAGTTATCCACAGGTACCCCAGCCTGCAAATGCTGAGAAGCCTGAACTCCCCTGGGGAGAGACACCAGTGGGGCGCCTGTCTCATCTGCGTTTCCCTGGGGAATAAATACCCCTCAGCATTCTCACTGGGAGTTTATACATTTGGCTACAAATGCGTTATTCAAACACTGCAATCATTGCTTTTTCTTTTCTAGTTGGGAAGTAAATGATACGGACTTTTGGATCAAACAGGGTTTTAAAAGAGCTTGGGTACTCATACCCACTGTCAAGTGACAAGACCTGTGGAGTAGCTCTGGAGAGAAGATGTGAGGTCACTTCTTCACATGGAAAAACACAAAAGGGAGGCAGGGCGCAGGGTCTCATGCCTGTAATTGCAGCACTTTGGGAGGCCGAGGCAGCAGGATCACTTGAGTCCAGAAGTTCGAGACCAGTTTGGGCAACATAGGAAAACCCTGTCTCTACAAAAAATTTAAAAAATTAGCTGGGCGTGGTGGCACACATCTGTAGTCCCAGCTACTTGGGAGGCTGAGGTGGGAGGACTTGAGCCCAGGAGTTTAAGGCTGCAATGAACTATGATTGTGCCATTGCACTCCAGCCTGGGTGACGGAGTGAGACACTGTCTCTAAGTGATAGTAATTACAATAATAGTAATAATCATAATAAAGGAACTGTTATCTCTTAAGGATAATCTCTTAGGTCAAGGTGGATCCCAACAGAGATTTCTTCTACAGACACTCTTGTTTTAAATAAATACAACTTTTTACTATTAAATGTGTTTAGAGAAACTGGTTACAGTTCACAATGCCCTGTCTAGCGCCAGTTTGGAAGATTCATCCATAGCGTGTTCTGGCATTCATTTCAGAAAACCACCATTTTTAGTTTGAGATGTCTTATTTCGTGAATAATTTTAATGTGGCGTTCGAATAGGTGCCCCGTGTCAGCCCAAACCCACCTCCTTCAGTCTTCCAGGTCTCCCCTGATGGCAACCCCATTCTTCTAAGACCCATGCCAAAACCAGTGTCACCCTTCGTTCTTCTCATTTTCTCACACCTCTATGTGACAGGCCGGGGAAACCTGTCAGTGCTACCTTCGAATAGCCAGAATCAGAGCTCTCCTCACCATCTTAACGGTCACCACCCTCACCTAAGAAACCATCCTCAGCTGTCTGCCTTCACACACCGGCTTCCTAACTTCTCGCCTTATGTTTTCCCTTGTTCCTTTTTGTTTATGCAGTGAGCCTAATAAAAAGGAGACCAGGTCCTGCCCGTTCTTGATTTGAACCCAAAGGCTCCTCAGGCTGCACTAAGTAAGATCTAAACTCCTTGCAAGGACCAATGTGTCTCCGCGTATTCCACCACCATCCCGTCCATCTCTTATCACCTCATCTCTGGGCCTCCTTCTCCTGGCACACCCCAGCCCAGCTTCACTGGCCTCCTTTCTGTTCCCTGCAATGTTCATTCTCAGGGTCCCAGGGCCTTTGCACCTGCTGTTCCCACTGCCTGCAACGCTCTTTCCCCGGGCACATGCCTGTCATATTTGCTTACTCCCTTCAAGTCCTCTCCAAATTCCATCTTCCCAGTGAGGATCTCCTGGCCACCATCCTAGAATTGCAATGTCATCTTCCTACGCCAGCTTTTTCTATTCCCCTTCCTGCTTTACTTTTCTTTTCAGCACTTTTTCTCTCTAATATAGCACATATTATTCGTTTTGGTTTTGTTTCCCTTTTAGTATGTAAACTTCACCTGTCTTGTTCATTGCTTTATTTTATAGTACATGGAATAGTACAACATTCCGCAAACATCTATTGAATAACAGATAACCAAATAGGCAGGAGAATCATAAACTGTACATCCTTTATACAGATCCTACTTCCATCTGTTCAATGTGGTTTTAACAATCACACATTTTTAATGAAAGGATACAAATCATTAATAAGTAAACATTACCATTTCTCTTCTCTTTTAATTAAATAAATCCAAACAAACGTGACAAACATTTTTCATCTAGCTGGCAAAATTAATTCCATAAAGTGATAATACCTTGTAGCTGCAAGGTTGCAATAAATTGGAATATCCTGCCAATGAGAACATGCACAGGTACAACGTTTTGCAGAATATCTTGGCAAGATGTAATCAAAACCTTAGCAGTCATCACATAAGGAAGTTTCCAGGGTTTGGAGGTGATTTGTACCTGTGATTCCAATTTAAATAATAATCATAGAGAAGTAACCACAGAGGCAGGCAAAGCTGTATCACAGCATCTTACCCCAGCATTGCTTATAATCTCCAAACTCTGGAAACCTCCTTAATATTCAGTAGTGGAAATTAGATAAAGTATACCTCAACCACAGGCTGATATGATGACATATCAAAATATTTCTTAGAGGTCGGGTGAGGTGGCTCACGTCTGCAATCTCAGCACTTTGGGAGGCTGAAGTGGGTGGATCATCTGAGGTCAGGAGTTCGAGACCAGCCTGGCCAGCATGGTGAAACCCCGTCTCTACTAAAAATACAAAAAAAAAAAAAAAAAATTAGTCGGGCATGGTGGCACATGCCTGTAATCCCAGCTACTCAGGAGGCTGAGGCAGGAGAATTGCTTGAACCCGGGAGGTGGAGGTTGCAGTGAGCCAAGATCGCGCCACTGCACTCCAGCCTGGGCAACAAGAGTAAAACTCTGTCCCCTCAAAAAATAATAATAATAAAACAAAATCTTTTTAAGGACGCAATTGAGTAACATCGGGAAAGTGCACAGGGTACTGTAAGTTGAAAAATTGAAAAAAGCACCATGTTTAAAAGTAGAGGATATACCAAAATTTCATCTTGTTTAAAAAGGAATGGATACAGAGAAAAGAGATAAACAGATAACAATTGGAGATAGGTAGATAACAATTCATGGATGTTTTTAAGGCTTTTGCTACACATTACCAACATTTTCTGTAGAAGGTCACACTTCTACTGTCTCCTTGGTAGTGTAGGAAACGCTCATTCCATTTTAACCTCACAGATACAACCTATTATTACTTTCTAATAGAGTTAACAGCGATTCTCTCTAGGTAATAGGATGTTAAGTAAAAATTATTATGTTCTGTGTACTTATCTGCATTCAACCAATGTTAGTAGCAGATGTGCATCTATTTCCCAATTAAAATATTTGTTTTGAAAAATTAAGCTATTTTGCTTGAATAAATGATTCCCTCATCACTTACGTAATGACAGAAAACGGTCCCAACATAGATAGAAAACTGGAGTTTTCTGGAAAAGGCATAGGATTTGAAATTAATAGAGATGGATTTGCTTCCTTTTTTATCATCTGTCTATAATTTTTTTTTTTAGCCACATAGTAGCAATATGAGGATAATGGCACCAATAATGTTTTGAGTAGCCACTGATCAATTGTAAATGTAAATTATTGTTTTCAGAGTGCGTTCGTTCTGGGAAGCCCTTTATCAGACTCACTTGGGGTATTTTAACACAAATGAGGAGTTTGAGGACATACACAGGCTTCCTAAATAACTCAGTAGGAGTTGATAGTCCAGGAATCTGCAGGCAAAATGAGCTCACCTGGTGTTTCTACAGTTCACTCGATTCTGAAAGCCAACATGCTGAATTAACATTTTTTTTTTTTTTTTTTTTTTGAGACGGAGTCTCTCTCTCTTCAAGGCTAGAGTGCAGTGGCCGGATCTCAGCTCACTGCAAGCTCCGCCTCCCGGGTTCACGCCATTCTCCTGCCTCAGCCTCCTGAGTAGCTGGGACTACAGGCACCCGCCACCTCGCCCGGCTAGTTGTTTGTATTTTTTTGTAGAGACGGGGTTTCACCGTGTTAGCCAGGATGGTCTCGATCTCCTGACCTCGTGATCCATTTGCCTCAGCCTCCCAAAAGTGCTGGGATTACAGGCGTGAGCCACTGCGCCCAACCGGAATTAACAAATATTTTTAAATGGAGTGTTTCTTCTTCTGAATTCTTGTAATACCTTGAACAACCTTAAAGGATGGCATTCTTTTACTCATTAAAAATGGAGCTCGCCAAAGGCCTGTTTTGTTTAAATAAAGCAGGTTAAATGAGAATTGACTGTGGCAAAGTTGAAGTCCATTTGGGGATATGTAAATAAGTGTTCCTGAAATGCACTTGAACGTCTAAGATCTAAGAATCCCCCTCAGCTCTTCTATAACTCTATTCATGTGATTGGTTTTCTCTCCCTGTTCTGTCCGTTCTTACTCTACAGTTGATGGAACTCTGCGCATTTGAAAGGATTTGCTAAATGGCTAGAGTTTCTGGGTCTGAAAGGAAGACGTTTGCTGCCTGGGTGGTTATGAGTCTGAACTTCCTCAGCTGTAGCGTCACAGATTCAGGGGGGTAAGCACGCAAAGAAACACTTCTCTTCATTAATAAAGGAGATTAACCTTCACATTTCTTGGCAGCTGTTTCAGCAGACGGCTTGTTATCACGACAAGCATTTTTTTAAAGACTCACAATGATAAACAGTATGTCACAACAGCTGCCAAAGTGTGTTTCATGCAGTAACTTTCCATATGTAGCTTAGGAGGGTTTGTTTTTTAATCGTTCCTGGGACTAACCACGTCCTGTTGGCTGAAGGAAGTTATAGAGGGTGATATGGTTTACCTGTGTCCCCACCCAAATCTCATCTTGAATGGTCCCTCCCACAATTCAAATCTCATCTTGAATGGTCCCTCCCACAATTCAAATCTCATCTTGAATGGTCCCTCCCACAATTCAAATCTCATCTTGAATGGTCCCTCCCACAATTCAAATCTCATCTTGAATGGTCCCTCCCACAATTCAAATCTCATCTTGGATGGTCCCTCCCACAATTCCCAGGTGTTGTGGCAGGGACCCTGTGGGAGATAATTGAAACATAGGGATGGTTTACCCCATACTCTTCTTGTGGTAGGAAGTCTCACAAGATCTGATGGTTCTATAAGGAGAAACCCCTTTTGCTTGGTTCTCATTTTCTGTCTTGCTGCCGCCATGTAAGAAGTGTCTTTTGCCTTCTACCATGATTGTGAGGCCTCCCTAGCCACGTGGAACTGTGAGTCCATTAAACCTCTTTTTCTTTATAAATTATCCCGTCTCAGGTATGTCTTTATCAGCAGGGTGAAAACAGACTAATAGAGAGGGAATCCCTTAACATAAACGTAACAGACCCATGGTACTTTATTTCTAAGTCACAGTTCAGTCTGAAGTCCACAAAGGCTTTACTCTCATGTCAACTCAGGTTACAGCAAGATGTGAGCTAGTACCTTGAGAAGGGCTCTTAGCATGTACCCTGTTGACACTTCCACTGCCTCCTCCAACAAGCAGCTTCATCTATCACCTGGATGGTTACCCCAGCCTCCCTTGCAATCTCCATTCCATTCCCCACACATTCACCAGGCATCCAGTTAGTTTGGTTTTTTTTTAAATTATATTTTAGAGACAGGGTCTTGCTCTATCACTCAAGCTATAGTTGAAGTGCAGTGGAACAATCACAGCTTAGAACAATCACAGCTTGATGCAGTCTCCAAATTCCTGGGCTCCAGTGATCCTCCTATCTCAGCCTCCCAAGTACTACAGGAGCATGCCACAGTGCCCAACTAATTTTTCAAATTTTTTTGTAGACACAGAGTCTTGTTTGTTGCCCCGGCTGGTCTTGAACTCCTGGCTTCAAGCAATCCTTCCTCCTCATACTCCCAAAGTGCTGAGATTACAGGTGTGAGCATGGCACCTAGCCCCAAATAGTTGTCTTAAACATGTATCAGAACATGCTTCTTCCCTACTTAAAACTAGTAAAATAGGCCAGACACAGAAAGAAATATACTGCATAATCTTACTTACATTTGAAATATTTTTTAAAAGATTGCTTATATAAAAACAGAATAGAAAAGTGGTCACCGGTGGTGGGGAACGGAGGAGAAATGCAGGTTAAAGGGTAGAAAGATGCAGTTGTGGAGGATGAATAAATCTAGATATCTAATATATAGCATAAGGACTGAGGTTAGTAATAGAGTACAATATTGTGTACTAAAAATTTGCTGAGAAGGCTAGGCATGGTGGCTCACGCCTGTAATCCCAGCACTTTGGGGGGCTAAGGCGGTCAGATCACCTGAGGTTAGGAGTTTAAGACTAGCCTGGCTGACATGGTGAAACCCTGTCTCTACTAAAATACAAAAATTAGGTGGGTGTGGTGGTGCACGCCTCTAATCCCAGATACTCAGGAGGCTGAGGCAGGAGAATTGCTTGAACCCAGGAAGCGGAGTTTGCAGTGAGCTGCGATCACACCACTGCACTCCAGCCTGAACGACAGAGCCAGACTCCATCTCAAAAAAAAAAACACAAAAATTGCTGAGCGTAGATTTTAGATACTCTTGCCATTAAAAAAAAATGCAACTGAAATGATGGGCATGCTAATTTTATTGACTGTAGTAACCATTTTACTACGTACATATGTATCAACAAAATCTTTTGTGTACCTTAAATTGATGCAATATTCAAAAATCTTCACTAATTTTGCCCTAGGAGAACATTGTTGCCTGCTTGAGATCCTGCCCATCTCTGCAATCTAATTTTCTATGACTTCATCCTGTGCTCATTCCATTTTTCTGTAGATTCTGGCATGTGCCAAGCCCGTTGTCTGTCTCTAGGTTCTCACACACCTGTTCTCACTCTCATGGATACTTTCTGCCTCACGGAAGATTATCTTCTCAGCTTTAGCTTAAAAGTCAGGTTGACACAGAGAAGAAATTGTATGCTATAGATTACAACCATTAATGAGCAGTGAAATCAACTTTAGTTGGCCCTAAACGAGAACATTTCTTAGCTCAGAATAGAGAGGTGATGATCACCAGGCATGGTTGTTAGGAGCCAGGTATTTCCAGTTCTCTTCAGGCCACATGGCTGACGTGACCTCCTGACCACTTTAGGGTTGGGTAGAAGCACGTGATTAAAACTGGCTGAAGAATGGACGAAGAAATAACGTGATTAGTTTCCAGGCCAGAACATTCACATGCCAATATGACTTGGAAGAACTTTCTCACATTCTGTTATAACAACTGGAAATCCTCTGGCTAAAGAATCCAGAATGATCCTGAAGCTTCTAGAAGGAGGACAATGCTAAGCAGAGCCCCAGCCACCTGTGACAGACATCAGCACAAACAAGGAATAAACTTATTGTTTACTTGATTGAGACACTGGGAGTGTTTATTAATACAGCATCATTCAGCTTATCTTGGTAATATAAGAACAGCATAAAATAAGATGGGGGACAGTAGAATGGAAAAACAAAGCAGAAACCAATAAACTAGAGGAGTGCATCCCTAGATAATACCTGTTAGCATGTTTCTTTAGAACAATTTTATTCTACTATTAACTGAGTGTTAACTGATGGGTAATATAAAATACACTTCTTACTGTGGGTCAAATCTATTTGAGAAATTGTATTGTAAAGGTCTTTCTGGAACACTGATCACATTATTTAAAGGCAAATCTACTTTGTACATTATGCAACATTTCTATAGCAAACGTATGATGTGTCAGAGAACTTTCAAACATTGTACTATCTCTTCATGTAACCCTAGAGAAAGTGTAAAGATTGGTATGTTTGCCTCCACTTACACATAGAATACTAGGGCCAGTTTATGTGAATTCCCCAGTGCCACACAGCTGAGTTATTTAGTCCTGAATTTCCTGGCTTCTAACCCCTGGACTATTTCCACTGCACCTGAGGACAAGGTTTCTCTGAGAGTCCATTTCTCTTGGCTTTGGGCTAACAGGTTGGAGTTCTGTAGCACTGTACATTTTCTTTTCTGATTTATGAGCCCACAGGCTATTGCTTTCATTGATTTTTGCCTTTTTTATTATTGTTTTACCTTATATAGATTTGTGTCATTCTGGCTCCAAGATGAAAATTGTATCCGTCAGTACCATGAGTATGGCTAATACATACAAATATTGTCATACAAAAAATTAAAGTGTGATAATATGGCTTGGGTAAGTTACCCTATTGAACTCTTGATTTCTATAAGTAAGGTGTGTCTTGGATATGCCCAATGGACCCTAGACTAGAGAGACATCAAGCCCCACCCCACCCATTTCTTACTTGAGTGTAGGGCTGCAGGGATTCCAAGGTTCATTAACATGAATAAACTCACTCTGAGATAGGGGTGGATTTAAAAGACCACCAAATATAGGCCTTCGATTATATTTGCCCTTAATTAAATGTTCCTAATTTAGGAAAAATAGGAGTCTGGCTGGCTAGTGGGGTTGTAATAGTCATGATTAGAGAGCTGAGGAGTTTGCAAGTGGTAGAGACCCAACTCAAGAAAGCTGAAGTGAAAAGAACACTTAGCATCTTGGATAATTAAAAATGTCTAAAACAATGTCAGCTTCAGGAATAGCTGGAGCCTGGAGCTCAAGTGTGGTCAGGGACATGTCATGCTTCCTCTCTCAAACGTCCTCTCCTTGGCTTGGCCTCCTATCAATCTAGATTGTCATAAATTAGGATATAATTTTCTTAACGAGTGTCTCCTTCTTTTCCTCTAGCATGTTTATTCCTCAACCTCCTCTGCTCAGAGGCAGACAATGGCCAAAGTGGCAACTGGACCAGATGCCTTCATCCAGTTCTCAGCAGCAGGCAGGCAGGATGATCGGTTTCCTAACTTGCCTTCCTCTGCCTTCAGCACAAGGAAACAGCCAGTGATGGAGTAACTGAGCTTGCGGCAGCTCATGCTGGTAATGCACCTGCTAAGTATTAAACTAGAAGCTGTTGTTTCCCCTACAGACATTTCTGTTTGGGTTTCTATAAATCTATGTGCTACATACAGAAATCATGTTTAATTGAACACAATGAGCTAACTCAAAGCATATCAAAAAATTGTGATGCACCATTTCCCATCCTTACCTGCCTTCCTGCTGAACCTTCCCAGGGAGGTACTGGCCAGGGCAGATCTTGCTCACCCTGCCCAAATATGCTGATAGATTTTTAGAATCCACAGGCTTTGTTTTTTCAGGATTGTTTTTTCTCTCTCACTCACCTATTCTTTCATCATTGAATCAAAAGAAAAACCTGCAAAAGAGATTCTAACACATGTCTTCAACCAGCAGCCTCATTAGATGGGAGGTCATTGCCTGGCCAAGACTTTTCAACAATGATGCCCATTCCAGGATGAACATCAGGATAAAGCATTTACTCCAGAGGTCTGAAGAGCTGTTGATGGCACCTGGGCTCCTCAGCCCAGCAACACAGGCAGTGGAAACACAGCAGAGTCTGGTGCCACAGAAGCAGGTCCGAAATATGTTTCTGCTACTTGTAACCTTGAAAAGTCATATATATTTGGATTCATGTTTTATTTTTGTCTTAAGGGACATATCCTCCTATTATAATGTCTCATTATTATCTTCTTTTTATTTCTTGATATTTTAATTCTTGAAATGTAATGTATGTGCATGCTGAAAAAAATAAAAGCACTAACAGCTATCCAATAAAAAATAGGCTCACATTAGTGATATCCTAGTTCCTAAGCTAGGTTGTAAGAAAATGGGTATTTGTTTTGCTCTCATTTCTTTATGCATGTACATCCCTGTATATGTTTGTATGCGGGTGTGTAGGTATATATGTATGCACGAGTGTATGTATGAAAGTCTCATTATTACTCTTGAAGCCAGTATTATATTATTTATATAATAAATTTATATAATAGTTTACCTCCCCGTTTGTTTACAGATAGAGATAGATTCATGCATAAAATTGCACACATATTAATATATCCTATTTTTAACATCAATGCTTTTAAACTTTATAGTGTTCTATGCTTGCTTTTTGTACTTAAACTTTCTTGAAAATATCAGTACAAAAAATATGTACATATAGAAATTTTAAATTGATTCTTTGATCCTCTGTTTTAGAACCAGTTCCTCCATATTCTACCCAGGCGACTCCTACTGGTGAACATTTACATTGTTTGCACTCTGTTCCTGCTACAAACAGTGAGGTAACGTGCATCCTTGAACAAAGGCTTGGGTGCACCATTTCCTATAGTATCTGTGGAATTAATGTAAACAGAGACATGCTGAGTCGAAGGATGTGACATTTAAAACTTAACAGTCATTGTTGAGCTGATGGAAGAAGCTTTTCCTTCAAGTCTCAGGTGGCTCATCTGTAGAAAGTAGGCCATACCAGGTAACTCACAGGACAAGGTAGTTACGCGTCTCTCTCCAACGGGAAATCCCCATTGAGGATATCTGTTATCTTCTCCCTTTCTCTCCACTTGAGCCAATAATCCTCTCTCTGTCTCTAAAACAAGTAAGGTTATTTATGCCCTGGGACCTTTGCCATTGCTTGCAGATGTCTTGGAGAAGCTCCCACCTCAAACCCCACCCAGGTGCACTCATAGCCAATCACTTTTCCCAAGTCTCACTTCTGGAGTGGCCTTCCTTGACGCTCAACTTACAATTGTGCCCCTACTCTATCCTCAACCATTCTGTGTCACATGACTCTTTGATTTTCTTCAGAGCACACATTATTAACTATAATCACTCTGTTGCTTGTGCATCCACTTGTTGATTTTCTCTCTTTCTCCAGGGTGTTAGCTCCATGAGTGCCAAGACCTCGTCTTCCTTGCTCACCATGCCTAACATAATGCCCGGTGCATGGTGCAGATGGAATCATTACCAGCTGAACACATAATTACTGAATGCATGAAAGAATAAATGACATGATAAGAAACTCACCAAAACCTGTTTTCCCTTCCAAGACAGTTCAAAACTGAGAGAAACAGAGGCACTTAGAAAAACGAATAGCTTTCATAACTTCTCAATACCCAGCCACCATTATTTATTGCTAATTATGAGGCATGTCTGTCTCTCCTATGCAACCTGAAAGAGAAATACCAGGAAGCATTGTCCTGAATGATGGAGTAAAACCTTCCAAAAATCCACTTAATCAAAAAAGTAGTGAGAACACTGCCCAAAATGGCCCAAGTCACCTTTTTCAGAACTCTAGAAATTGATCAAAGTCCTGCAACAATCTGAGAAGAGTTTATTCAAAATAAATTGTTGAATGTGGAAAAACCAGTGGGGTGTGGGGCATTTTAATATTCTCTATCCCCATCATTCTTTCCCCAGTTCTGCCATATCCTTGGAAATAAGCAGTCTCACAAATATGGTAGTTTTAAACACCACACCAGAGCAGCCACTGGAGGGGTAGATTGTGTTTAGAGCTCCAAGGTCTCAAATCTCAGATAACTGTCATCACTGGAACTGTCAGCTCTCTGAAAAAGCTCCATGATAGATTTTATGTTTATTTGAACTGACTGAGAACTTGCTCAGAGAGAAAAGTCCTGTCCTCAGCAGGGGTGTGGGTGGAGGGAGGTCTGGTTTTCATAGTTCTCATATTATATTATTTTAAATGTACAATTTTCAACAAAAAAATAAGATACTGAAAAAAAGGTAAAGTATGACCCATGCACAGAGGTAAAACAAAACAGTCAATAGAAACTCTTCTTGAGGAAACCTAGATGCTGAAATAAGTAGACCAAGATTTTAAATTAAGAACTAGAAAAGGGTGACCAGGCTTACCACTTCTATTCAACATTTTGCTGGCAGTTCTACCAGCACAATTAGGGAAACACAATAATAATTAAAAAGGTATTCAGATTTGAAGGGAAAAACATAATAAAACAATGTCTATTTGTAGATGACATGATGTTGTATATAGAAATCTTAACAGATTCACAGATGAATTACTCAAATTGATGAATGAGTTCTGTAAAATTTCAGGATGCAAGATTAATATACAAAATTCAAATGCATTTCTACAGGTTAGCAATGCATATTCCAAAATGAAGTGAAAAAAACAATTCTATTCATTATAGCATCAAAAATAGAAATAAATTTAATAAAAGATGAATACAATTATTGCACTGAAAACTAGAAAACATTGAAAGTAGTGAAAGACGGTATAAATAAGTGGAAAAGTGCATGTGAGTGGATAAGAAGACCTTAATATTGTTGAGATAGTAACCCTCAAATTGATCCTCAAATTGACCTACAGATCAATGTGATCTTTATTAAAATTCCAGTGGGTTTGGTTGGAGAGACCGATGTTACAAAATTCATACCGAAATGCAAGAGACCCACGGCATACAAAAGAATCATTAAGTGACACTTATATCCATCAGAATCACCTTTATCCAAGAAGGATTAAAAGGAGACAAGATCATTTTCCAGAAAGTGATGGGCATAGAGTTTCCATCGAAAGCATCTTTTCACTGTGAGAGAATTCTCATCACTAAAGCAGAGTTTAGATCCAAAGGCAGAGAGCAGCGACTTTCCTGTTATCTCCCATCTTGCCTGCTCCTGATTCTCTGTGTTGAGCATGTAAACACCATCTCCCTGAAAACTGAAGGTGGAACCCTATCTTTTATTAAAGTTTTCCTTTAAAAAAAAAATTCCATGCTTTTGTTTTCTGTAGAGTGGGGTAGACTTGGCAGTACAAATGAGGGAGAAATATGTACCAGCTAGTACTAGTTTGCTAGGGCTGCCCTCATGATATACTATAGATGGGGTGCCTAGAGCAGTAGACATTTTTCTTCTCACAGCTCTCGAGGGTGCAAGTTCAAAATCAAGGTGTCAGCAGCTTTGGTTTCTCCTGGGGGCTCTCTCCTTGGAGAGCAGATTGTGGCCTTCTTGCTGTGTTCTCAGTGGCCTTTCCTCTGTGCACTCACCCTCGGTGGCTCTCTGTGTATCCTGATCTGTTCTCGAAAGGACAATAGTAAGACTGGATTACGGATGGACGTGGTGGCTCATGCCGGTAATCCCAACACTTTGGAACATTGGCGCAGGAGGATTGCTTGAGCCCAGGAGATGGAGACCAGCCTGTGCCACATAGCAAGACTCCTATCTCTACTAAAAAATAAAAATAAAAATAAATAGCTGGATGTGTTGGTGCATAACTGTAGTCTCACTTACTCAGGAGACTGAGATCACTTGATCCTGGGAGTTCAAGGCTGCAGTGCGCTGTAATTGCGCCACTGCACTCCACTCCAGTGGCCTGTTTTGAGACAGAGCAAGATCCTATCTAAAAAATAATAATAAGAAGAAAAGATGGATTGCAGCCTGCTTTAATGGCCCCATTTTATTTACCTCTGCAAAGATCCTATGTCTAAACACAGTCACATTCTGAAATACTGGGTATTAGGACTTCAATATATGAATTTTGAGCAAACAACAACAGCAAATAGGAACCCCGATCTTATGATCACAAATAACTGAATTCCACCAACAACCAGGAAGAACAAGGAAATGGATTCTCCTTGGAGTCTCTGGAAGGATGTACAACCCTGCCCGTGCCTGGATTGTAGCATGACGAGGCCCATTTTCAGAATCTGACCTACAGAATAGTAGGCTGATACATTTTTTTGTGTGTTTGTTTGTTTCCGTTTTTTTTTTGAGATCGAGTCTTGCTCTGTTGCCCAGGCTGAAGTGCAGTGATGCAACCGTGGCTCACTGCAACCTCTGCTTCCCAGATTCAAGTGTTTCTCTTGCTGCAGCCTCCCAAGTAGCTGAGATTACAGGCATCTGCCACCATGCCCAGCTAATTTTTTATATTTTTTTTTGTAGAGACAGGGTTTCACCATGTTGACCAGGCTAGTCTGGAACTCCTGACCTCAGGTGATCTGCCCATCTCGGCCTCCCAAAGTGCTGAGATTACAGGCATGAGCCACCATGCCTGGCCACATTGTGTTTTTTCAAACCACTAAGTTTGTGGTCATTGCTGCAGTGGCAATAGAAAACTAGTGCACAAGAGAAGGCCACTATCTCAGCCAACCTCAGGTTTCAGTTGAACACGGTCATCAGTAGCTGAGCAGAGCAGCCCAGCAATGCTCCGTAAGCACCACCAGGAAACCGCACGGCATCAACATGGTCCCTCACACCAGGCTTCATGATGGGTGATGTGGAGGTAAAGTAGAAAGAATTTTAAAAAGACACAGTCCCAGCATTGTGCTTGCTTGAAGTAACATTAAACAATGGGAGAAAATCATAATAAGAATAAAAGGAAACTCACCATAAGAAACAGCACCACACTAGCAACGGCAACAGCAGGTTTCTGGTTTGTTGTGAAGCACTGGGGGACCCGGTGTTGCTAGCTTCCATTCACACAGGGACACAAGTGGCTGTGTCCTCCAAGTTCTCCAATTCACCAGTCTTGTCACTTCCCATTTTTTATCTCACCACACTCACCTCATTCATTGTAATTTTGAGCCTGGTTGTCTGAAGGAACTTTATTTTATGAGCCTTGACCTATGATGTCCTCAGCACCTTGGCACATACACTGGGAGTCTCATCAGCATGTGACTATGGGCCTGCCCTCAGGAAGTTTACAGTCCAGAGGGCAGAATGAAAACACAAGTGAACAACAGGCACCAGGCAGCCCTCATGGTTCCCTATTTGTTCTTCTGTATCTCCAGGCTTTGAAGAATCAGACTGATGTCATTGTTTTTAGGAAATGACCCATTTTAGCTTTACCATTCCATTATACTCTGTAGCAGTCTGCCATTGCCTTGTAACAAAGATATATGCAGAGACAGCAACGTTCAGAGAATGCTATTCCCTCACTCCTTGGCGGGTCTGTGGGGCAGCAGTGGCCCTGACAGACAGCTGGCAGACAGAAAGCAGGGCCATCTTTTCTTACCAGAACTGAATCACAGCCCTGCAGAAGCTGGCCTGGTTTCTACACGGCTGCCTCTCAACTGGGAATTCTGAAGCACCCACAAGGTATACTCACAGGAAAAGTCTGCTGTGGTTGTAAAATCACAGAGCGGCTGCACGCGTCTCCCAGGGGTTAGATGGTGTTCTGTTCCATTAGGTTTCCAGCTGCTGGGCAGCTCATTGTGCTAAGGCACTGCCTCTCTCTCCAAGTTTCCCTCCCCTGGAAGGAGAACGTGATTTCATAATCGCTGTCTAAAAATGAGCTGCCTCAATGGCCAAAGGTAAGTATTTTTCAAAGGAAGACATGTTTCTGGGGAAATAAAAAGATTGGCAAATTAGCCCTAAAGTTCACAGCAATGCTTGCTATTTTTATTTTTTTCCAAATGTCTCTTATCCCTTTTCTGCATTCTGGAAAGAACCCAGTGCTTCTACACCTGATTCTAAATAAATGAAGGCACCATCACTCTCCTTAAGGGCATCCGTGTTTCAAGCTCAGCCTTTAATTACGAGATAATCCTTCGTTTCTCATTAAAGAAATTTCTGCCAGAAAGTGGAAGTCTGTTATTGTACACAAAACACTTCCCAGGGTCATAATGAGCTCAGTGATGCCAACAACTGAGTATTAAACCTTCCTCTAGGCCCAGCTTCAATCCCAGTGCCTGTCACACAGGGCCATCAATCAATGCTTATTGAACAGATGATGGATGGAAATCTCTTATAATTATATAGTACTTTACTTTTTACAAATATGTTGAGATTTCCAATCCAATACAGTAGATTGAAGCCATGATTGGATCTCCTTTTCTCCCCCTAGGATCATAGTAAATGATGTGAAGGAATAGAAAGATGAAAGCCCCATTTACTATGTATTTGAATGGACTTGGTGAAGAATCTTAGCAGACAAAATATACTTTTAAAATAAATTGGGGCTGGGCGCGATGGCTCATGCTTGTAATCCCAGCCCTTTGGGAGGCCGACGGGGGCAGATCACTTGAGGTTAGGAGTTTGAGACTAGCCTGGCCAACATGGTGAAACCCCATGTTGGCAGGTGTCTGTAATCCCAGCTATGCCAGAGGCTGAGGCAGGAGTATCTCTTGAACCTGGGAGGCAGAGGTTGCAGCGAGCAGAGGTCATGCCACTGAACTCCAGCATGGGCGATGGAGCGAGACTCTGTCTCAAAAATGAAATAAAATAAAATAAAATAAAATAAAATAAAATAAAATAAAATAAAAACTTTGGAAGATGGGAAGCAGATGAAGCAATGCCAGTGACAAACGAGGCAGGATAACCTTCATATAGAACTAAAATGTAATGAACATGGGAATTGGAAAATCAACACACTATATAAATCGTATAAACTATTTCAAGTAATGCGAAGAAAAATAATTAGTGATGGAGGCAGAGGAGGAAGGGAGAGGGTGGTAGTTCCTTCATCTTCCGAGCACGAAACTCGGCCGACCAGCTTAAATGACCTTAAAACATGTAAAACAACAACAGTAACAGCATTTTTAATGATGGTGCTAAACATTGCATTAATTTTATCATAAGCCTTTTTTTCCCTCAGTCTTAACAGAATGCCTTAAATACCTCTCAAGTTAGCTAACATTTAAGTCAAGCAGTTTCATGTTGGATCCCTTGTCTCTGCTATACACAAACACACATAAATTGAGTACGTTCTCATTAAGAATATTGTGCAGAGTATACTTTTTAGTAGACTATGTCCTTTCTGTGGATTCACATCTATCTCCTTGTATAGAAATGTTCTTAAATGACTGAAATAATGGTCCACTAATACTACTAATGGGGGTTTTAGGGTCCTATGATTTGGGGGATTTTTGCTCTCATCTTTATACATTGTTCAGACTTTTTAAAAATAATAAGCATTATTTTAATTAAAATGCTAATACTGCCAATTCAAAATACATATGCCTGCTGGACGTGGTGGCTCACGCCTGTAATCCCAGCACTTTGGGAGGCCAAGGTGAGCAGATCAATTGAGGTCAGGAGCTCAATACCAGCCTGGCCAATATAGTGAAACCCTGTTTCTTCAAAAATACAAAAATTAGCCAGGCATGGTAGTGGGTGCCTGTAATCCCAGCTACTCAGGTGGCTGAGGCATGAGAATTGCTTGAACCTGGGAGGTGGAGCGGTGAGTCAGGATCACACCACTGCGCTCCAGAGTGAGGCTTTGTCTCAAAAATAAAAAAACAAACAAACAAAAAACAAACACACCACACACATACACACACACGCGCACGCACACACACACAACATATGCCTCCATCTATCCACAAGGCTAGAAGTGAGTAGTTGGCTGAAGGAGGCCCACACATTCACTAAGGTCCTATGTATTGTTCATCATACTAGATACTGGACAGACCTCCAGGAAAGAGCCCTCATTTCTTCATACTCATGAGGAAACTGTAGTCCTGGGGAACTTGGGTAAAAAAGAGTAAAGGTAAAGAGTGTGGCCCAGCAGGTAATTTGAGAGAAGGGTGAGCCAGAAGTTCCCATGAACAATATTAGGAAACAGGAATGATAGCAGCTAAAATGTGGGTTATATCGTATATCTGTCAGCAAATTATCCAGTAAAATAATAAGAGCAATAAAAATATAAGGATATGGGCTTGACACAGGGGCTCTCGCCTATAATCCTAGTACTTCAAAAGGCCAAGGCAGGCGGATCACTTGAGCTCAGGAGTTCAAGACCAGCCTGGCCAACATGGTGAAACCCTATCTCTACTAAAAATACAAACAAATTAGCCAGGCATATGGCCAGCGCCTGTAATCCCAGGTATTTGGGAGGTTGAGGCAGGAGAATCGCATGAACCTGGGAGGCAGAGGTTACAGTGAGCCTAGATCGTACCACTGCACTCTAGCCTGGGCGACAGAGTGAGACTCCACCTCAAAAACAAAAACAAGTAAACAAACAAAAACAACAATATTTATACAAGGATAAAGCAAGCACAATTGCAACTAAAACTATCATCTTAACAATTTGTAAAATTAAAACTAGGCATAGACTACATTATGCATGAACTGTGCGTAGACTACACCACGCGCCAACCGTGCGTAGACTACACCACGCGCGAACCGTGCATAGACTACACCACGCGTGAACAGTGCGTAGACTACACCACGCGTGAACAGTGCGTAGACTACACCACGCGTGAACTGTGCGTAGACTACACCACGCGTGAACAGTGCGTAGACTACACCACGCGTGAACTGTGCGTAGACTACACCACGCGTGAACAGTGCGTAGACTACACCACGCGTAAACTGTGCGTAGACTACACTATGCGTGAACTGTGTGTAGACTACACTATGCATGAGAGTGTGTTGCAATC
The DNA here is from genome assembly GCF_047675955.1 of Chlorocebus sabaeus. Lineage (NCBI taxonomy): Eukaryota > Metazoa > Chordata > Mammalia > Primates > Cercopithecidae > Chlorocebus > Chlorocebus sabaeus. Next base: position 124,099,681 of record NC_132914.1, on the reverse strand, counting down.
GTTCCTCCCTCTCTCCCAGAAAGGCAGGGGCACAGCCAGCAGCTATGGTCACAGCTGTGCCACAAGCTTCCAGCTGGTGCCCATTCTAACTGGGAGGAGCTCTGACAACTTTGCTGAGAAATCTTTTGACATTTACCCCTCTTTTATAAGCACACAGAATTAACGATGAAAGTAATTTCTAACATTTACCAAATTCTTACTACATTATGCTAAAAGATAACTATGCCTGTATTTCCATGTTTAATTCTCAATGTGCATGAATGAGGTGTTGTGGTAGGAATCATTTGACCTGTTTTGGAAACTGAGACTCCAAAATAGATGTAGCTTTCCTAAGGTCACAGAGCTAGCAAATGACGGGAAGAATTGAATCTAGGTAGTTGAACCTACCCTATCAGGAATGAGCGAACTATTTCTGCAAAGGGTCAGAGATTAAATATTTTAGACTCATAACCCTACAGACTCTGTCTCAGCTACTCAACTCTGCTGTTGTAGGGCCGAGTCTCCACAGACAAGACACAAATGTACAGCCATGGCTATGCTCCAATAAAACGTCATTTACAAAGACAAGTATTTAATGGGTATGCCGCCAATAGCTGTTTTGTTTAAAACATATTATAAATATTAATAATATTGATTACAATCCTTAAAAATGTGTCATGTCCCATTCCTGCCACAGAAATACTCAGAATCTATTACTGACTGACACCATCTAACAACCACCAATTTCTTTCCCGAACTTGTTTAGCATGAGAAAATAAATGTCAGCAAAGGTCTGTCTGAATGCAGGCAGGTCAATATGAGTTCCCATCTGCATGGTTTTTGCCTGTCTTCTTTTCCACTTAGCTGCCTCCAGTTCATTCTCCAGTTACTATCTTTTCATGTTTTCATATTCCAATATGTGCTAAGAAATGACAGAACATCTAAACCCTATTAGGCGAACATTGGCGTAATAGATTTACGCCAATGAATATGATCATTAGGTCTCATAAACTGTAGCAAATAGTTTGCTGTAGGTAGTTGAATTCCACTGGGGACATTAGAAGTGTGGCTTTCCACTCTTGAGCAACTGCAGAAAGGCACATTTAGAAAGTACACAGTGTTTAACCTGCTCGGGCAAAGATGGTTATTTCTGGTCATTTGCAGAGTGTACCAGTGGGCATATATTCCGCTTGACATTTTACAATTACTCCTTTCAGCTGTGAAACCATTTGTAGATAACCAAGTTAAGAACTGCTTGCAGAACACCTTGATCATTCTGGTTTACAAGGGAACATAAAAGTGCCATCTGCCTGAAGTTTATTCAGGAAATCCACCACCAAGAGCAGGCAGACCATGTGGTTATACGTGCCTTGAAACAAACCACAAACACACTTGCTTTGGGGAAAAGAAAAACACAGACAGGGTCTAAATGGTCTTATGGAGTAGAGATCAAACAAAAACAATTTTAAAAATATTTTAACTTGTATTTTAGGTTCAGGGGCCCATGTGCAGGTTTGTTACATAGGTAAACTCACGACTTGGGGGTTTGGTACACAGATAACTTCATCTTGCCGGTAGCAAGCATAGTATCTGGTAGTTTTTTTTTCTTTCTTTCTTTCTTAAATCTCTCCCTCCTCCCACTCTCCATCCTCAGTTAGGCCCCAGTGTCTGTTGTTCCCCTCTCTGTGTCCATGAGTTCTCGTTATTTAGCTCCAACTTATAAGTGAGGGCTTGCAGTATTTGGTCCTCTGTTCCTGTGTTGGTTTGCTAAGGATAACAGACTCTGGCTCCTTCCATGTTCCTGCAAAGGACACGATCCCCATGATCTCATGCTTTCTGATGGCTGTATAGTATTCCATCATGTATATATACCACATTTTCTTTATCCAGTCTACCACTGATAGGCATTTAGGTTGATTCCATGTCTGTGCTATCGTGAATAGTGCTGCAATTAACATACGGGTGCATGCATCTTTCTGGTAGAACGACTTATATTCCCTTGGGTATATACCCAGTAGTAGGATTGCTGGGTCAAATGGTAGTTCTTTTCTTAGTTCTTTGAGGAATCACTATACTGCTTTCCACAATAGTTTAACTAATTTACACTCCCACCAACAGTGTGTGGGCATTCCCTTTCTCCACAACCTCATCAGCAGGTGTTAGTTTTTGACGTTTTAATAATAGCCATTCTGACTGGTGTGCATAGTGTCCCACTGTGGTTTTGATTTGCATTTCTCTAATTACTACTGCTATTCAGCTTTTTTTCAAGTAAATCTTAAATTCATGAGAACCTATGTATTGTTTTAATAAACAGAATACAGTCACAGTCCTAGGTAAAGATTTGTTGAGGCTGCTGACCATAGGCTGCAGGTCTGACAACCTTTGGGTCATGATTCTAAATGTCAGCCTCACTGGACACAGGGAGAATGGAGCGGGCTGCGCTGATCCCACCACACAATGCAGAAACAGGATGCAGAGCAGATGCTTGTTGTCAATCGTGCCATTCGCCTTTCCCTGCAGCAGAGACCCACAGTGCTTATCAATCCTAGAGCTTCTTCCCATCGAACCCAGACTCCACCTTTTAATCTTTCTAAGCTGTGTACTTCTAAATGCCACTGATTGGCAAATGTCCCATTCCTACCACATAGAGCTTAACAAGACTGTACTGTAGCAGCAAACAATGGATGAATTCAGGATGGAAACAACCTAAATGATCAGCAACAAGAGAAATTTAAATATTAGTTGATACATGTGAATATAAAGTACCACGCAGTGGTTAAGAAAATGTGAGAGCTATTTACACTCATAAGAAAAATGCATAAAAAACATCTCACTGTACACAAAGAACAACTCACAGAAAGCAATGTCTTTTAAAACTTGTCCATAAACCAAAAATATATCATAAGTGTGTCAGACTACTTCCCCTCCTCCTTCTTCTTCTTCTTCTTCTTCTTCTTCTTCTTCTTCTTCTTCTTCTTCTTCTTCTTCTTCTTCTTCTTCTTCTTCTTCTTCTTCTTCTTCTTCTTCTTCCTCTTCTTCTTCTTCTTCCTCTTCTTCTTCCTCTTCTTCTTCGACTGAATTTTGCTCTTGTTGCCCAGGCTGGAGTGCAATGGCACAGTACTGGCTCACTGCAACCTCTGCCTCCTGGGTTCAAGCGATTCTCCTGCCCCAGCCTTCCGAGTAGCTGCGATTATAGGCAACCGCCACCACGCCTGGCTAATATTTTGTATTTTTAGTAGAGAGAGTGTTTCGCCATGTTGGCCAGGCTGGTCTCAAACTCCTGACCTCAGGTGATCCCCCACTTCAGCCTCTCAAAGTGCTGGGGTTACAGGCATGAGCCACCGCTCCCAGCCAGTGTGTCAGACTTACGACCACCAAAGCCAGAAGATAATAAATATGTGTTGTTTTAGAATACCAAATTTGTGATTTCTTTTTACACCAAGAAAATAACACTAACACACCTCCTTTCACATTTTCAGCAATGTCCAGTATTAAATCAAGCCTGTGCAAAGCTGTGACTAATTTCGGGGGCCGCCATGGCACCATCTCCATAGTCCTCAGAATAAAAGGTTCTTTTCTAAATTTTTGCACTGGAGAGAGACTGTGTGGATAGAGGCCATAATGGGAACCAACAGGGTCAGTGTCAGGGATCAGATGTGGGAACAAGGTACGTGGGGACAGGCGTGGGGCTTTCGTGAGATGGAAATGGCCTAGTACTCCTTCTGGGCTATTCTAATCAGCTTAGAAGACAAAGAGCCTCCCTTGCAAGAACAGGAGATTCAATCATAAAACGGTATCACTCATCCTCTAGCCCAGCAGCCCCAAGCCCCACATCAAGTTGGTAGACTTGGAAATGATATGCCAATACATTAAATCAAACCAGACTGTGTCACCTGGAGCTAGCCCCTGTGTAGAGGAGTTTAGTTCTGCCCTTGCCCCCACCCACCAGCAAGAAGCCATCCTATAGGGAAAAAGGGCAAAGAAAATGAGCCATTTACTAACTTACTCCCAAACTCCAAGCCAGACTCAAAATGTTTAGTCCTGGTCCCTCCCTCACATGCTCTATCCATGCTTTTCATAAATGGATGAGGGTAACATGTCTACATCACACTCGTGACATACTGGAAGGAGCCAATGACCTGCTTCCTTCTTTCTGGTTGGGGTGACAGCCGCTAAATCCTGGGGTGTCTCCCTGCTCCTTGTTTGGCCTCTGAGGTGTTTGATCCCATGCAGCTACTTTCTCACATTTAAAAATGACTGGGCCGAGGCAGGCAGATCATTTGAGGTCGGTCGTTTGAGACCAGCCTGGCCAACATGGTGAAACGCTACCTCTACCAAAAATGTATTTTTAAAAAAGTTAGCCAGGTGTGATGACATGTGACTGTAATCCCAGTTACTTGGGAGGCTGAGGCAGGAGAATCGTTTGAATCTAGGAGGTGGAGGCTACAGTGAGTTGAGATTGTGCCACTGCACTCCAGCCTGGGTGACAGAGTGAGACTCTGTCTCAAAAACAAAACAAAACAAAACAAAACAAAAACTCTGTTCTAAATGCAAAAGTGTGCTTTTTTTTTTTTTTTTAATCTCCTGGTTAGAGGTTAGAACTTAATGCAATAACCAGCTAGTGTTGTTACTGTTGCCTTGGGTATTGTTTTCCTTAGTTTTCTTACGGTGGGCAAGTGTTTTACAGCCATTACTTTATTTAGAACTTGTCTAGAATTCATTTTCAGGGATCTCTCCAGGTCTTGCTGAATAACAAAAATGTATGTGGGAGCCACTTAAAGAGACGATTTCAGTCTTCCTCTAAAACAGGGAGAAGGAATTGTCTTCAAAGACTATTCTTCAGCATGTTTATGGAATTTGGAGGCAAATAAGACAAATGATTTGTAAAAATCTTACCAAGCCTCGCTATGCTCAAGTTTAATAAGCAGCCTTAGTCTTTTGGCATCATTCGAGAGGCAATTCTCATAGTGAACCAAGAGGTCAGCAATAGCACAGGCCACCACCCAACCTAGCAGCCTCCAGGCACTGTAATAATCTTTCTGCACCTCGGTGCTATATCAAGACACCTTTGTAGGACCAATTAACCCAACAGGGAGACTGAAAACACACAGTGATGCAGTAGGAACAAACAACAGCGTTGTCCTCCCTCCACCCAAGAGACTTGACATCACCACGAGAAACAGGGAGATGTTGGGGGCAGGGATAAAAGGTGGGCAATGAGGACTTCAGTGGGTGCAAAACCAGCCAGGAGCTCCCCCAGGGCAGGCTCAGTCCTTACGCCTGCCAGCCCCTGCTCCCAGAGCTTGGCTGGTCACATGCCACTTAAGGACATCAAGGAGTGAGGGCCAGAGGTGCTCCTGACTGCAAAATGCTGGCTGCAACAGGTAGACACACAGACGATCACACTGATTGGCATCCTGACCTTGCCACAAATGCCGCTGCGTCCTCCTGTTCTGGAGCACAGTGCCTGGGCCGCTCCGTCTCCTGAGGATTGCAAGGACTTTTGTTTCCTCTTCTGTCCTCCTCCTCCATGCAACTCGATTCTTAGGAACCACAACCCCATCAGCCCCCAGAACACTAAGAACTCACTCTGAACAAGAGCCCACCTCTGTGAGTTAGATTATGGGACAGCACTGCAAAAACATATCAGGACTATCACAGGAGGGTTGAGTCTTTGAGAGAGAGGTCTCTTCCACAAGGAGTTTCTCCTGGGTCATGTCCCCAGATACTCAATACTAACTGAATAATAGCTCCCTCTGACTCTGTTCTCCATATACTGGACATTCTCCCGGCAATTTTACCTGCGTAAACAGAGGGCAAAACTGCATTTGTGGCCAAGGGACCCATATACAACACCTGCTAAAGTCCAAAGGATGTGCTGGACCACAAGCAGAGCCCCTACTCTGGTTGAGGGTACAAAATGATATGAGTTAGAAATTAAGAGGAAAGCTTAGGAAGGGGATGGACGACAGAGAATTCCAGGTGCCCTGTGCATTCCAGGCTCCAGGGTGGAGGGAAAGGGAAGTTTGTCTTCTCTCTCCTCAGCTCAGGAAAAAGGGATTTCAGGAGGACTACCTGGAAACCCCAATATGTGTTCCCTGCAGTGGGAGACACACTGAACCAGGGCCTGACTCACTCCAGGGGGATCTGACCGGGCAGGAGGAGTTCAGCTACTCTGAGAGCCGAGAGACAATGGTTGCTGCTGCACATGGAGAGGCTAGAATATCAATGAGTAAGTCAGGGGAGCCTGGCTGATGTCACGTGAAAAACTCCCAGAGAGGTGGCCTTAAACAGAGACAATACTGGAAGTAGACTATGGGGTGCCCAGCAGCTAAATACGGAAGACGGTGTGATCACCCAGTTTTGGGGCCACATGAGTGGAAGATCAGTCAGGGGAGGGGAATTGAGCTTTGCCAAGGAACCCATGAAAGCATCCCTTAAAAAATAATAAAAAAAAAAAAAAGCCAGGCATGGTGGCTCACGCCTGTAATCCCATCACTTTGGGAGGCTGAGGCGGACAGATCACTGAGGTCAGGAGTTTGAGACCAGCCTGGTCAACGTAGGGAAACCCCATCTCTTCTAAAAATACAAAAATCAGCTGGACGTAGTGGCAGGTGCCTATAATTCCAGCTACTCAGGAGGCTGAGACAGGAGAATCGCTTGAACCTGGGAGGCAGAGGTTTCAGTGAGCCAAGATCGCACCACTGCTCTCCAGCCTGGGCAACAAAGAGTGAAACTCCATCTAAATAAATAAATAAATAAAAATAAAAAAGAAAGTACTCCACCCAGTGCCTCCCAGGCCAGGGAGCACGCAGATGCCAGCTGACACCTGTGTTTGTGACCTCATCTTTCTTGTCCCTCCCAACATCTCTTGCCCGTCCTCTGTGTCTTTTCTGCAAACTCAGAACCCTCAGTCTCCAAGCCAGGAGAGAAAACTTTGAGGCCAATGGTGAGGAACAAAAAGAAAGACTTACCATGCCTGCTTCTACCAAAAGAGTTTCGGTTGGGAGAAGAGAAGAATGTTATCCTTTGATTATAGCTCAGAATTGGGATTAGTGAATCATTTTTAAATTGAGGCTGTGTTTTGTCATCAAAAGTCATGGATCTGCCCATTTTCATCCATAGGAAAGAAAAATGTTATCCCAATTGAGCAAATTAAAGGGAAAATAGAAATCTAAGTAAATCTCACTTTTGCAACTCCACCCTTGGACCCCCTCTGAAGCCTCTAAGGTAAGGTCCTTCCTTGCCTTGTCCAGCTGCTGGGGTTCCAGGTGTTCCTTGGCTCCTGGAATCGTCACTCCCATTTCTGCCTCCATTGTCACTTGGACTTCTTTTTTCTGTGTCCAGAGTTTCACACTTGTTGCCCAGGCTGGAGTGCAATGGCACGGTCTCGGCTCACCACAACCTCCGCCTCCCAGGTTCAAGTGATTCTCCTACCTCAGCCTCACAAGTAGCTGGGATTACAGGCATGTGCCACCACGCCCAGCTAATTTTGTATTTTTAATAGAGACGGGGTTTCTCCATGTTAGTCAGGCTGGTCTTGAACTCCCGACCTCAGGTGATCCACCCGCCTCAGCCTCCCAAAGTGCTAGGATTACAGGTGTGAGCCACCACGCCTGGCCTTTTCTGTATATCTCTACGTGTTCTCTCCTCTTCTTATTAGGGTGCCAGTCATTGGATTTAGGAACAATCCTAAAGCCAGAATAATGTAATCTCAAGATCCTGAACTAATTACATTAGCAAATAAACTATTTCCCAAACAATTCATATTTGTATTTCCAGATTGATTAGAATTGGGGGGAGTTACCATTAACATCCTATGAACGGGTAACACATACTCTTAATGATCCCATTAGGGTAATTTAGGTTTGTACCCCATTCTGTAGCTTCAGCTTTGGAAGACAAGCCAAGACAGAGGAAATCTGAACATTTTCTAGGCGTGGCGAAAGGAATTTAAGCATGAGACACTCCCATGGGTTTATCATTCCTGTGACTGACTAGCACCTTGCATTTTAGATTCTGGGGCCTGATCCATCACTCTGTTCTCAGATGTAGCTCCTAACTCTGGTCGTGAATGAAGCTTCAGTCAAGCTCAGGGGAAGAAATCTGGTCATTTTCAGGCCCATGAAGCAGAAACACACGTGGTTATATGGACTCTGGGGCCCTTTCACCCTCTGCTGGTGGGTGCCCAACAAAGCTATTTCACTGTATTTGCATTTTCAGCATTTCCAGTCCTCAAGAGGTCAGGAGATTCTCAGAGCCAAGCTGATTGCCCAGAAGTAGTTTGCTCGGTTTAGGAAATTGCTGCATCTGCCATATGCCATGATATATTCCTATGAACCCATTTTTAGCTAACTGGTGAATTCAGTCTTCATGTACAGGCAAATTAAAGACATAGAAAACAAAGAGTCTAGGGGAGCCAGTTCAGTAACCCCTACAAAGAAAGAAGGAATTAAATAGAAGAACCTAATAGTTTCCAGGGAGCTCTCATGATGCAATCAGTAAATTGAGCATTACCGATGTGTATTTTTCCTGTTTAAACAACTTGCATTAGGCACATGGGAAAGAGCAAACTATTAAAATGTAATGTTCTTTTTAACAGTAAAAAATGAAAAAAATTGTGAAAATGAAAAAAAAAAGTGTTGTAATGTCTGCTTTTTAAAGCAAACACCTCTTACCATTTTAAAAAGGACAGTGCCCACAGGTCATCTGCCTGATGAAAATGCTAGAAAACCAGCTCACTTCCCAGGTCCATCACCTACCAGGTAACTTCCTGAGCCCAAATGCAGCCACTGCTGCTGTCAAGTCCTAAGTCAACCAGCACCAGCTCGTGGAATGAGCCAATTGCTCTGCAGAACAATGTCAGGGGTCCCTGAGGCTACCACTATCTTCAGAGATTCCCTGGAAGCATGCATGGGACCCAACATAGAGTCGTTCTCCCAGCTAAGATATATTACAGAGATGTAGGAAGGATGCTGCACAGCAAGATTATACGGAAAAAAGATGCAGTCTGTAGGCAACCATGTGAAGGCTTCCTACGCTCCTTCTCCCATAAGGGTCACATAGAAACATTGTTTCCTAGAAACCAAAGTGCTGAAATATGCACATAATAGTTCTGCCCAGGGAAGCCCATTAGAGACTCAAAGCGAGCTCACTGGTTGCATTGCATTCTGGTCACATCATCCGCCTTGAATGCACCAAAATTCCAGACTCCCAGAAGGAAAGCTGGTTTTCAGCATAATCAACACTGTACAGACATCTAGGCACAGAAAACCTCTCTTCCCAGTTAGGGAACCCTCTTAAAATCCAAGTTTCCAGACGATTCCAAAGGTTTACCTTGCAAACAAGGCTTTCTGAAGGTGGTCTTAGGCCTGTGACGTGAACGTGGTTCTTCAAGACACAAACACGAACCTGTTAAAGAGGCAATTTAAAACTCGAGATGAAACAACATGAAATGCATTTCCACATTGCTGCATTCTAACAAGAATAATTATCAACAAAGTGCAGAAGAATGTAACTAAATCCTACTTCATGGGTTACTCCTTTGGGGTGAGCTATTTAGTTCCTAGTTTTGTGGAAAATAGACTCTGCTCTATTAAATGAGGGATTTGCACAACATTTCGTGTTGGAGTCACAATGTACAGCTCTCCTCCCTGTTCCCAAAACACATGTGTACTAACACTCAAGAACCACACGTGCCCTCATGCTACGTTACGGAGTGTTGCCATCCCTTGAGTTTTCAGGTGTATTTTGGAATGTGGTTATGCTACTTCTAACTAGTACATGGCACGGATTAATGATTTGACCACCTGCATTTTAGAATTTGGGGATGGCAGTGATAACCTCATACAATCTTTGGTAACACAATAGGAAATAGAGTATGAGAAAGGACATTAGAAACATTAGAAGCTACAAGGAACTCTGCAAAGAAACTATCACTATTGAATTTTTTTTTAATTTCATTAGCCTGAAACGAGCTTGTCGGTAATGTGCAAAACCATTAGTCAACTTGTCTCAACCTTTAATCTTTTCCAGCTTTGAGAAGGGAGTACAGTGCTTATGGAAGGGGAGAATGGAGAGCATACACAGTGAGCACCTATAAGCAATACTTTCCAATCTGGGAAAAAGTGTATGAAAGCATACATTTCATTATGGGAAACTGCTTATCACAGACACGACTTGTAGATTGATGACTGACTTTGACATTGATGGGTGATGACAATGAAGAGAGATAGGTATCAAAAAGAAAAAAAGAAAAACAGCCATTCAGCAGTAGATTTTGAAAAATCCAGCAAGAGAAGAAGTAGAGCATAACTTTTTTTGACATTGGCCATTTAATCCTGCTGAACCCACACTGCAGGCTCTTCCTCCTCCTCTCTGACTTTTAAGCTAAACCAACTGTAGGAACTCTGCCAAAGCATCGTGTAGAAGGACAATCCAATTAAGCTGGAATTACTTTTATGTATTTTTAAAGTTATATTCCAGGAGCCATAGAAAAGAGACCGTATAAATGTTGACAGCTGGCATGCTTGCTAAAAGTCCATTTCTATATAATTGAGTTCATAAATATTAATTTTATCTGCTGCTGATCTATTTTTGATAAGTCTTTTGAATTCAAAAGAGTGCTCCATGATGTTCACAATCGAGGAACTACCAGTACCCTCTGACGAGTCTAGAATGTTATCTCAGCCACAGATCTATTTCCTTTGGAGTAGTGAAGTGTGTGTGTGTGTGTGTGTGTGTACGCATACATGCCTGTGTGTTTTGGTACAGCTGACACTTGCAGTAGGAAGTGGTGACACAGGTTAGCTCCCCAGTTCTGTCCTCAAACTAAAGTAGAGTTTGTTTTCAAAAACATTTTGCTTTCCCAAGGCCCACTTCCATGAAAATCGTATCTTTGGTAAACACTGTACCTCTTCCCATCCCCTGAGTCATGACAACCTCAGTGCAGGGCCCTTCAGGAAACACCAGCTGCCCAGCCTGGCTGCTCAGATACAGCAGCAAGAAGGAAGGAGGGGTGGAGAGGGAGAGCGTGCCTGAACTGCTGGACCTGCCCAGAATTCTCAGTACAGAATTCCTGTTGACAATAATGATTGTCTTCCAGGAGGAAAGAGAGAGGGAGACAGAGAGCACTGAGAGAGGTATAGCCAAGCTTTGCCCACTTAGAGGAAATGTGTTTTGGGAGACCACGGGAAAGGGAGGTTGCCTCTGCATCCTGAACGTCTGATTTCCCTATAAGATTATTTTCTCTGGTCGTTAATTTATGAGTTCCTCAAAATAGAAAGAACTTGTGTCAAAGAACAAGAGCACTGAACTGAAGTTCAAGGAGCCTGATTCCTAGTCCTCCTCGCTCATTGATTTGCTTCAGTATGCAAAGAAGATACTTGGCTTCAAGTGATTCAATTTTCCTCATTTATGGTACACAATGGTACACACTATAACAGTGACTTTCAACTATTGTTAACCTGCAGAACCCTTTCTTCAAATGAAGCCTTACAAGAAAGTCTTACAAGAAAATGTGTATATAGTACGTACACATTTACCCTGAACATCACATACACATCAACACTGAACGTCGTATAACATTTGTGCTGAAAAGCACACACAGGTTTACTCTGAGCATCATATATATTTATACTGAACAGAAGAAGAGAGAAAGAAGGTGAAGAAAGAGGGAAAGAGGAAGGAAAGCAAGAGGAGGGGAAGAAGAAAGAGGATGTAACGATAATCTAAGTAGTGTAGGAAATTTAACAACAATTCCAGGAAAAATGTCTGTGTCCTGGAATTAGTAGGAGATAAACATGAGGGTCTTCTATTTCCTTAATAGCAGGTTCCGTTTTCAAATGTTTCTCATAATGTGAGGGTCTCATGGCACTACTGTGACTACTGTTTGAAGGGTGTGTGTGTGTGTGTGTTGGAATATGATGCCCAAGCTCAAGTCCGGTACTTGCATTAATTCAACAACTGTCCCAAACTCAGAGGGAAAGCGGGCTGTGTTGACTTTTTGAAAGATGAAGTGTCTGTCTCCAACCTGTGTCTTTCTAAAAGTCTCATGGGAACTCTTGACTGCTCGTGGACCATCGTCAGAGGTGCCTGATTACCCCACTGCCATTAAGCTATAGAACCACTGCAGAACAGATACAACTGGTTCGAGGGGAGGCTGGATCTCTGTCTACAGAACTTTCTCCTCAATCCCAGCTGCTATTCCCAAGGCACCTCTGTGCATTCAACAGTATTTTAAGAGCTCAGAATGACCAATGTCTAACTTCAATTTTGAGAGGTTTCTTATTTTTCTTATTCTGGACATTCGTTCAGTGTCAGATGTAAGCTTTGCAAGCATGTTCTTGCATTCTATAGATTGCCTTTTCATTCTCTTAACAATGTCTTTGGCAGAGTAGAAGTTTTTAATTCTTTAAAAGCTAAATTTATCAATTTTCCTTGTTATGGATCATGTTTTGGGTACAATATCTAAGAATTATTATTTGTCTAATTTGAGGCCATAATTAGTTTCTTCTATGTTTTCTTGTAGAATTTTTGTAGTTTGGTGTTTGCCTTTAGGTCTGAAATTCAGTTTGAGTTAACTTATGTAAAGACTGCATGGGGCAGATATCAAGGGTTATTTGTGGCATATTTTGAATTCATAATTGTTCTAACACCATTTGTTACAAATACTATCCATTGTCCATGGAATTAACTTCCACCTATGTTGAAAGCCAATTAACTGTATACCTGTGTGTCCATTGTGGATTACTCTTCCTTTCAATCATTGATTTACTATGTGTCCATTCTTTCACTAATGTCAGACTGGCTTGATTACTGAAGTTTTACACCTTTATACTAAGGTGTTAATTTGGATAGTTTAAGACTTAGGACCTCCAGTTTTGTTGTTCTTAAAAATTGTCTGGGCTGTTCAAGATCCTTTGCATTTCTACAAATGTTTTAGAGTCAGTTCGCCAATACCAGCAAAAATCTTCTGGGATTTAGATGAAAATTATGTTAAAACTATAGATCTGTCTGGAGAGAAATCACATACTAAAAATCTTGAGTCTTTTAATACATGAACATGAGTATTATTATCTAACTTATTTTATCAGTGTTTTATAGTTTTCAGTATATAGGTCCTACATATATATTACTAGACATATACTTAAATGATTCATAGTTTTTGGTATTATTGTAATAGCACTTTTATGTTTCCATTTCGATTTCTTCATTGATACTATATAGAAATACAATTGAGTTTTTGATATATTGACATTTTACACTATACTCTTGATAAATCACTAATTACTTTTACCTTTTTTTTTTTTCAAAATGTGTTTGATTTTCTGTAAGACAATTTCGTTGCTTATGAATAGAGGAGGGTTTCTTTCTCCCTTTCTAATCCACATGCCTTTTTTTTTCATTTCTTTTTCTTCCCCTATTCATGGGCTAGGAATTTCAGTATGATGTTGAATAAGATGGGTGAGATGGACATCCTTGCCTTGTTTCTGTTCTTTCAGGGAAAACTTTAATTATTTCAGCCCTTAATATGATGTTAAACATAAGATTTTTATGGATGCTATTTATTAAGGTAAAATAGCTATATTCCTAGTTTGCTAAGATTTTTTGCCATAAGTTGATGTTGGACTTTGTCAAATACTTTTACAGCATCAATTGAAAGGATCAGATGACTTTTCTTCTTTAATCTGCTAGTATTTTGAATTACATTAATCGATTAATTTATGTCAAACTAGACTTATAGTCCTGGAATTAGCCCTGTGTGGTTTGGGCATGTTATTTTTGTTTGTTTATTTTACTACTGGATTTGATTTGCTAATAGTTTGTTGATAATTTTTATTTATCTTCATAAGCAATTAATTGGTCTATAGTTTTCTGGTTTTGTAATTTCTGCATTTGTCTGATGTTGGTATCGGGACAATCTGGTCTTATCAAATGAGCTCTGAAGCATTCTTTTCTGTTATCTAAAGAGTTTATGTAGGATTATTATTATTTTTTTAAATGTATGATAGAATTCACTAGTGGAGCTACCTGGATTTGAGTTTTTCTTTGTTTGGAAGGTTTGAAACTCTAAATTAAATTAAAATAAGTAAGACTATTTACTTTATTTCTTCTGAATGAGATTTTGTTGCGGGAAGTCAGGGATCCCGAACAGAGGGACCAGCTGAAGCTGTGGCAGAAGAACATAAATTGTGAAGGTTTCATGGATATTTATTAGTTCCCCAAATTAATACTTTTGTAATTTCTTATGCCTGTCTTTACTGCAGTCTCTGAACATAAATTGTGAAGATTTCATGGACACTTATCACTTCCCCAATCAATACCCTTGTGATTTCCTATGCCTGTCTTTACTTTAATCTCTTAATCCCATCATCTTCCTAAACTGAGGAGGATGTATGTCGCCTCAGGACCCTGTGATGATTGTGTTAACTGCACAAATTGTTTGTAGAGCATGTGTGTTTTAACAATATGAAATCTGGGCACCTTGATAAAAGGAACAGGATAACAGCAATGTTCAGGGAACAAGGGAGATGGCCTTGGACTCTGACTGCCGGTGAGCCAGGCGGAAGAGAGCCATATTTCTCTTCTTTCAAAAGCAAATAGCAGAAATATCACCGAATTCTTTTTCTCATCAAGGAACATCCCTGAGAAAGAGAATGCGCCCTGAGGCACATATAGACACATATAGATGCATATAGACGGCCCCCTTGAGGTGGCTGCCTTTTACGGTCGAAGTCAAAGGGATGAAAAAAGCCCCAGTCTCCTGTAGCGCTCCCAGGCTTATTAAGATGAGGAGATTCCCGCCTAATAAATTTTGGTCAGACAGGTTGTCTACTCTCAAACCCTGTCTCCTCATAAGATGTTACCTATGACAATGCATGCCTGAAACTTCATTAGCAATTTTAATTTCGCCCCATTCTGTGGTCCTGTGATCTCGTCCTGCCTCCACTTGCTTTGTGATATTTTATTATCCTGTGAAGTATGTGATCCCTGTGACCCACACCCTATTCATGCACTCCCTCCCCTTTTGAAAACCACTAATAAAAACTTGCTGGTTTTATGGCTCAGGGAGCATCACAGAACCTGCCGATGTGTGATGTCTGCCCTGGACACCCAGCTTTAAAATTTCTCTCTCTTGTACTCTTTCCCTTTATTTCTCAGACCAGCCAAGACGCTTAGGGAAATAGAAAAGAACCCATGATAAATATCGGGTGTGGGGTTGCCCCCAATAAGCTATCATAGTTTGTGTCTTTCAAGGAATTTGTCAATCTCACCTAAGTTATCAAATACATGGATACAAAGTTGTTCATAGTATCTCATTATTATTATATTAGCATCTGTAGTATGTTAGGGATGTTACCTAGTCTATTTCTGATACTGGTAATGTATGTTTTTTATTAGTGTTCACTTAAGCTATAGGTTTATCAGTGTCAGTCTTTTCAAAGCAGTAGCTATTGTTTTCATTCATGTTTTCTATTTGTTATCTATTATAAATATCATTGTTGTTTTTGCTCTCATCTTCACTATAATTTATTTATGTATGTTATGAGTTTAAATTTCATTACCCTTTTTACTTCCTTTATTGGTACCATGGAACAAAACCCTTTGTACATACACTGGTTACTTTGAGCACAGGTTTTCTCTTACTCTTTTGGTTACATCTGTTTTCAGTGGAGTACTTGGAACATGGTAGACACCCAGTAAAAGTTTGATGACTGAATGGATGAAGGGAATGGACAGATGCACACAGAATGAATGAATGAATGACTCCTAAATACCACTGTGTCCCCACCCACACTATAGCACATGTGCCAATCTGTTCCCCACTTCCTGAACAACTAGGCCAACATATCACTTATTTATTGAAATTTCTAAAGACATACACTTGAGGACATAACTAGCTGGATTAAGTTCAGCACCATACTGACTGTTTCACCCTAAGAGATTGACTTGACTTTCTGATCTCAGAGTCTTCATTGGTAACGTGGAGATAATGACATTGCTTTGTTCATTAGGTTGATGTGAGCACTAAAATAGATAATATATCAAAGATTAGAGCTTACTAATTGTTGGATACATAGTGGCAATTATTCTTATGTTTAAAAAACTCTTGCAAACCACAACTAAACAGCCAAATATATCACTCTATAAAATAAAAGACAAAAAATAAAAAATGCAAATTACAAAATATAAAAAGATATTCATAACTCACAAAACACAAGAGAGCAGTATCCAGAATAGATAAGGAATTTTAACAAAGTAGTAAGTAAAATACAAACAACCTAATAGAAAAATCAGTGAAAGGGGTGTTTTAGAGAAGAATTTCAAATAGGCAAAAGACATATATAGATTGTGGTTCATTTTCACTATCAATTCCATGGATGCACATTAAAGCTAATGAACTACCACTAAGCATCCAAAATACGGGCAAACAATTTAGACACCTGAGGGTGCCAACCATTATGGAGAAGATATAAGGAGACCAGAATGTTCATACATTGTTTATGGGAATGTATCTTAGTGCAAGAACTTTGGAAAATCAATTCCACAATATCCAGTAAAATTGAAGATATATATGCAATAGCAAGCAGCAATTCCATTCTTGGGTATATATGTAATTTTTAAATATACAGATGTTTGTGTGTATGCATGTGTATATACATGTGTGTGATGTGTATATGCATATGTATATACACATAAAGTATTTTATATAATACATGTGTATTATATACACATAGGCATGTATGTGGGTGTGTCTGTATATGTGCACAAGGAGATAGATATGAGAACATTTAACAGCATCATCTATGATCCCAGAAACATGAAAAAAAACTGTCTACCAACCAGATAATGGATAAAACAGTGTAATATATCAATAAATAAAATACCAAATAACTACTTGAAAATGGAGTCACTAGAACTACATCTTTCAACACAAATAAATCTGAAACTATATGACCAAGAAAACAAAAGCAAGTTGCACTATTTACATGAAGTTTGAAAGCATGCAAACAATTGTGTGTGTGTGTGTGTGTGTGTGTGTGCATACAATCCCGTCTTTCAACCTCAGTCATTGTGGATTCATTTTTAAAATAGTGATGCAGGATTTTTTGCTCCTTAGCACAGCTAAAACCTGAGTTCTTGTCTCATGACCAGGAAAATGAGGCATGTGGACACATTGAAATGTGAGGAAAGCAAAATATTTTAAAAGAAAGTTCTCAGCAAAAAAAAAGGGGGTCCCTGCCAACAAGCTCCCACCTCACAGATTGAATACCAGGCCACCACACATGAGCTGCAGAGGCCAAGCTCCTCCCACTGCATAAGGCGTGAATTTATGGTGGCTCCACCCGCTTCTCCCAGTGGGCAGGGGGGCCTTAGTCTCAGCCACTCCACATTATTTTATTCCCTTACTGTGCGTGTGTTAAGGTATGAAATTTTTCACTGTGGGCGTCTTTAGGCAAGCTCCCTGTGCACAATGACATGGGCCATATTTGGCTGTCTCCTGTCTCTATCGATAGGATCTTTCTTACGACTGGTAGAAGTGACTTTACATTTTTACGTAGTTAGCGTATCTGGGAGTGAACAATAATATTGATTGAAAATGAGCAGATGCTTTCAGCACCTGCACTTCCTCAGTTGCCAAATCTACAACAGTTCCTCACAAAAGCAACTCTTCCTCATGTGCAGCTTATTCGATTTCATCAACATTATTATGTCACAGCCAGAGACACTAAATACTTGCCAAACATTTTTTTTTTTAGTTTGTTTTTCGCCCTGTCTGAAAACATCCCAGGATTGTCTCCAGGATAGGACAGCACACACGTCTTCTTACACTGTTCCTTAAATACAACTTTTTTTTTTTTGAGGTGGAATCTCGCTCTGTCACCCAGGCTGGAGTGCAGTGGCATGATCTCAGCTCACTGCAACCTCTGCCTCCTGAGTTCAAGCAATTCCCCTGCCTCAGCCTCCCAAGTAGCTGAGACTGCAGGCATCTGCCACCATGTGCGGCTAATTTTTGTATTTTTAGCAGAGACGGGGTTTCACCATGTGCCAGGATGGTCTTGATCTCTTGACCTCATGATTGCGCCTGCCTTGGCCTCCCAAAGTGCTGGGATTACAGGTGTGAGCCACCACGCCTAGCCAATACAACTTTTAAGAATAGTCTATCTCTGTTTATTACCTTATTACCTACCACCCTCGATGAAAACTCTTACGTAGAATCAAGTGGATACATCGTAAGTGCAGGTTATTTCTATTTGTCTCTATAAAATACTGATGAGCTCATTCTAGTTGACTTAAGAAATACTGCGACCTGGCACTTTGGGATGCCAAGGAGGGCAGATCACAAGGTCAGGAGTTCAAGACCAGCTTGGCCAACATGGTGGTGAAACCCCCATCTCTACTAAAAATACAAGAATAATTAGCTGGGCATGGTGGCACGTGCCTGTAATCCCAGTTACTTGGGAGGCTGAGGCAGGAGAATTACTTGAGCCCAGGAGGCGGAGGTTGCAGTGAACCGAGATCGCACCTCTGCACTCCAGCCTGGGCAGCAGAGCAAGACTCCATCTCAGAAAAAAAAAAAAAAATACTGCAACAACCTCTGTCAGTATATACAGTGGGCAGGCAGTCACATCTGGTAAACTATTCTTTGGGGCTATAGAGGTGGATGTTTATGGGTTTATCTGGGATTGGAGTTGGGATATTTTGATCGAGATGTTACTATTTATTATTGATTATCCTTTGAATATCCTATATATCTACCAGCAATTACATAGTCATGTGCCCTTTTTTGCCCCATTTTTACATAAGTAATACATACTATACATGCCATTCTAAATTTAGACTATTTGGTTTTGGACTTGAAGGGAAAGAAGAGCTCTGGAAGTTTTGACACTGGGATTTAAATGCTCAAGTCCAGAAGAAGGAAAGTTGACTTTTGCTAGCAACCCATTGGCCAGATCTAGTCACAAGGCCATCTCTGGAATTAACAAGGCCAGCAAGTGCAAGTTTATCATGTCTACCTCTAGGAGTAGGTAGGTCACAGAGGTATGAAGTGGAGGCATCAGGTGTCACCAACTGCTCAGTGTGACACTGGATCCCAAGTGGGGCAGAGTCTATGTAGAACCCAGTCGTTTATTCACTGACTTTCCATTCATCCATTCAGTGTCCCCGGCCTGGTGTATGACATACATAGTTGCACATCCAATGGGAAAATTTAAAAAGCAGAGTTATATACCGACCCTCAAATTACTTTCCAAAACAGATCATCAGAGTGTGAAACATTCCCCACTATTGTCTTCACAAGTTTGCACTTCATTAGCCTTTTTAACTGAGGCATTTTCATTTTCTAGAAGACAAACTGGCCTACCCAAGAGAGAACAGTCACTACTGAGGTCATGGCCATGTATGCATGCATTGGGGATGCTGGTTGGCTGGGCTCTTACGGGGGGTCAACAGGTTCCCTTTATTCTGAACCCCCTTTAGGGCATGCTAGTCTTCAATGGAGAAGTTGCAGCTGGGTTCAGAGACCCTCCTCCTGGCAATTGCATGACTGACATCTCAGCAATAACATCTTGAAGCATAAAGAACAACACTGTACTTACAATTCCTAGAGGCAGAAGAGTGGACACACAATTACATGGCAGGGGCTTAGTTCATGATCAGCATGGCAAAGATCAGGCCTGGGATGAGTTGGCTGCATAATGCTAAATCAAAGAGGCCTCAGATTTATGAAACCAATAAATAAAAGAGGCCAAAGACATCTCTCCAGAGTTGCTTGGGGAAATTCACTGATTTCAGAAAAACGTATATATTAATAGTTTAAAAGC
Source organism: Chlorocebus sabaeus (assembly GCF_047675955.1). Lineage (NCBI taxonomy): Eukaryota > Metazoa > Chordata > Mammalia > Primates > Cercopithecidae > Chlorocebus > Chlorocebus sabaeus. The sequence continues at coordinate 124,079,873 of NC_132914.1, read as the reverse complement.
ATGAGAATAAAAATCACAGAGTTTATATCTTCAGCCTTAATATTTCTTCCTACTTCAAGATTCCTTCATCCAACTACCAATACACTGTCTCCCGTTAGACATCTAATATGCATCTCTAAATTAATATGTCTGCAACTAAACTCCTGTGTGCCACCACTACAATCTGCATGAATGAACAGATGAATGAATGAAGTAATGAATTAATGACTTACCTATGACCATCAGAGTCAAGGCACCTCAGTATAATATCTCTTTCCTTTCTTACAGCTGAAAATTTAGCTCTTGTCTTTGAAGATTCACTTCTGCCTCCCTCTATCCCTGAATTGGTCTCTCTAGCAACGTGTATCTGTCCTCTGAATTCCTGTATGGACTTCAGATTCATGGCAGCCAAACCAGTGCCTGCACCCTTCCGGATTGCTTGTCCTAATTTAGTCCTCTGCTGGTGGTCTCCACACACACTCTTTTGCATATTCATCTGCAGGTCATCTTCACACATCGTTGTTAGCCTATGAGTCTTTTGTGCAGCTGTCTCTTCCTGCCACATCTCCCCACTCCCCAGGAGATTAGAATGGCAAAGCCATACTCTATGGGATCTCAAAAACCCAAGTGTGAGATCTGCTTTCTGTATTTAACAGAATTGGTGTTTCTGGATCGGCAATCTACTCCTGGAGCTGTGTTAACCATTTACAGAATAGCCTGGACTAGTGTATGGGAAAGAGCCAGGCCCTGCCCTTAGAGCCAATGCCACATTTATTTTTATTTTGGGAGATCTACACTGACTTGAAAACTGAAAAGTCTATTGATGTTTCCTGTTCAACTTAAAAGCTAAATCCAGTTCGTCACTGAAATCCCACAATGTCCTGAGACAAATAGCACTTAAAAAATATGTGGTGATTTTCAGGCCAGGTACGGTGGCTCACGTCTGTAATTCCAGCACTTTGGGAGGCCGAGGTGGGTGGATCACGAGGTCAGGAGGTTGAGATCAGCCTGACCAACACGGTGAAACCCCACCTCTACTAAAAACACAAAAATTAGCCAGCTGTGGTGGCGGGCGCCTGTAGTCCCAGCTACTCAGGAGGCTGAGGCAGGTGAATGGCATGAACCCAGGAGGCAGAGCTTGCAGTGAGCCAAGGTCGTGCCACTGCACTCCAGCCTGGGTGACAGAGTAAGACTCCGTCTCTAAGAAAAAAAAAAAAAAATTGGTGATTTTTTTTAAAAGGAGTTAAATGGGAAGAGTTGTAATGAGGGACTAAGTGGCTAAGTTGACTAGACTTCATGGGTCAATAGGCACTTGCCTAAGGGGACTTTCCCCTAAGCCAAAGTGACTCATAGCTGCGAGCTAAGGGATTGAAACTTGAACCAATCATACAGGGAGTTTAAGTTCTAACTGCAGCCTGATGTTTTTAACCAACTAGGCCCATCAACCCACAAGCAGGTAGAAATAAGCTAATTCTTTAGGACAGAAAAAGGAAGAGGGGAGGGGTCATAAGGGGGATATAAGCATAAGACACCCAAGCCAGAAACAGCAACCCTTCCAGGTCCCCTTCCACCATGAGGAAGCTTTACTTTCACTTTCGCTTTAATAAATCTTGCTGCTGCACACTCTCTAATCCAGCTGTAACACTTGCTGCTTCGGTCCACGGCTTCATTCCTTGAAGCCCATGAGACTACGAACCCTTGAACTGAGAAAAACCTTTGATCAGAAGATGACTTCTCCTCTCAGTAGCAAGAACAAGAAAAACAACCTAGACTAGAGGCACATCAGGAAGACAGGTAGTAACAAAATATTCTGTTGCTTGTACTTTTAGTGTTGTCTCTAAGACAGCTTTGCCTGACCCAGGCAACAAAAACTTAATTCTATACTTTCATCTAAGAGTATTATAGCTTTAACTCTTTAATTTAGGTCTGTTGATCATTTGGAGTTAATTTTTGTGTGTGGTGTGAGGAAGGGATCCAAAACATACTTGTCAGCACCAGTTGTGGAAAAGACTATTTTTCCTATTTTTTTCCTCATTCAACTGTCTGGCATTTTTCTTGAATATCAATTGACTATAAATGTAAGGGTACATTTTATGGCTCTCAATTCTATTCCATTGGTCTGTATGTCTTTTTTTATACCAATACCACACTCCTTAATTATTGTGCCCGGGTAATGTCTGACATTGGAAAGTGTGAGTCCTGTAAAGGTGTTATTTTTCACAACTGTTTTGGATGTTCTAAGACCCCTGTGTTTCAATATGAATTTTATGATAGTCTTCTCAATTTATACAACAAATCCAGCTGGAATTTTGATAGGGACCACATTGAATCCTATAGATCAATCTGAGGAGTACTGCCATCTGAACAATATTAAGTCTTCCAATCCACAAACATGGATTTTTTTTCCATGTATTTAAATCTTCTTTAATTCTTTTCAATAATGTTTTCTGGTGCTACATGCATAGGTTTTGCACTTCCTTTTAAAGATTTATTCCTAAATATCATATTATTTCTGAGTGCTATTATAAATGGAATTACGTATTTTCTTAAGATCATTTTTGGATTGTTCACTTTTAGCATATAGAATTTCAATTTATTTTTGTATATTGATCTTGTATCTTGAAACTTTGTCCAACTAATTATTAGTTATAATAGGTTTTAAGTGGATTTCTTAACATGTTCCATACACAAGGTCATATCATGTTTGAATATAAATAGACTTGCTTCTTTGTTTCCAAACTGGATGCTATTTATTTATTTTTCTAGCCTAATTTTCTTGGATAATTTCAGGAAAATTTTGAATGGAAGTTATAGGAGTAGACATTTATGTTTTATTCCTGCTCTTAAGAGAAAATCACTCAGTCTTTTACTATTAACTATAATGACAGCTGTGGAGTTTTTTGTAGATGTCCTTTACCTTCTATTTCCAATTTATTGAGTGTTTTTTTAAATATATATGAAAAGGTGTTGGATTTTGTTAAATGCTTTTTCTGGGTATACTGAGACGATAATGTGATTTTCATTATTTATTCTAATAGTGTGGTATTTAGATGGGATCTTTAACTGCTGGATGATGACTCTGAAAGCTTGTTTTCCTTCTTCCAGAGTGATCTATAGGATTCAATATGATGGTTTTCATTTATCCTGTGCATCCGATCACAATGAACAGAACCTCTCTACTGATCGCTGAAGAACCTATAGTATGAGTAAGAAATAAACCTTATTGTTTCAAACCACAGAGGTTCTGAGGTTGTTTGTTAGGTACATGCCTTTAAAATATGTCCACAAATTTTTCTTTAACAAACTCTCCCTTATCATGTTAAGTCTGTTTCCCCTCTCAGTGAGTGAGAGTCCAAATGAGTTATTCACAGAGGTAATTCACAAACAGAAGTAATAATATATGGTGATATGGTTTGGCTGTGTTCCCACCCATATCTCATCTGGAATTCCCATGTGTTGTGGGAGAGACCAGTGGGAGATAATTGAATCATGGGGGGGAGGTTTTTCCCATGCTGTTCTACTAATAGTGAATAAGTGTCACGAGATCTGATTGTTTTATAAAGAGGAGTTCCCCTGAACAAGCTCTCTTTCTCTTTGCCTGCTGCCATCCACGTAAGACATGACTTGCTCCTCTTTGCCTTCCGCCATGATTGCAAGGCTTCCCCAGCTATGTGGAACTGTAAGTCCAATTAAACTTCTTTCTTTTGTAAATTACCTGGTCTCAGGTATGTCTTTATTAGCAGTATGAAAACAAACTAATACATATGGCTTTTAGGCTAAGTCATGAAAATAGAAGGCATTGTTCTCTCTCATCACTTACTCTGGGAAAATCTAGCTGTATTTCAGCAAGACACTCAAGCCCATGTAGACAAAACAAAACGAACAAAAAACACAAATACACACTCCTATCAAAAGCCAGTGAAGAACTGAACCCTCCTGCCAAATTCCATGTGCAAAATCAACTAGGAAGTGAACTCATTGATACTGTTGAATAAGCATCCCAGACTTAGTAAGATTGTTTTTGTCCTGGTAGAGATACAAATTACTTCTGTTTGGTAGAACAGATAACACCCCCCAAAATATGTCATATTGAATATTAGTCAGTTTTTGTATGCAACTCATACATCATATGTTAATGTTACTTTTATATACTAGGCTTCAAAAATGTTCTTTAAACCAGTCATACCATGTTACTGGTTCTCTAAGTAGTAATTAAAAAGAAATTTATACAGGTTTAATTTTATATATTTTTAGAGTCATAATTTTATGATTTAGAAAATTATACTTCATAAGCTACTTGCATAAATTAAATAAAATTAATCCCTATCACTTATTTAAATATAAGACTAGGAGCTATTTCCCCTGTCAAGATTGTGTTTTTAAAGTAGTACTGTTTTGAGTAATTTACTTGATGCCAACCTGGTCCCTTGACAGTGTGATTCATTTCAACACAGCTGCAACTCTCTAAAAGAGACATGAGTATTGCCCAAGTTCCTATGATAAACTGGGCTCTGAAATGTTAAGTAACTCGCCCAAGTTCTCACAGTTAGTTGAGTAGCAGAACCAGGATTAACCACCAGCTATGACACCGAAGTTGATGTACATTTCATTAAGCCATGATGCCTCTGAAAAATAGCCAGATCGGAATTTTTGCTTTCACGGAAGAATAGAGAATCAGCCGGGTGCGGTGGCTCACACCTATAACCCCAGCACTTTGGGAGGCCAAGGCAGGTGAATCACTTGAAGTGAGGAGTTTGAGACCAGCCTGGCCAACATGGTGAAACCCAGTCTCTACTGAGAATACAAAAACAAGCCTGGCATGGTGGTGCACGCCTGTAATACCAGCTACTCAGAAGGCTGAGGCAGGAGAATCACTTGAACCTAGGAGGTGGAGTTTGCAGTGAGCTGAGATTGTGCCACTGCACTCCAGCCTGGGTGATGAAGCGAGAGTCTGTCTCAAAAAAAAAAAAAAAAAAAAAAAAGAATCAGCAGAATCAGCAGAGGCTGACTCGGTTGGGATTCCATCATTTGCATTTTCTCACTGCCCTGAAGTGGTGGGAATTAACACAAAACACATGCATCTCATATATGGCTGATATCACCAAGCAATCTGACACATTTCCCATTTGTTAAAACTGTTCTCAGCATGAAACCACCTACCAATCAAAAGTGGATGAAAACAATTTTCTTCCTCATTCTAGAGTCTCAAAATTACTGCTGTTTCCTCTTGGGAACAGAATGGCATTTCAGGTCTTATAATTCTCCAGGTTAGGCTAAACTCAGATTTCCAGGTTCAGGTTAAAAATGAAGATTCAGGTTTTGAAGATTGTTTTTCAGATTCAAGGAGCCCTAAAATAGTCCATAATATTTTGACTTTGACATTTTCCCCCAGACCATTAAACTCTAACTCAAAAAAATCATGTCCATTGTATCTGTCATGTGATTCTGAGTCACAGGATAATTCTGACAGAGAGTTTCCAAATTCAGGGCAAAATAGATTTTACATTTATAGGGAGATCAGGAGCTCCAGACATTCTGCTCCTATGCAAAATTAATAGTATTTATGGCTTCTTAATAATTAGGGAGAGAAGAGAGGCCAGGATTCTGGGATTATGTGACTCACACCTGTAATCCCAGAACTTTGGGAGGCTGAGGTGAGCAGATCACTTGAGGTCAGGAGTTTGAGACCAGCCTGGCCAACATGGTGAAACCCTGTCTCTACTAAAAATATAAAAATTAGCCAGGTATGTTGGTGCATTGGGAGGCTGAGGCAGGAGAATCACTTGAACCCAGGAGGCAGAGTTTGCAGTGAGCAGAGATCATGCCGTTGCACTCCAGCCTGGGAGACAAGAGCAAGACTCTCTCAACAACAACAACAAAAATAACAACAACAACAAAAAAAACACAACCAAACAAACAATAAATAAAAAATGTGAAACTCCATCTCACAAAAAAAAGACAAAAAGAAAAAATAAAGATATAATTAGGGAGAGAAAAAACTGAAGTCTGAACTTCAGTTTTAAGTCTGGTGACTTAATCCTATTCTGAATACATTTGCCTTTACTCATATTGTTGGATCCAAAGCTCACACTGCTTGCTGTACAATAGTCAGTAAGTTGAGAGACAAAGTGTTGATGACACAGAATTGTTCTCGGCCCCTTTGCTGGATTCACAGCAGGGGGCACCCTGTCTACTCTGCCTGCCACACTCAGCCCCTGGCAGGAGGGAGCACGTGTGCGAGTAAGTGCAGGGCCTGATCAACCCCTTTGAAGGCTAACACAGGAGCAAACTCTGTGTGGGGCCTGCAGCCAGACCAGGCATGTCACCCCCAAGGGGAATGCTGCAGGACCCAAGTAGGGATGTCCGTGATCCTGAAGCCCCAGACAGTGTACTAATTAACTCTTTTAGTTCCATCATCCACAGTCCAATGGGCAGCAGTGTGTTATCAGCTCAGCCAGCCTCTTGCCCCACTCTGGCCCATGACTCTGGGACTGGCGTGGCTCTGGGGCTGGCTTGGCCTTGCTGCTGCTTCTGTCATGTGGGGTGGCTGCCCTCCACTGGTGCCAGCAAGGGAAGAGGGCCAGTGTTACATCCTTCCTGGATATCTGCCTTTGATGGCTCCCAGGCTCTTGTCCTGTGTCCAAGAAGAATGAGGTCATGCTGACAATTGAAGGGTGATGAGAGCAGAGAGTTTTACTGGGCAATAAAACAGCTCTCAGCAGAGAGGGAATGGGAAGGTGGGGTCCTCTCTTTCCTGAAGTCAGGTGATCTCAGTGTGGCTGAGTCTGGGGCTTTAATAGGCGCAGGATAAGGGAGTACATGCTGACTGATTTGTGAATATGCAAAAAAGATTAAAACAAAGGTAGCACTCAAAGGTGGGCACAGTGTAAAAGCAATTAGGGAAGGGTAGGTATATGTAAAATAGGTGAAGGGTGGGAATTAAAGGAAAGTGTGTCAAATGGGAAGACAGGTTCTGAACCCGGTGCATGGATTTGATTTGTAGCTTGGTGTTCAGGCTTTAAACTGTCTTTTGCTTGAAGGTGGGACCCACTCTTGTCTGCTTAGCATTTCTCTATCCCCTGCCTCTATTGTTGGGGCTAGAAAAGCTAGTTTATTTCAGACAGACAGCAAACTGAGAAGCTGGCATACTAATGTCCTGAAGGACCATCTTAAAACGCATGACTTCCAAGCCTCTTTTTATTTTGGGGAAGGGGAATCAAGGAGGGGCTTGAGATCAGAGGGTAATAGGTGACCACAGACATTGAAGCATTGGCAGGAGCCTGAGGGGGTTGTGAAGCTTTCTTTGCCCTTGGTCAGGTCACAATGCTCCTATAAACATTTAACATACTATGGTTATTTATGTGTATGGCCCTCTTTATCTCCTCAGGGGTGAGTTTTTGGAAGTGGCTATTATCATCCTTGCTTTAAATTATAAACTAATTTCCTCCCATCATTAGCTTGTTCTACATGTAGCAGTGAGCAAGGACAGTTAGCTTGTGAGGTTAGAAACAAGATTGATTTAGCTGTGTTAGATTTCTCTCACTGTTACAGTGATGTGGGATACAAGAAGTTAGGTCCCCAAATAATGAGGAGATTCAAGTTTCCAACATCAGCACACTCACAAATGGGTTGTAAAGCTAACGGTGGCATGACCCTCCCCAAGACTTTGGGTCCCATGTTAGTTACACATTTCCCCTGTATCCATTGAGCCAGATGCTAAAGCTGATCTTTTTGCATCAGGGATGGACTCAGATTTCAGAACCAGACCTTTGAGTCAAGAGTCAAGAATGCTCCCAATCACCAAATGTAATCATATTTTGAACCTTCGGTTGTACCTTCTGAGTTCCTCTACCACAATTAGCCTGGTATGATTTTTAAAACCATAATAACAAGTACACTTCATAATCACAGCCTAATTGCAGCCATTTCTTTGCCAGGAAGTCATATATTGTCTTCCTAAGGCATACTGATAAGCCCATTCACACAAGATTAAATACTTCCATCCCAAAATGGCTATTATGCTTGACAGACTGATTAGCAAGTATAGGGAGATGAAAACTACAATCTGAGTAAATTGGATGCTTTAAAATTCACCAGAAGGATGCTTTTAATTATACTCACAAGTCTATAGTCTACATATATTTTTCTTCAGTAAAATAGATTGCACATATATTCAATGCAATTTCTGACTAATAATGCTTAATAGGGGAATATCAAGCCCTCAACTTGTATTATTCTTATTTGTATTAAATCATCACTTAAATGTTTTTCTAATTGTTTTCCCAACTTTATGGCCAGGAAGCTTTTCTACACCACAAGGGAAGTGCTGTTCCTGCACTAGTTGAAAATATACTTGCCCTGGCTGGGTGCGGTGGCTCATGCCTGTAATCCTAGCACCCTGGGAGGCCGAGGCAGGTTGATCACTTGAGCCCAGGAGTTTAAGATGAGGCTGGGCAACATGGAAAGACCCCCATCTCTACAAAAGAAAAATATAAAAGAATAAGAAAAGAAAATACGCTAACCCTTAAAAACTCAAAATCATGAGGGTAGAGGAACCAGGAAAAGACTTTCTGCTAAGGCCGGGATTCTGTTGTTTACTGACAAAGACTGCTTTCTTGACCACACTTTAGTTTGATTTCTTTGATCTTTGTCCTTGACTAGGCTTTGACCTTGAAGACCTTCATGTCTTCAGCCTACTAAGTCAGCTTATTGAGAACCACCCATCACTTTTATTTATCATAAAGTGTTTCTTTTTCTACCCTTGACATCTAAATCTTTGGTCTGCCCTTAGCAAGAATCTTTCTAGGCCAGTTTATCAAACACCCCTTTCCACTCGATGCCTATTTTTCCATCCATTGATCTCCTTATTCAGCTAGTTTGCTAAACATCCTCCCTTGTCCTTGTTGTATTCAGAATTGAGTTCAGTCTCTCTCCCTTATTGCAATATCCTTGAATAAAATACACCTTCCCTTTATCAACAAGTGTCTAGTGAACAACTTTTCTCCTTAACTGTACTATGAAAGTAAGTTTCAAGGTTGCAAACATATCTTCTCAACCACATTTTTAAAGTGCAAATACATCCTTGAAACGTCCAGCATGATTAGAAAGTTTGCTTTCCAAGGCATTGTCTTCTTTTTAAATAAAGTTTTTCCAGATACAGTATTAACAGAGCCCTCTTTTGTTTAAATGCACTGCATTTAGCAGACAGCTTCCGAGCATTTGCTGTGTGTCCAGCATAGTTACAGGGTCCTCACCTATGGCTCTCTTCCTGAAGAATGCTCATTTATGAACTGTGTGTGGTGCACCTGCATTGACACAGAGGATGTTTGCTGTTTTGCTGACTTGGAGCCATTTTTATTCTACTCCTATCATAGCTGCACTCACAGTCCTTTCAGATTCTACCACGTGCTCAGGAAGGGCACATAATCCAGGCCTGACCAATCAAAACATTCCATTTTCTGGCCACGGTGACTGATTCAGGGATGGTGTGTTAGTCGGTTCTTGCGTTGCTATTAAGAAATACTTGAGACTAGGTTATTTATAAAGAAGAGAGGTTTAGTTTGGCTCACGTTTCTGCAGGCTCTATGAGAAGCCTGGTGCTAGCATCTGCTCCTGGTGGGGCTTCCAGAAGCTTAGAATCATGATGCAAGGCAAAGAGGGTGCTGGCATATCAGATGGCAAGAGCAGGAGCAAGAGACAGAGAGGGGGTGCCACACTCTTTTAAATAACCAGTTATCATGTGAACTCATTACCACTCATTACCATGGGGAAGACACAAACCTATTCATGAGACACCTGCTCCCATGACCCAAATGCCTTCCACAAGGCAGAAGTCACATTTGAACATGAGACTTAGAGGGGACAATTATTCAAACCATATTAGATGGATGCAAGGCTCTATTTGGGCAGGAAGCCAGGTTCAGGACTTTCACTGAAACTGCTGGCAAGAGTAGAGAAGGGACATCTTCTACCTTCTGCGAGGACAAGAGCATGTGTCTGTCAGGGGTTACCAATTGAAGAGAGTCTGCCTGAAAGAAAAGCCAGCACAAGTGAAAGCAGAGCAGAGAGACAGAGAAAGTAGGTCCTGAGAAAAATACTTTAGCTACTGGTTCCAGCTACACCTGGAGCTTGTGTATTCCTGGAAGTGTCAGCAAATTAAGTAAATAAATTCCTTTCTCACTTAAGCCAGTTTGAGTCGTGATCAGAAAAGGACTGATGGGCACTGGGACTAACACAGGATGTACATTCTTTGGATAGTGACTTCCTGTGTAACCCCAGGTAAGCCCAACACCTTCATGAAACATTTCGTCTTTGAATACACAGGCAACCAGCATAACCCCACTGCAGAGCTGTTCCTGGGACCTGGAGAGGAACACAGCAGGGTGCCATGCCCACTGCACCTGCAGGTGAGGCAAGGCAGTAAAACAGAGAGGCTGTGACTATCCAGGCAAACAGTTGAGAGTTTGAATTTCTGCTCTGCTGCTCATGGGCTGTGTAACCCTAAGACAGTTATTTGACCTCTCTGAGTCTCAATTTTGTCACCAGTAAATCGAGAAAAATAGTACCATCTGGTAAACTCTCAAAGAACATTGGATGAAAGAACAAAAACATGAATGAATGAACAAATAATGGAATACATGGATGAACAAATAGTTAGAATAAAGGACCAAAAGGTGTGTATGCCTGCAGCACAGTAACTTATCAGTACACTGAGACAGCAGGGTTTGCAGCAGAGAAAGAATTTAATAATTGCAGGGCACCAAGTGAGGAGATGGAAGAAGACTCTTTTTTTCCATCTCTGCAAGGGGTTCTGGGCTGGATCTGCTCATGGTGGGTAAGGGGCTGGAAGATTGGGGTCATTGATTGGTCAGGATAAGAGGGATAAACCATCAGGACATGGAAACTGCATTCTTTGTTGAGTCCATTTCTTGCAGGGTCCTTCAGACCAGCTGAGTTAGTAGGTTCACTGGTATACCAGACTGAAAAGTATGGTTTGGCTGTGTCCCTACCCAAATCTCATCTTGAATCCCCACGTGTTGTGGGAGGGACCCAATAGGAGGTAATTGAATCATGGGAGCAGGTCTTTCCCATGCTGTTTTCATGACTGTGAATAAGTCTCATGAGATCTGATGGTTTTATAAAGGGAAGTTTCCCTGCACAAGTTCTCTCTTTGTCTGCTTCCATCCATGGGAGAAGTGACTTGCTCCTCCTTATCTTCGGCCATGATTGTGAGGCCTCCCCAGCCACATGGAACTGTAAGTCCATTAAACCCCCTTTTTCCTGTATAAATTACTCAGTTTCAGGTATGTCTTCATCAGCAGCATGAAAATGGACTAGTACAGTATCCCAAGTGGGCAATGTTTTCTAAGGTTCAAGTTGTTAATTACAGAGCAGTTAAGTGGAACTGTAATCTTGGAACAGGGTCTATGTGATTCTGAGGCAATCAGCACCAAACAGCTACGAGGAAGCAGGTCAGAGAGCAGGTTTCCCTCATGGTGGATGCTGAGCATGCTGCAAGTTGGGTTCAGTTCCCTTTCTCCCCACTCCTTCCCTGATTCATTTTCTAGAATTTACAGGGACAGTTTCACAGGTGAACAGCATTCAAATTCCTGCTATGCTACTTATGGACTGAGTGACCCTGGGGCAATCATTAAATTTCTGAGCCTCAATGTTCTCACCAGTAAGATCAACAAAAAATAGTAACTATGTGGTAAACTTTCAAAGAAGATTGGATAAAAGAATGGTAATATGAATGAAAAAATAAATGCTGTATTCTGGCTTGTTCCTGACATAGAAAATAAGAAATAAAATTGAAGCCATTAAGTAACTTAGACACTAAGTATTGATTAGGTTAATTGATAGCAATTAACCTGTTTAGAAGTCCAGTTCCCACTTTGGGAGGCCAAGGCAGGCAGATCACAAGGTCAGGAGATCGAGACCATCCTGGCTAACACGGTGAAACCCCATCTCTACTAAAAATACAAAAAACTAGCCGGGCGAGGTGGCAGGCACCTGTAGTCCCAGCTACTGGGAGGCTGAGGCAGGAGAATGGCATAAACCCGGGAGGCAGAGCTTACAGTGAGCTGAGATCTGGCCACTGCACTCCAGCCTGGGCGACAGAGCGAGACTCCATCTCAAAAAACAAACAAACAAACCAAACAAACAAACAAACAAAAATTCAGCTTCACACCTCTGCCTGGCCCCGCCCCCGGCATTGTCTGGGGAGTGAGGAGCGCCTCTGCCCGGCTGTGCAAACCTCCAAGTGTGAAGTGACAGCCTTGTGGGTGATCTTTCTGCCCTCTCCAAGTTTGCATTTTCGACATTAAAGTTTACTTTGTAATAAAAAAAAAAAAAAAAAGGAAGAAAGAAAAAGAAATCCAGCTCTGCATTTTATTCATCTGGTGATCTTGAGAAAGTTACTTTAACTCCCTAATGATCAGTTTCCACATCTAACATATGGGGAAATTTTAAATGGTTAAAGTAGAAATTAAAGTTTCCAGATTCAGTGCTCTGGGGATAATTTGTGTAGACAGTTGAACACATGAGCTGGACAGATGTGGCCACTGTGTATTCTCTTCTATCACTTTTCTGTTTTACTCATATATGTCTCATTGTCTACTCAGAAAGTAAGTCGCTGGTACCATATCCCTATCATGTACCTCTCAGGGGTCTAGTGAGTAACTTTCCAAATATTCGGTGCTATAACAGTTCTAACATTTCTGTGTATAAGTAACAGAAATTGCTAAAATAATGGCTTATACAGTCAAGGCACCTAAGTATATATACCTAAGTATATATACACCATATATACAGTCAAGCACCTAAATTGCGAAAATAATGACTCATACAGTCAAGGCACTAGGGGTAGTGGAGAAAACTGTGAGTAGGTGATTCCAGATTGATGCATTGGTTTAGCAATTAAACCAAAAACATGAGCTCTTTGTACAATTCATGTCTGCCACCCTCCAGTGTTGATTTTCCATTTTCCTGCTTAGCAACTCATGTTCACAAGATGGCTGCACAGCTTTAGCCGTCACAGCCTTTTCACAGCACAAAGAAGAGGAGAAAGTTCCTATCATATTTTTCCTTTTGTTAAGGAGGCAAGAGTTTTCCCAGAAATCTCAAATAACCGTCTAAGACCTCATCGGCCAGCACTGGGTCACAGGGCCACCTCTTGTTAGAAGTAAGTTTGGTAAAGTGAGTGCCTGGCTTTGCAGGTATTTTAGTGGGAGGGGGCAAAGGAGAAGGTAGTGGAAATGGCTGTTATACTAATTAAAACAGTGTCAGGCTTCCTTAAAGATAATGTTTTGTTTGTTTGTTGTTTTGTTTGTTTTGTTTTGCTGTGCTGTGCTCTGGAAAGCCAAATCTTGAACCATGATCATCCCAGCCCAGCTAAGCATTCCACTAAACACGGCTGATTGTCCATCTCTGTAATCATTTAGTGGAAATATATTTCTAACCATGTTAGAATGGTATTTTAAAGAGCATCATTCACTTGAATTCAAAATCTTTCTAGATCTCTAGAGTTCAAGCAATTTTTCTTTCTGTCAAAAAAAATTTTCTTAAACTTTTTATCTTAAGACAGACATAAATGTTACATTCTTATGGATACCAGATCTTATCAAATAAACGTCCTTGTTTTAACATTGTTTATAAACATCTAAAATGTTTAGGCCTAATTGTAATGAGAATGTAAAGAAAGATACATAGTAATCCTAACGTTTCACCACACCCCTTTATCAACATTTTCAAAATGTCTAATGAAATCATAAGCTAAGTCACATTTGATTTGATCTCATGTAAACATTCAGTATGTTAAAAATATCTGTTATCAACTACCCTCTATGCTGGGCAATTTAGGGGATGAAAATTTTCTGACTACTTGAGGCTTAGAGTCTGTTTAGGGTAGTAAGATTGGCATTGAGAAAATTAATACACAATGTAGTTTAATTAAAAGACATGTTATGATAGAGATAATTCCTGTACTCAGTCAATCAACTCTAGAAGATTTCTGTAGCATTCTCCTTTTCTTGATCCATCTGAAATTTTTGCAACTTTGCTAAGTTGTGAATAGCAGCTGAATGAGGGAAAAGTGAGCTTCAACCACCAGTGGGTATCTTGGAATTCCACTCCCCAGTTTGGATAACTGATTTCTACATAAGTTTCAAAGGAGAGCCTAGCAAAGAAGAGCGGAAGGAGGCAAAATGTCCCCAAAGGCCCGGGAGCAGCAGTGCCATAGGGTGCCAGTGTTTGCATTTTCTAGCATGAGGTTTCCACGTCAGAGAGGGCATGGACACTCAACACTTGCAGGCCCCTTTGCCCCACTAAGTCACGTTTTTATCCAGACCTATGCAGCAGCTCCCCTCCACCCCCTGCCCCTTCCCCCTCACCAGCCTAGAAGGTGAAAAATGTCCACAAGCTTTTAATCAAAGATCAAATACTGGAAGAGAGAGGGCTGCATTTTTAAAAAAATTTTTCCCCAGCCTTATCTGCATCTTAAAGCAATGAATATTAGTTACCAACAGAAAACAAATCTGGATTTCATACAACATGAAAATGTTTCCAATATTCTGAGATTACAGGAAGATCCAGCTGCACTGAGCACACATTCCAATATGGCAAGGATTGCCTTGTGCTGAGGCCCTGATCCTCCCTCTGGATGGGGCAGTGGCCTTCTGTCCCTTCCAGCTCCCATTACTCATGCATGTCCCAGTCTATTGCCTGCAGGGACAGGTGCAACAACTACTTAGCCCCGTGAGATAACCTGCATTGGATAAATAATATATGGTACTAAGTACATGCCAGGCACTGTGCTGGGAATTATGAATACAAAGAAACAGATGCCCGACTCTCTCCATCTTTGTAGAAGTCACAGAAAAGCTGGAGAAATAGGCTCATTATTGAAACAGAATGTGGCAAGTGCTATAAGGGATATGTCCATCAAGAACCTTGGGAAGATGTAAGAGCAAGCTGCTGTAACTAATGTCCCATCTGCTGCAGGTAGTGCTCCCCTGTCATGCTCCCTTTGAGTATGTGTGTCACAAAACAGACAGGTTCATTTCCCCATTATGCTGTAAGTATCTCAAGAAATGACCACGTCTAATTCACAAAAGCCTAAGATATAGTGAGCACTGAACACATATGAGTTGCACACAAAATGTAGAAAGCAGTGGAATGATAAACAAATTGATTCTGATCAGTTAGTATTTCAAGATAGATGGATAGATAGAGATACAGATAGAGTACAGACATAAAAATCCACGTATAGGTATCTCCAGATTCACTTATTGAAGCCCCCTTTCCAATTCATGAGTCAATTCATCCCTTCCTTAGGATAATCTGAAGCTCTGTTGTTTGCAGTAGAAAATGTTATATGCTACATGTGATACACAGAATAATGGGTCCCTAAAGAGGTCCGTGTTCAAATCCACAGAACCTGTAAATATGTTGCCTTCCGTATCAAAAGTCACTTTAAAGGCATGATTACATTAAGAATCTTGAGCTGGGGAGAAGATTCTGGATAATATAGCAGGCTCCATATTATCATAAAGGTTCTTATAAGTGAAAGAGTGAGACAGGCCATGAAAGTCAGAGGGAAATTCAAATGCTATGCTACTGTCTTTGATGACTGAGAAAGTCACAGAACAGAGCACATGGGCAACTTCTCCAAACTGGATAAAGAAACCATTCTTCCCTGAAGACTTCGGTTCATCAAAATCTAATGTAAACCTCTGACCTTCAGAATTGTAAGATAATGCATTTCTAGTGTTTTGAGCCACTAATTTTGTGATAATTTGTTATAGCAGCAATTGGAAATTAGTACTACCAAATGACAGCAGAGCATTCTTAATGAGGCAGCGCCCCCATGTTTCTCTGTACACTAGCCGTTCGATTTGCCTTATAATTTCAATGGATATTTAACTGTATTTCAAGGAATAAGCAAAAGGTGCAGTAGAAAAGTGTAAATTACCTTCAAAATCGAGGTTAGTCTATTTTCTTGAAGTTTATTACTTCTTTCCTGGAACACCTAATCCTTCTAGGAAGTTGACATCTCACAACAATTCCCTGAAATGGCTAAATTACTAACACCAAATCTCATTCTGTTCTACCCAGTTCTATGCGTTTGCTAAATCAAACCAACATAGTCTCAGGGTCCATTTTCCAACTATTTCTGCTTTAAAAATTGGAGCTAAAGGTTGGCCATTCGCTGCTGCTCAATCCGGTGAGAAATTTGTAGTAGAGAAGGCGATATAATTCAGGAGGATATGGGATGTCAAGTTCTGTTGCAACTTAAATACATCTCAATGAATTAAACTCCCTTAACAACCTTTCAACAATATTGCACATTGAATGTTCATAGAAATTCCTCAAAGCAACGGTACTGGAGTATTAAATGAACAAAAGGCCTTTTTACTAAAAGACCCAGACCTCTTCATGAACTGCCACTGAAGGAATACTCATGTTCTTCCAGATCCAACACAATTTAAAATGTTCCAAAGCCCCCATGTGTGTGATGTGGTAGGAGCTGCCCTATCCGTTCTCCCAGTGGCTCCCGCAGGGAGATAGTGCCGAGCAGTGAAGACCAAATCCTGGCCTTCCTTATTTGTGCCTACTGCCCACAGAATGAAATTCAAGCACTCAAGCCGGGTGAATCAGTAGTGGCCCTAGCAGGAAGTAAGATCCTCTCAAATGGGTTTATGGGATAGAATTTCATAAAGAAAGTAGTCGGGGGTTTGAAGGGAATATTTACAGGGTTAAGAAGAGTAAGAAGGGTATTGAGGAACCCAGAAACTGGTATCATCAGAAAGCTGTTATCATCCTTGGATCTGAAGGACCAAGAGGAGATACAGTGTTGCTGGAGCCCCTTGAAAGCTACTTCCATGGCAGAGGGGCTATGTGAGAGGGGCTATGTGAGAGGGGCTATGTGAGAGGGGCTATGTGAGAGGGGCTGTGTGAGAGGGGCTGTGTCTCTGAATGGACGCAGCCATTGCCAGAAACCATGTTGCCAAAGCAGAAAACAAGTGGAAAGAAAGCCTCTGGTCTTTTTCTTTCTACCTTCCAAACTCCTTCGGGTGCCTCCCACTAGCCAACGCTGACCACAGTCCTTTATCACGGCTGATAGAGGAGCTGGGTGATGAGGTCTGCAGGAGTCAGTCCCTGGGCACAAGGTGTGCTGAAGAGCAGTTGCAAGTGGATGGGGTGGAAACAAACAGAGAATAAGCAGCACACCTGGTATTCAGGGGTCTCTGGTTTCATTCTGCATTCCCTTTACACATTTGTCTCCTGTAACCCCTACCAAATTTCACAGGGGAATGAGAAAACAGGTCCTGTCCATCGGAGTAAAAGCCTAAAAACAATATCGCAATATAGACATTCAACTTCTGCCCTGGCAGAAGGACCTTAAGGACCTATTGCAAAAGATGTGTGCGATGATGTTCACTGAAGCATGGTTTGCATTCAGAAATTCTACCTGCAAACCCTGATGTGCATCAACAAGAAACTGGTTGATAGGTTATGGCACGGTTATACAATGCTATGTTATATAGATTATAGAATCTATATAGAATTGATGTAGTAGAATGGGTCAACATGGAAAGATGTCTACAAATATTTTGAAGTGAAAACAGCAAACTCAAAACTGTGTTGATAGTATAATCCCTTTCATTAATTGTACTATATTGTACATACAGTGGAACATTTTCCTCAATTAATCACTGAGCTTTTCATTCTTAAGATTTCCCTTTTACACGTATTAAAACTAGACCATGACATCTTCTGCTCAAGTCAAGAAGGATCCAGCCAAAATGCAGATGATCATATATAAATTCTTGTATTTCTAAAACCTTTAAATCAGATTTTGGAAGCTCATCACATAGATAACATTTTGAGATAAAAAAAAAAGTCAGAGAAACAAAAATCATTGTCCTGAAGAAGACATGTTTCCAGTTGGCAGAGCCAGACCATTATCTTTTAGAAAACTGTTTTTTTAATGTAAAAAATTATGCTTGCTTATTGTAAAAACTCAAGCAATAAGAAAATATACAAAATAGGGGTTAAAATTTTTGTCCCCAAAAATATCAGTAATAGTCTCCCTCTCCTGTGATAATGCTAAATGTGTATGTACAGGCACAGAAGGATTTCGTGTGTGTGTGTGTGTGTTTGTGTTTGTGTGTGTGTGTGTGTGTGTGTGTGATCAGTCATCTACTGCTGCATAACTGATACCCAAAATCATAGTGGCTGAAATGGCCATTTTATTGCTCTGAATCTGGAGTTACACTTTGAGCTGTGCTTAGCATACTGGTTCTTCTACCTGGATTAGCCTGGGTCACTCGTATGGCTGTAGTCATCTGGTAGCCCAGTTGGGAAGTTGATGCTGGCCAGGTCTCTCTCTCCATGTGGCTTCTCAACCTCTAGAGAGTAAATATAGGGTTTCCCCCACCCCTTCCCACACCCTTCCCCAGGGTTTAGACATTCTAAGAAGGAATAAACTGAAGTGGCAAGGGTTCTTGAAGCCCAGGCCCAGAAGTGGTCCAGTGACTCTTCTGCCATATTCCATTGGCCAAAGCACACCTCGAGGACAGCTTACATTACAAGGATAGAAAATTACACTGCACTTCCTGATAACAATCTTTACACATCACTTGCAGTCCGTTTTAGTCTTCTACACATGCACTAGGAAAAACAAAGCTTAACATCATAATATACTAAATCATAGGAAAAACTAAACAACCAAATAGGAAAAACAAAATGTGTAACAAATATAAAGAGATAATTTACTGAAGACAAAATGAAAATGGAAAATAGAATGTTTGTAGAAGGTGCCTCAACTTACCACTGGCTAAAGGAATGTGATTTTAAACTATGTTAACTGGAGGGAAAATATTTTCAACATGAAAATAGCTGTTGTTTCGGCAGTTTATAGAATACCAGACACTGTACCATGTGAAAACACATGAGATAAATACGGGTGAAAATCCCATTTCACAGATGAAGAAACAGAATCTGGGAAGCTGCCACTGGCTCCAGCAATTGAGAGATGGGACCTTGGGCCCATGTAAAGGCAATTGGATCTAGGGAGTGGTTAGAAGCTTGTCAAGCTATGATCCATCAGTCGCTTCTCTTCAATGATCTTCTTTGCATTCATTATACTTACAGACATAGAAAAGATCTGGATGCGTGGCTCATGCCTGTAATACAAGCATCATTTTGGGAGGCTGAGGCAGGGAGAATCACTTGAGGCCAGGAGTTCAAGATCATCCTGGGCAACATAATGTGACCCCATCTCCACAGGGGGAAAAAAAAAAAATTGACTGGGTATGGTGGTATGCACCTGTAATCCCATTTTCTTGGGAGGCTGAGGTGTGAGGATCACTTGAATCCAGGAGTTTGAGGCTTCAGTGAGCTATGATCACACCACTGCACTTCTGCCTGGGAGACAGAGCGAGACCCAGGCTCTTCAAAAAATAAAACAAAAACTAAAACAAAACAAAACAAAAAACCCTCCTTAACGTGTCAAATAAACACATAAAGCTTTAGCATAGTATAGATTTGGGGTTTCATTCACTCCAGCCTACTAATTTTTAAACAATAAAACTAAGGTCTAATCGGGAAGAAAGTTGCCAAAATCACGTGCATGAAGCTACTTACATATAAGGATTCAGACCAAGGGCTCCTAATCTGTCCCTGCATCCTTTCCTCTATGTCTTCCTGCTTCCTAATCACTGTTCCTTAACAGACAGGACACAGACCCCACATGACCTATCTAGGCACTTTTCTCGTGTTTCAAGATCTCTATGAAATGAGAGTTCCCAGTGACTGCTCGGAGGGTGGTGAGGAGACACTGAGGAGAGACAGACCCATGGAGCAACAGAAAGCTTCATGCTTCGTTTGTCTTCCTTTGGTTCCCTGCCACATCTGTAAGCACACTAATAAAAGCAGAAGAAAACTGCCTTTCTCTTAAAATGCAAAATGAATAAATGCCGCTGCAATCCATCAGTTGCTGGAATAGAGCATTACTCTTATAACCGTCTCTACCTTTCTGTATTTAACTTGGTGGGCTTGAAGTCACCAAGAGAAAATCACTTAGTCATTTTTTTTCAGATGGCATTTTCCAGACAGGAGTGGCTTTCTCTCTGACAGCAGGCAGGACTTTCTGTTACGTGGATCATTCTACAACAACATTTAGAAATAGTGGAGGAAAATTGCAAAATGAAACCAAGTCCATGTATTCAGTGGGATAGAATTGGAAGATGAAACCAAGTCTGGGAAATATATTTTTTACAGAAGAATCTAGAGTTTAGTTTTGTTTCATTCAACGCAGATGCGAAGGGTCAACCTCACCTCATTTATCTTTCAGGGCATGTTGTTATTATTATTGATCTGTGAAAGAATCCTTTTTTGTTCACTCATTATGTTGAACTATGTACAATTACCACTTTTGTAAGATAAAAAAGTAATCAAATATTAATGATTTCAACTGGCTCGCCTAGCAGTTATTCCTTATTAAACCCACATCCAGGCTGGGTGCAGTGGCTCACTCCTGCACTGTGTGGTAATCCCAGCACTTTGGGAGGCCAAGGCAGGTGGACCACCTGAGATCAGGAGTTCAAGATCAGCCTGACCAACATGGTGAAACCCCATCTCTACTAAAAATACAAAAATTAACCGGGCGTGGTGGTAGGCGCCTGTAATCCCAGCTACTCAGGAGGCTAAGGGACGAGAATCACTTGAACCTGGGAGGCGGAGGTTGCAGTGAGCCGAGATCTTGCCACTGCACTCTAGCCTGGGCAACAAGAGTGAAACTCCATCTAAACAAACAAACAATAAACCCTACATTCTACTATCATTTTCATTTCTTTATCACCAGCCACTCACGTAAAATAACATGTATTTTTTTACGGTCATGGAGATGTCTACGTGTTCTGTCACAATATATATTGCTATTTGGGGTAAATAATATACTCATTCTGCTTCTTTCTTAATTCAGTACATACCTTTTTAAAAATACCTACCTCTGTTTCTATTTTTAAATCTACTCTTTTGTTCCTATGGCACAATGCTGGACAGTTTACCAATAGCACTTTTTTTTTTTTTTTTTTTTTGAGAAAGAGTCTTGCTTTGTTGCCTAGGCAGGCTGGAGTGCAATGGCGTGATCTCGGCTCACTGCAACCTCTGCCTCCCAGGTTCATGCCATTCTCCTGTCTCAGCCTCCCAAGTAGCTGGGACTACAGGCGCCCGCCACTACACCTGGCTAATTTTTTTTGTATTTTTTGGTAGAGACGGAATTTCACTGTATTAGCCAGGATGGTCTTGATTTCCTGACCTTGTGTTTTGAAGTCTGGGCTGGTGCATCTATCTTTCACTGATTCATTCATTATCTTTTCTTTCTTTCTCTCTCTCTCTTTTTTTTTTACACCGAGTCTCGCTCTGTCACCAGGCTGGAGTACAGTGGTATGATCTTGGCTCACTGCAACCTCCGCTTCCTGGGTTTAAGCAATTCTCCTGCCTCAGCCTCCTGAGTAGCTGGGACTACAGGTGCCTGCCACCATGCTTGGCTAGTTTTTTATACATATATTTTTTGTATAGACAGGGTTTCACTGTGTTGGTCAGGCTGGTCTTGAACTCCTGACCTCCTGACCTCAAGTGATCTGCCCATCTCGGCCTCCCAAAGTGCTGGGATTACAGGTGTGAGCCACCGGGCCTGGCCTCATTATCCTTTTTACATATAAAAGAAAGTTTCTCTGAGAAGCCGAGAAAACTGGAGCAAGTGAAATTAGAAAGTTTCCTGAAAGAAACGTACTTCAGACAGAGAAGACCCAGGGCAGAGATCCTGCTGCAGACACAGCCTTGGAGTATGGGGAAATAAGAGAGTAGGGAGCTAGAGTGGGGTGAACAGAGTAAATGATGGTAGGAGGCGAAGGAAAAGCCTATTTTTAAGTGTCAACATAAAAAAGAAGGGAGAGCAGGGGGAAGTCAAAGGAGTTTGGTGTGTTCTTAATAGCAAATGAAGGCTGAAGGCAGGCCTACCCCTCAGGGCTATGTTATGACTTTGGGTGCTTCAGAAGCTTTTACTCTGTGGATTCCCACCCTATTAAAAGATTATTATAGTGATTTTTCTTCTAATTTTAAAATAAATTAAAATAAAAATATTTTCATGAACCTTTTAATAGTACAACGGGCCTCAGGCATGGTGGCTGTTGAGACTACTGGATAAATTGGCCATGCTACCCCTGGCTTATTATTTATAGGAAGTATTAAATTACTTTTCTACTTAGCCAGCCTTTGTATCGTTTTCTATTATTTGTAGTCAAAAATTGTTAACCAACACAATACTTTTTTTTCCTTAAGCAACATTTAATAATGCATGCATCCTTCCCACGAGAAACCATTAATGTAAGCAAAACAGACATTAATTACCAGATTTAAAACAAGCAAACTTTGCTGTTCTATTTCTTGAGTATTATCAGAGGAGGATCAAGCACAGAGCTAGACAATAACGTTAGAGAAGTAATCACGGGCATGCAGCTGTGCTTCTATTTTAATGGATTTGCTTCTCCTACATAACCTGCCATCAGCGGGTGACAGGCTGGATGTCATTCCCCAACAGTGGGGAGGAGTTAGGCAGTGTCTTCACCCCCACATCCCACCCTCAATTCATTTTATGGCATTTAGCTGTTGTCAAGTTAGGCTATTATAGAACAATTTACATCAACTGGTCCACTGCGGGCCTGAGCCTGGCATCTTTATACCGTTAATACCTGCTCAAACAAGCATGTGCAGGTGTAACACTAAAAATAACACAATAAAAGTGTTTCTAGCTGGATAGAAGAAAGTCCAGACTCCCAGCACAGTCACTATTGCTAATAGCTAAGCTGGACATTTTTCAGTACTTGATGCTTTTTGAAGCATTTCGATATGCATGATCTCCTGTGATCCTCACAGATCACCCCCGTGCCCTCCACAGAAGCTATAATTCTCATTTTATCAAATACGAAAATAAAGCTCCAACATTCAAGGAACTTGTCCATGATGTCTGTGTCACAGGGTGGGGTCTCCAATACTGATCTTGAGTTCCAATTCGAATGTCTCTGGGCCATCTCCATCCCCTCCCTCCCTAGCTTTGGGAGGAGTGAGAGGCTCTCCTGTGTTTAAATCTTGAGAATCAACGACATTCTCTTTGTCCAAGACCATCATGTGAGATCCCACATTTGAACCATAGACATTTGGGAGATGTACACCCTAAAACCATGTTTCTTTATCCCAGTTAATCCCTCCATGTATTAACCCGGAAACATAATCTAATTTGCCTATAAGACAGAGAGAGAGAATAATAGAAACGCTGGAAGAACAAGCCCTGGGGCCGTATCGTCCAGACCTGCATCCACACAGCGGCTGCTTGGGTGCCTGTAACTCAAGGCTTCCTCTTAATCCTCTGTCCTCCATCAACACCTGGCTGAGCAGGTACTTCACAAATATTAAACATGGTACAATTTCTAGGATCTATTTGTTAATTTTGATCTCATTGGTCTACTAAAGCATCCGATTGAGTTTCATGTAAATCAGCTGTAGTATCCCGAAAGATTAGAGAAGAAGTTTTTGAAACAACCTCCACTTCACCTGCTTGCCAGGTGATCCCATACCCTCCATTCCCCGCCGTGGCCAGCAGGGGGCGCTCGCTCCAGGTGCTGGTTCTCTCTCCAGCTGCCTGGGCATTTCTGCTCTTGTCAGGGGTGCTGCAAGAGTAGTACCAGCCTCTGTTATGTCATTATTACACTGCCCTCATTTCATTTATATCATATAAATCCGTGAGCAGATTGAGCCGCTTCTATGAAAAGGAGCATTCATGCTGTGGAAAGATTCTACAGAACTACGTGACTAAAACCATTTCTGACAAATTAGGTATGGGCAACAGAACTCTAAAACACAACGGAAAATTATCTAAGCTCTGGAAAGGTCCCTTCCTCCGATTTATTCTGAAGTGTCTTTAAGTCATTTCCCCGCATTCGAGGAAACACAACTGGATATTGCAGATGGCCCGTTAGGAAGGTTATGATTTATGAGTGAAAGAGGTCACACCAGCCCCACAGACTTCTGCAAATAAAAACCTTGGCTCCACACATCAAAAGATTGGGGAAGGAATACTTATTTATTTATTTATTTATTTATTTATTTATTTATTTATTTTGAGACGGAGTTTCGCTCTTGTTGCCCAGGCTGGAGTGCAATGGCGCGATCTCGGCTCACCGTAACCTCTGCTTCCCGGGTTCAAGTGATTCTCCTGCCTCAGCCTCCCTACTAGCTGGGATTGCAGGCATGCACCACCACGCCTGGCTAATTTTGTATTTTTAGTGAAGAGGGGTTTCTCCATGTTGGTCAGGTTGGTCTCGAACTCCTGACCTCAGGTGATCCGCTCACCTTGGCCTCCCAAAGTGCTGAGATTACAGGCGTGAGCCACCGCTCCCGGCCCATACTTTTACATTAAAAGAAAATAGTAATCATATAGAGTAGAGATCACTGTTTAAACAATTTCTCAATCTGTATCTTTTTTAAATGAAGCCACCAACTGATAAAGTCACTTTTTTATGAAGCCTTGTCCTGGAGGGCAGCTTCTGCAGTGCTCGGTGGGTCTGCAGAGCTCAGCTTCCCTTTGCTGCAGACGAGTGTTGCATCCTTAGACAAATCGTTTCTGCTCTGAACCTTCATTTTGCCTTCTGTATATGAGGTGTTTGATGAAAACAATTTCTGAGTTTCCTTCATTTCCAATATGCGAGGATTCCACAAGCCAACCAATCTGTGGGTGTGCACTTGGAAAGGAGAGAGCTCTGTAGAGGCGAAAAAGTTTTACCCTATGACAGAATGACAAAATTCAGTAAAGAGCAGGGCTCCCATAATGTAAGAAAATAACCACTGCCAGCCCCTAAGAACATTTTAGAGGGGAATGTCAAAAACATATTACCATATAAAATGTTAATATATGTTAAAATATGTGAAAGTAATTAACAAAATGAGGAAAAACTCTCTTTTAAAATTTCTGATGAATTTCGGAAGGAAGTCTCAATTGAGGGGACTCTTTTGAACGCTTGTCTGTCTCCCCTTTAAACAGGAACAACTATGACTTAAGACCAGGGCCTTCAGGAATCTATACCCCTAACTTGAACTTCATAACACTGGAGGGGTATTTTTGGCATGCTTATTATTGTTACACTTTATTTATAGCCAGAAAGTTTAATTTTTTCATTTACAGAAGTGATATCAAGTTTCTGTTTTAGGTAAATTCATGTAAATAAGCATGTGAGTTGATTTAAAGAAATATATTGATTGAACAATATTTCTCATGATGTGTACACGTGGAAGAAACAGTGGAATCAAATGAGAGAGGGATGTTTGCAGCGGTCAGTCCCTGAGGGCAGGAGTCTCCATCTGTTCCATCTTCACCACTAACAACTCATGGGACCTCCAGGAATGGAAGTCACAAACAAAACAGGCTTTCCAACAAATTAAAGGAAAATGTAAGATGTGTAAAATGAAAACGCACACATTTATACTTTCCAATCGCTGTCTCACACACAGACACATACACGCACACACCTTTTCAAAGTGGAAATATGTCTGTCGTAAGACCGTGGGCGGTTCATCGCTGAAACACATTATCCCGTTTCATGAACAATGTTACCACCGTGAATTTAATGTGATTTCTTGTCATAACCATCCAGCAACCTCGCATTGACACAGGCCGTGTGAAGTTTTCAAAGGCTCCATTGGTTAAATCTCTATGGATCTGATGGTCTGGTTCCTGTTTGTCAGATAAGAACCTACAGCTCTGTGAGGCAAAAGCACTTGGCAAAATTCCCATCGATTTAGGACCAAATCTCTGCATGCCCAACCCCAATGTGGCTTCTCTTTCCACTGTCCCATCTACAAATTGTAGGAAGATGGTAAAACTGTCTCTTGTTCCTGTCCTTGTCCATTGCTGCATTATCATGCCTCCTGGGAACATCGCTCTAAATAAAAACAGATATAAACAGGTGATCTCAACCACAAGTTAGAGAGAAGTTAAACTTAGGTTACTGAAAATGAACGTTTGCCTTAGAAGCAAACATGAATTACATCACATTTTTCTTCAGTATTTTAGGAGAATGAAGCTATTGATAAAACGATACAATGAAAATAAACAGAATTACACAATTATATCCATGTAAGTCCAACACTCAAGGGAGAACACTGTTATTTTTCTTTGATTCTCTCAAGCAACAGAAAGCCATTCTGGTTGTCCTATGAGAAACAAAAAAAAGTATAGGAAGGAAATTGACTGGGTTTGAGAAGGACAGGATAGGTTGGAAAGCCTTGGATACGCACAGGCAGCCCCAGGACACATCACATAGGCATCAGGGTCACACCAAGAAGAGCTGGTCAGATTCAGCAGACCCGGCATTGACACCAGATGGCATTCATCAGTCATCACCTGTACCCAGAGGCCATACAAACGGCTGTACCAGATGGCATTCATCAATCATCACCTGTACCCAGAGGCCATACGAACTGCTGTACCTGGTGTGTATTTCTATCAACAGTGGCTGCACATTCCCTGTGGACCAGCCAGTAGGGACCATGTCTGCCATGGAGTTTCCGCTCAGTTTCCTGTGAAAATACGCACACACACAGGCACACACACAAACACACATGCACATACAGACACGCACATGCATGCATTAGAACCCTCAAAGCCCATTATAGACTGTGATATATACTCCTTAAAATTAATAGGCAAGACAATAACACAATAATGGTTTAGCCACTTAGTATACAACAAGCTGCTTCCTCACCCCCATAAATAGCATCCGCATACCTGAGTCTTATTAATTTCTTCATGTCTATTCAATTATTTTTACGGTAAAAAGTAAGATGGTATTACTCTATACCAATGGTCAGCGAAATGCTGCATGGGCCAAATCAGAACCTCTTAATTTTGTTTGGTGAATTAAGAGAGTTTGTTTTTGTTTTTTTACATGTTTTAATGATAATAAAAATGAACAGAATATTGTGTGGTGTGACAAGTACAGCAAGTTTACATCTCAGTGCCTATAAGTAGAGTTTTATAGTAAAATGTCCATAATCATTTTCCTGCATATTGTCTGTAGCTTTCTTACAAAAATAACCCTAAGACTAGTCTAATGATGAGGAAAACATTAGACAAACACCAAAGAAGAAACATTCTGCAAAATCTGACCACTATTTCTCAAAACCATCAAGATCATTTGAAACAAGGAGAGACTGAGAAATTGCAACAGTCCAGAGAAGACTAAGCAAATATGATACTTAAGCAATTGGGTGTCCTGGTTTCTATTAATTAGTCAACTATTTATGGTTTCTATTAATTTAATAGCTAACTGTATATTCTATTAACTATTTAACTAATAGAACAAAAAAGGGGAATCAAGGAACAGAAAGAAAACATTCATAGAAAAACTGGCAACATCCAAGTACAATCTGGAGTGTAGTTGATTATAATGCCTCGGTGTTGGTATATTAGTTTTAAAAAGTATACCATGGTCATGTAAAATGGTAATAAAAGGGGAAAATAGATGAGCGGTATAAGGAAACATTCTATACTATCTTTGCAACTTCTCTTTAAATTTAAAATTATTCCAAAATAAAAAAGCTTGCTAAAAACTAGAAAGCAGGATTTTAATTCTAAGGGAAAGGAAAATTCTCCATATATCTAATCCAAAAAAAAAAACATGGAAGTCAGCATGCGTTTGTTTCTAGGGAATGATCTTCTCAGATGAGAAGGGGCCATTAGGTAGTAGGAGGTGGCAGGTCTCGTTTCAGGGTTTACACATGGCTCCACACAGAGCTACAGACTGAGTTCCTTAGCAGGTTCTGTAGGAGGTCCTTTGAAGAAGGGCTGCTCTGCATTTGATACGTAGAAACTTGTGAAGAAGATGAGGAAACTGAGGAAAGCCACTAATGCAATCCGCAATCCAATCCCTTGACTCCCTGCAACTGCACAAAAAAGGAAAAGCAAAGAAACAGTAATTAACACAATGCAGACAGACTGAGGTCTACCCATCACTTCCAAAAATTGCTTTCCCCAACAGTGAAAATTCACATACAGAGTATTCCCCAATGACTTCTATCAGGCAATGTAGAAAGGGAGAAGTCGGATTCAGCATTGACTAGTTGAAACTGTGACTCAACAGTCTCCATCTCTGAAAGTGTTGATTCCTCCTTTTCTTAAAGGAAAGAAAAACAGGAATCAATATCAATTGGTTGCAAACCTTATGAATAGTAAGCTGCCCATCAGCCAGAACTATTTTTGACATCCCGCCTGTGGAAGGCCGCATGCTGATACTTGAGAACTTTTGCTTATTTCCATCGTCCCTTTATGTTGCATCTACTTGGGAAGCCTGTTAAGGAAACATTCAAATATCTCCATCATTTCCATTAAAATGAGAATAATGCTGTGGGAGAACATTTACACTTCTATAATCTTCCTTTCTATAAAAATTAAAAGTCATGCCTCATAGATGCTACTGAGGGGGACTAAAGATTGAAACTCAAGCCTATTAACTGCAATATCACTTATAACATCAAACCAAATAAACAGCAAATATGCTGCAGCCGTGTCCGTGAATTGGAATCTGATATTTACAAGCGGAACAATCCTGGGCAAGCTACTTCGTCTTCCTACGATTCACGGTTCCTTACATAGGACATGGGATGATAATAGATTCGACCTCACTGGGTGATTGTGAGCATCATACAAGTTCCTAGGCTAAAACACTTAGAAGAGTTACCGGCATGTTTAACTAATAAATATCCCCTTGCGATTGTCTTTATTAATAATCAGCATTAAATGCTAATTAACAAGGGACTGCATAAATAAATCAGGATATGCTTTTTAAAGTGTGTATTTCGTCGGGCGCGGTGGCTCACGTCTGTAATCCCAGCACTTTGGGAGGCCGAGGTGGGCGGATCACGAGGTCAGGAGATCGAGACCATCCTGGCTAACACGGTGAAACCCCGTCTCTACTAAAAAATACAAAAAATCAGCCAGGCGTGGTGGCGGCGCCTGTAGTCCCAGCTACCGGGGAGGCTGAGGCAGGAGAATGGCGGGAACCCGGGAGGCAGAGCTTGCAGTGAGCTGAGATCCGGCCACTGCACTCCAGCCTGGGCGACAGCACGAGACTCCATCTCAAAAAAAAAAAAAAAAAAAAAAAAAGTGTGTATTTATAATTCATCATCTAAGAACTTCGTCTATGGAAATAACCATTTTGGAAAGAGATATATGTGCCAAGATGTTCGTGGTAACCATTATTTATGACAGCAAGAAACCTTTGAAAGCAACCTGAATCTCCCTCATTAAAGGGATTAAATAAATATGGTTCAGACATGCTATAAATAGGATATCAAATCACCATCAGAACCATGACTTGAAGATAATACAGTATCACGGGAAGCATTTGCAATGTGTCATATGAAACAGCATTTATAAAATACTATTTAACCAAAACTAATAAGTTTCTTACACAAGTGTACATGTGTATATGTAAAATATATAAAACATATATAATTATGTCACACATATTTGTTATTTTAAGGGGATCTTCAGCAACATTTCTAATCAGAAATGCGACCCTATAGATGGGGCAGGGTCCAGATAAAGATGAAAAGAGGAAGTCACGGCTTAGGAGATCATTTTCAGAAGAATATCTGCCGTAACTTGTATTTGACAAGGTAAAGCGATACAGAAGCATCATTAATAAAGAATCTGGGAACAATCCAGTGTCACGTTTAGCTGGTTTATTTCCCCTTGTACAAATGGCCAGTTACATTTCCAGTGAATTAATTCATAAAGCGATGGAGGTTGAGAACCGGGGCTTCTGCCAGCACAGCACTCAGTGCAGTGTGATCCTTCCGCTGGTGTCGGAAGACATGCAGCCCAACACAGGCAGATTTGAGATTTTCAGCTTTTATCTTCTCCCCAAATCCAGGAGGAACCCCAGGAAAGATTAAAATTCCGATTGCATTCCAGATATGGAACAAAGAACTTAAAGAAAAGGCAAAGCTGAAATAGGCTTTCTTGCCATCACGGATGGGTTTCTCATCTCCTTTATCTTTTAGGTGGATATTTTGATACCTTTTGATTTATAAAAAATTTAGGAATGCAGTTTCTTTTTTCTTTCAGTTTTGTGGCAAAATCCTCTGCTTTATGTGAAATAGCTGCAGTAAAATGCTGTGTAAATTTTATCTGGAAGGTTCTATGGAAAGCCATACACATCAGCTGCCAATGCCTCATTTTGTCCAAGGGCCAGGTTGCAACAAAATATATTTAAATTTAGAAATATATATTGAATTTTTATAAAGCTACAAAAATATGTCTTGAGGAATACACAGTAGTTTGACAAGCCAACACCTCTCTTTTTAATCCAAAATTCAAAAGGTAGTATAATTCTTTCTTTCCCAGCAGCAGAGGAAGTGACTATTGCAACCCACATTCTGAGTGTGAAATGAGGCCTCATTCAGTTTCCTAATTTCCAAGATTGTTTTTCAGCACCCAGCTGAATAAAGTATATCCTGGGAAGAGAGAAGAAGAAAGTCTTAATGAGGCCCAGCTCTACAGGGCCTCTCATTACTGGCCTGGTTATGAGCTACAGAGATAATCAAGCATAGAGGTTCAGAGAAAGACACAGTGAATTTGTGAGGCTTGCCAGACAAGCGCCATGAGAGAAGCTTCCTCCAGCCCAGCAGTGCCAAGAGAAGCTGGCTCCAGAGAAGCCTCAAAGAGCTTCAGGGGAAAGCTAATGGCCCATTGGAAGGAAGCCACTCCCAGGGTCTTGGGAACCCTGGCAGGAGACTGTGGCCCACAGCGCTTCCACGGACTTAACTGCCTCATTTGTAGCTGTGCTTGGAACACATACATCATCTCTGGAAAGGTGCCTCTGTCAGGATTGAGGAAGCCCTGAATGCAAACACTCCGGCAGTGTGACAAGGTCCCTGATACAACCTGCAGACTTGAAAGCCTGCCATATCCTCCCCACATCTCTATAAAGCTAATTACCCGCTGCATGGCCAACGGGGAAAGAACTCATGGCATTTCCACAGCTGAGGCTGTTCCTGTAGCATAGACAGCTGACGACTCAGGCACAGAGAACCAAGCTCAGGTCTCCTTCCAATGGGCCACCTGACCAGACTTTCAAAAATCTCCAGCAAGATCAATGCCTCATTAAATACCGAAATGTAGCCATGCGGTGTCGCTGACAATACACAGTTACATACCCTCCTGGGTCCATGGTCTTGCCTGCCAAGAGCTTGAAGGAGCTTTAGTAAGTAAACTGATATTCATCCGGGGTGGTGGTGTTGATGTCACTGCTTACGGTGAAGGAAAGGGCCAAAGGTTCCTCATACTCTTCTAACCAGCCTTGTCTGAAATATTGGTTTCTGATTTATTGACACACCTTCCTCCGTGCTGTCTTCATGGCTCTCACTGGCTCCTTGCTCAGCCTGGAAACCTCTCTACCAGGATGTGTGCAGAGATGTCAGCCCCTGGTCAGGCATCCTCAGCTATCTGTCACCCCCTCAAAGAGGCCCTCTGTCGTCTGTCAATCTACAGTTGATACCCCCATGACTTTCCCATAGAGGGAATTCCCAGTAAACAGTTCTTCTTGTTCTCGCTTCTAGTCAAATTTTCCCCAGAAAAAGTCACATTTCCGACAAGACTTGTTTCTGAAAAGCCCCTACGTGGCTGTCAACTGCCGGTTTGTCCTGGGCCCCCAAACACCTTCTTCTGTTGTGTATGCCTCAGAAATACATTTCCCAGGCTCTCTCCCGCCGACTCAGCAGGTTCAGCCAATTTGGAGGCACTGGTGCAAGGCTGGAGGAGAAGAAGGAGGAAGAACTTCAGTATGTGTTTTTCTTCCTGCTTCTTGCAGCATTTTCTGCTAATGGCTTTGTCTCCTCTGTGGTTCCAGCTCCTTGAGAGCTCCCCTTACCATCTTCTCAGATCCCCCAGCAACATCATCCAGGACAACTACGGCTGTGGTTCTAACTTCCACCAAACAGTCCCCGTACTTGGGCACTAGCAATATCATCCCTTCCCTCTGTTCCTCCAACCATAGGAGTGGTAACAGTTTCTTGCAACTCTTAACCTCTGCTTTATTTTCTCAAGAAATATTAAGCCTTTTTTAAGCTTTTCCATGCGTAGGTAAATAACCCCTATACTAAATCCCTCTGTTAAAATACCTAGAAGGTTTTTTGTTTTCCTAGCTGGATTGTGTCTTAGAGATTCAGTCATTTCATCCTATTTTGTTTCCTTAAGAGCATTTATTGCTACCTAAAAGTGTCCTGTGTGTATTTTTTTTTACTCTTCTATCATCCATCAACCCCCCAAAAATGTCCAGTTTCCTGAGAGGAAACATTTTGGTATTTAGCTCACTGTGGCATCCCAAGTGCCTAGTGGGAGGTATTACATCTTTGTCAAATGAATAAACATTAGTGCATCAAGAAAGATGGCCTCCAATTAAAACATGAAATAAGATGGATTGAAGAGTGGACAGTGGACCACATGGATAGATATGTGATGAGCAAACACTGTAAAATATTAACTTGAATCTAGGAGCTGGTATACGGATGTTCACTGAGCAATCCTAGTAGCTCTGTCACTACCTGAATAGGAGGCAGCTGATGTCCTGAGAAGCTGAGACACCTGAGCTGGAGTCCCAGGACTGCATGAGCCCACTGTAGGCACTGAGAGAAACCACATAAGTGATTTGTTTTCTCTGTATTAAATGGGATTTTGTAGTCTATCCACCCATCAAAAACACACCATGAGACAATTTAAATGTGCCCTTAACCTGTGACTTCATTTTGATGGGACCATGCACGAGTCCATTTGCTTTGGACTTCTCACTAATTGAGACTGATCTTCCTCTCCTTTGGCCATTATGTATATCAGTAAGGATTCTTTTTAAAGAAATCTATAAAACACACAGTCACGAGGAGTAGACTGGCTTCGGACTCAGATGGATTCAGGTGCCAACAGTGGCACCAACATGCTTTTTCATTCATCTCTCAGTTTTGCTTTCCATGGTGTGGCTTTTTGCTTAAGCTCCACATGGTAACAAGAACACCATCTCCCAAACATTGTTCAGTCCATCAAGAACTGGTTAGGGTTCCTTTTCCACAAGTCACAGTAGAAGAAGGAAGAAGCCACGCTGCATGTCATCGTCTCTAGTGGGGCATGTGTCATCCTTAACCCTATCACTGTGGCCTGCGGGGAGAATGTATTGAGTAGCCCAGCCTATGCCAGGAGGCCCCCTCCCGAGCCCTAAAAAAAAAAGTCAGTTTTTCCTGAAGTACAAAGCTGGAAGGTAGGGGACCGGTGGTGCTTTTCCATAGCATTCTTAGATACCGTTAGGACAGGAAGGGCAAAGGAATGCTAAGAAGAAAAACATCAACAATTATTCATTCCCAAACCCAAACAAAATAGTCAAATAATAATAATATAATCTGACTTATTCAACTTAGTAATCTTGTTAAAAAAAAAAAAGAAAAAAAGAAAAAAAAGAGAAACCAAGAGTGCCCTCAGAGTGTACCAGATATTTAAGCAATTATTCTGGAGAAAAAAGTTACTGTTGGAATTGACTCTTTTTTTTTTTTTTTCCCACAGACCATCTGAACCCAGTGCCACGAATGAACTAACAGATATACTTTATGACACTGAGTCTTCAGTAATAAGCTCAATAGGCAATGACAAAATTGGATGTATATGCAAGTTAATCCCCCACCAAGGTGATCTTGCCACTTTTATTAATTTCCTCCAAAAGCTTAGGTTAGAGATCCAAAATGGATTGCCTGCTTGATGACATTTTTCTTCTAATTTAACACAATTTTTAACATCGAATTAGTTGTCAATCTTTAAAAAATGAAATTAACATAGAAAATCAACATAAAAAATCCAGATCTCTAGCTTTTCTTTGAAAATAAAAAAAAGATCTGGAAAGTGGGACATACATTCCTTCTGGCACTAGTCAGATGGCCCTCAGTGGCTGCTGAGCACTTTACATGGGGCCTCTGTCCTAAGGTTTGCCTCAGTCCCCACCATTCCCTCCTGCCCCATGCCCAGACTTGCCTCATTTGTGTCCCCTGCCTGGCCTTCCTGTCACCCCTTCAGGGAACTGTGTGAGAACGAGGCCAACATTGGGGAAAGCAGCACTGGAGATGGAGACAGAATCCCGATGACACATTTGAATACCAGGACCAAGGGTGAGTTTACAACCCTGACCTAGGCATTGACTCCTCATCAATATAGTAGTTTAATTTTTTTATAAAAAAGGTAAAATACAAGTCATCCAGGATAACTTGGGGAAGGCAGTTTCTTATACGGGCTGGCTCACCAAAACTAGAGGGACAGAACAATCATGTTGGTTTTTTCTTGTGGAAAGACCTCTGCTATGGACTGAACTGTGTCCCCCAAAATTCATATGTTGAAGCCCTAGCATCCAATCTGGCTGAATTTGGAGTAAGGAATTAATTAAGGTTAAAGTAGGTGGTAATGATGGAGCCCTGGTCTGAAAGGACCCTTCTAAGGAGAGAGAGCTGGATGCTCACTGTTTCTCTCTGCCATGTGAAGACACTGTGAGAAGGTGGTTGTCTGCAAGCTGGGAAGAAAGCCCTGGAACTAATCAGCAGGTACTTTGCTCTTGGGCTTCCAGTCTCCAGAACTGTGAGAAAATAAAATTTAAGCCACCCAGCCTATGGTATTTTATGGCAGTGCCAGAAGACTAATGCAACTACCTTAAGGAAATTAAGACTGCTTAAAAATGGCCATAACACTTGATGTATTAATGGGTGCTTCTCAAGAGTTGAAACAGTGTTGGCTCAGGAGCTTAACTGTCACTCCTGCCATCTTTTTCATGGTATTATATTACCATTATATTATGTTTAACTTATGATACAAAAAACAGATGTATCATTTCTATCAGAACTAATTATGTAAAGGCCCCTGTTACACATATGACATAGCCAATACATATCCAAGGCAGAAAACACAGTTTTATCCCTGGGAACAAATAATTTAGTTGGGAAGAGAAGATGTATGCCCACAATAAATACTGATGCATAAATGAGAATACATAATGCAAGACTAAAAGTGCTCAATACAGTTTCAACTATTGTCAGAGTTTAGAAAAAGAAGAAATCAATGAGTCTGAAATAATCACAAAGAGGTAATGAAATTAATCTTAACTATTAATTGTTAACTATACATCAAGCATGAGTTAAGTACTTTGCATCTACTAAGTCATATTAGGTTAAGAAGTTTGCCCGCTGGCAAAAAACTAGCAAGGGGTGAGTTAGGGTTTGAACTCAGGCTCCAGAGGCTGTGCTTAGAGGAACTATTTCCTTCCTGATCCTTTAACCAGCTGCAGGTTGTGTGCAAGTTTCCCTTTGAACTGATGGCTGGTAAAAGTCACAGGCTCTGTCATGTCCTTCTCTTGTGTCCCCCAGTAGGCAGTCCTGTTAAGTACCCAAAGCAGGCCTCATCATTGTTTGAAGTAACAATGTTTAAGGAAATGTCTGTGGAATAAAACCTATGAAGAAGAACTCAAGAAAAAAAAAATAGAAGATTTTTTATACCACAAGCCTTAGAAATCTCCAACCCAAAGTCACAATAAGAATAGTTTGAACAAGAGCCTTGGAGGAAACTGGGAGACAAAAACAGGAGAATCGCTTGAACCCAGGAGGCAGAGGTTGCAGTGAGCCAAGATCGCTCCATTGCACTCCAGCCTGGGAAACAAGAGCAAAACACCATCTCAAAAAACAAACAAACAACAACAAAAAAAACCTGTATCCCTTATTCCCCAAACCTAATTAAGCGCTACTTACTCTGTGCCATGTCTTAACTACTTGTTGAGGATGTGGAAACGTCCAAGGCATGACTTCTGTTCAGTTCATGTAGTGGAGAAGACAAACCCACAAATCAAATGCTGTGTGTAATGCATTGCAGTGTATACATGTGAACTTTGCATATGAAAGTCAGCCTAGGAGGGAAGAAATTCAATCCTTTCTCTGGAGCTGGTTTTGAGGGATAAGAAGAAGTGACTGGGAGGCGCATGAGTGTCTGTTGGAGGTGGATAGATAAACTCCATGTGCAAGACTATGAGGGCGAAAAGATTAGCATCAAGCAAAAGCAAATTACGTTTTATGGAGAACAGAGTGACAACAGTATCCGTATCTGGCATCTGTGGTTCTTCCTGTCCAGCACAAACACTTCTCTCTGAAAAACATCCTTTCTCATTTTCGGTCCCTGTGGTCTGGTTGGGATGAACCCCACCCCAACCCTAGTTCCAAGACTGGTCATAATGCCGGCAGTCATGACCTCACAACGTTCTATGCACCTGGAGCCTGGATAGAGTGATGCCTTCAGGTGTGGCACGTGATCACAGGTAACTCAGGATCAGCTCTCCAGCTCCAGAACTTCCGCTGGAACTGCTGTGAGTTGAAAGCTTTCTTCCCACTGAGGGGCAAAGCTTCTAGGTATCTGAAGATGTTGAAGACCATTTCCTGGAACAACAGAGGTAAATGCCCAGAGGATGAGAACATGTAGCCATTCGAAGAACCTGAAAGTTAGGTGTCACTGAAAGATGAAGTTCAATAGAAGGAACAAACTGCAAAACACAAGCTGGAGAGGTTTAGGTAAGAGTCATATCACAAAAATCCATTAAGCATTTTAAAATGCTTAGCCTTTATCCAAAGAGTAATGGAAAGGCACTGATATGACCTAAGCACAAATGAGAAGATTTGATTAAATATATCTCTCTACAATGATGGAGAATGGACCAAAAGCAGGCGGGGACAAGCACAGTAAACCCTGCTAGGGACTGCTAGAGTGACCCTGCAAGAATAGCCCTGAAGATAGAAAGAAGTAGATAGTTGCCAAAAATACCTGTGGAATACAAAAGTACCAGTGCCCACTAGATCAAACTACACAAGAATCTGCATCTCAGAAAAGGGCTCTGAGCTAGGGAAAGAGATTTAGAAGCCTTCAGCAGAGGGATGATGATTTAAGCCTTAGGAGTGGATGAAATTACCCAGAGAACATGCATAATGAGCAGAGAACCTGGAACAGCAGGGGCCAACATTTAGGATCTGTCAGACAACAAGGAGCCCAAGACTGAGACCTGTTAATCCAAAATACACTATTTTGTAAACTCCCTGCCATTATGCAGACCTTGGTCAAAGTGAAACATTCCACGAGGGTTCGGGCCATGAGAACCTGCCTGCCCAACCGCCTGACTTTATCACATTCTGCTGAGAAACAGTCCAAGGCACATCACTATCACATTCTGCGGGAAACAAGGCCCCAACTGCTTCATCACGGGTACATCTTATTAACATATTCCCTGGCAGCAAGCCATACTGCCCAGACCCCTCCCACCCATACCTGTAAGTATCCCAGCCTGTAAGCAGTGGTGGGCACTGGCATTAAACTGGTGCTCCACCTCAGCCGGTTTAAGCTGGACCTAAATGCCTGCATTTGCTGTTGAGCCGCTCTCTTGTTCTATGTGTGTCTTTAACCCTCACTTTGCCTTGGAAACCTAACAAGGAGGAGGAGCCAGGAAGGTAGGAGGAAGACAGAAGCCCATGGTGTTAAAAACAGTCAAAGGAATTGTGTAGAACAGTGATTCTCAAAGTGAGGTCCAGGAACTCTCGGGGCTCCCACGACCCTTGTAGGAGGTCCACACAAGCCAAAATATCTCTATATGGATACTAAGGTGTTATTTGTTGGTTTGTTCTCATGAGCACATGAATGCAGAATGGAGGTTTCCAGAGGCTACTGGAAAGGTGATATTGCAACCAACTGGAGAAACAACATCATGAACTTTCTCCATTTTAATTTCTAATAAATAGCAATGTTTACAAGCAAAATGGCTTTTTTGGTGGG
This sequence comes from Chlorocebus sabaeus, assembly GCF_047675955.1. NCBI lineage: Eukaryota > Metazoa > Chordata > Mammalia > Primates > Cercopithecidae > Chlorocebus > Chlorocebus sabaeus. The sequence continues at coordinate 124,041,952 of NC_132914.1, read as the reverse complement.
GTGGTTCTCAACAATGTAAGGATAAACAGATCCTGTGATCAAAGTGTGAGAAGCACAGCCATAGAGAGCTTAATAAAGGACATCAGTATTAATGTCAAACGTTACTGAGGCCTCAAGGGAACTAACCAGTCAGAAGCAACCATCGAATTTAGCAATGGACTTGACTTACTTAGTGAGAGCCGTTCCGTGTCATGGTGCTTGTGTCCCCCAGTAGGCAGTCCTGTTAAGTACCCAAAGCAGGCCTCATCATTGTTTTAATTAACCATGTTTAAGGAAATGTCTGTGGAATAAAACCTATAAAGAAGAACTCAAGAAAAAAAAGAACTCAACAACAAAAAAAATAGAAGATTTGTTATACCACAAGCCAAGAGACACAGCACCATGACTGAGAGTGAGCAGGAGCTGTGGAAGTTGAATAATGCCTGAAGAGACCATTCTTTCCATGAGTATCCAAACCAACTCATGGTAGCATGAACCCATTTCATCTTCTACTACCCTTGGTAAAAAGGGAATGACTACCACTGAGGGCATTAACTGGATATTTCCTGTACCACTGGGAGCTGAGGGCCACGAGGTCTTTAGTTCTATTCAGTCATCCCTTTCCAAAGCCCAATACCTGAAGCATCTCAGTGAAATGCCATTAAGATGTTTGCCACACAGGTAGTCATGGCAACGGTATGTCAGCCTGTGCTCTGTTTTCAGCCTTTTGTTGTTAACAGGTCAATAAGGAGGGCAGGGGGTCTCTTCTGCAGAATCTTAAATGGGATTTGCCGAACCAAAGTCCAAAACACAAGGAAACATCTTAGTGAATCCTGATTTGCTTAAGGAAATTAACGTTCTCTGTATTGCCCTTTGGACTTAATCTTTGACTAGGCTGAGGGTGGTTACATGTGCAGAAAAGGATGTAGAAGGCCTGAGACTGCTGTCCTTAGAAAGATCTGCTTATAAGGTTGTCCTTTGACTGCTCTCTGGAAACTTGGATTTTGTGAGAGTTTCCAGCTTTCACTAACTAAGAAGAGTGGTGCATTGTGATAAAACTCTTCACACAAAGGACAGTCTATACTGAACACCTGCTTTCTTCCTTAGAGTTTTGGATTCAGGTACATGATAGGCAGAAAGTACCCAGGCAACCAGGACTCAGCAAAGACCTTGGGTGCTGCGTTTCTCATGAGCTTCCCTGATCCACATTTCACAATGCTGTTACCATAGGATGCAAAAGCTGGCACCCCCTGGACGACTGCAGTGGGAGGGGATTCCTGGAAGCTTGTGCCGGCGACCTATAGACTTTGCTCTGTGAGCCTTTTGTCTTTGCCGATTCTGCTTTACATCTTTTGTTGTGATAATTCACAGCGGCAGGTAAGCCTGTGTGCTGAATCCCTTGAGTTCTTACAGAGAATAAGTGAATCTGGGGGTAGTTTTGGGGACTCTGCCACACAGTTTATCGCCAAGTGTTACAGGACGATGCAAGAAAGCGTGGCCTTCAGAACGTGTGCAGGAGCTACCAGAAGATTATTTCTTACACTCACAGGATTATGTGAGGATATAAGAACTGGGGACGTTGAAGCCCTGCTGCCACCACCAGTGAGGAACTCAGAGGTCCCAGGTGTCCTTTTCTGAAGCTGGGAGAGGAAAGCAGCACCCTGGGAACCACTGTGAAAGGACATTCCTGTACCTACACAGCTCCCATTACATGGGGCATGTGGAAAAACAGTCCATGGAGGCCCATGAAGTCTCATGTCTTAGGTTTTTAAAAAAGAAGCTTCTACCTTAAGAGAGGGAAGGATAAACCATAGAATATCAAATCCTTATAAACAAGAGAAAAAGGGAAGAAGAAAAGTGACGAACACATTCTTATTTTATAAAAATTGTCCAACTACAGACAAGATAATGAAGGCATCTATCTTTCTGGAATTCTTCTATAAAGACTGAAATATCTAATCAATAACTTTCCAGTGACAAAAGGGGTTACACCAGTAGTCTTTCCATTCAGTTCATACTTTTTATATGGATAAATATTTTGAAACATAAATGATAACTTCTCCAATTTTGTCAGAGATCCTGAATCCACTCAGTAACACCACTCTGAATTCCTTCCTGTACCTCAAAGACGGAAATGAAAGAACCTGGCTCATTAATTTGAAACAGTAACCAAACCTGTTCCTTTTCCTAGCTGAGTTTTCCATGAAAATCCTCAACAGAATCTGTCCTACACGCTCTCCTACCCCAAAAGCTAAGACAAAACTAATAAGAGCTGTCTCTTTCAAGGACAGGGACAATCCTTATTACATTATTCCACTTCCTTATTGCAGATGACTACAACAAGCTTTACGGCAGAAAATAGTTACACTTCCTCAGCTATAATAAGAATGCATCTTACGGGACCATATAAAGGCTACAAGTAACTCCAATCTAATCAATATAAATTTGAATTGGGCCAGCCACTTGTCACTCCTATATATGCATGTACACACACACACACACATGCACACACACACGTGCACACACACACGCACCTGCACACACACGCACACACACACATGCGCACCCGCGCGCACACACACACACACAAAGTCAATTTTCATTATTGACATTCTGTATTTGCAAATTTGCCTCCTCACTAGCCCTTATTTTTAACCCCCATATCAATACTTGTGGAACATCTGAAGTCATTTTTGTACATGGGCGGAGCAGCAAAAAATGTGAATCATCCAACCTGAGGTCAAACAGGCAGTGCCCTCCCTTCCTGCCCAGCTCTGTGAGCAACGGTCCTTCTGTGGTCTACTCAGTTCCATGCTCTTCCTATTTTGGTTCATTTTGAGAGGAACTTTGCTGTTTAAAACAGTCCCCAACTGTAGGGTTGAAGTGCCATGTAGTTAGTTCCTAAGCACGAGGAAGTTGTCGTGTGCCTCGTGGAGAAAATATGTGTGTTAGATAAACTTTGCTCAGGCATGAGGTATGTAGTGCTGTCAGCTGTGAATTCAATGAAAATGAATCAATCATCTATATTAAATAAGGTGTCTTTATACAGAAGTACACATAAAATTATCTATTGATCAGTTGTGTAAACAAAGACTAAGAGAAACCTATCTCTGCAGTTTCCCTAGGAGCAATGGTTCAGTAGGTATTAATTCATTGGAATAAAACTGCTATGAATAATAGAAATTGTATGTATGAAATATATACACACACACGTGTGAGTGTGTATGTGTGTGTGTGCAGATAGATTGACAAGGAGAATTAGAACTATAATTTTGAGAGAGAGAAATTAACACAATTCAGAATATTTTTTACTCTGACATTTTTTTTCAGAGAGAGATTGTGGAACGGAATGACTCGCCAGAGCTGCAGATTGAAGGTGTATTTTCATCTGACTTTGGTGATTATGGTTCTGATCTCTCTGGGAAAAAGGTATGTTTGGGGTGAGGATGGGCAGAGGTAGAACTGGCTAAACTACCCAGTCACACAGAGTTGCCTCTTACTTGAAACTCAGCCATTGCCATTCCCCTCAGGGAATCTCTGACTTCAGTTTGAGTGTTCAGTGAAGCGGCATATAAAAAGGGCTCAATCTCTAAAGTCTACATGGAAGCAGAATGCACATAGCATCAGATTATTCCTAAAAAGTCTCTTTAAACCAAAACCTGCCATAAAGACGGCAAAGTTCTGTATTGCAATATATTTAGCACAGATGGCTTTTCGTTCAGCATTACGACAGAGTGCTGCTGTTTCTGCTGAGCCCCAGTCGAAGATCTAGAGTTTAAAACACCAAGTTGTAAAACAGTTAAGCAACTACACACACACACACACACACAGCAAAGCACTAAGTTGTAAAACAGTTAAGCAACTATACACACACACACACACACACACACACACACACACACACACACAGCACACACAGAGAATCCTGTCTCTAAAGACAAGAATGACAAGAATCTCAAAGAAAGGAATCAACAGAGGGGCTCTGAGACTCACATGGCCTCTTGCTGGGCAGGGACACATTGAGTGGACAGATGGGTTGAGGCATCTGTGTTTTCCCCATTGTACACTATCGTGTCTCCTGTTCTGGGATGGACACATACACACTGACTGTGAATGCTAAATGTGCACAGTCCTAAATCAAGATCAGTTATGTGGAGGTGAGGATAATTGTAAATTTCTCTATTTGTTCGCTATAAATATTTGAACAAAAATATTAGAATGCCCGACATTTTAAGTAACCTGATGTGGGAGATGCCTTCTGGCATGTCAAAAGGAAAGTCCATGATAACAACGATTGTGAAGGCAACATCAAGAATGATAAAGGACTCAACTTCCTGAGCATGTGCGATATGCCCGACGTGGACACATGTGCTTTCCGTTTCTTACTTCATGTGAATCTCACCACAATGCTGTCGCGTTATCTATTACTAGCCCCATTTTACAGGCAAGAAAAATGAGACACAGAAGCCTGAAGCTACCCATCCCACAGCACACAGTGAGGGAGTGGTGAAGGCAGAATTTACAGGTGGTCTTTCTGGCCCTAGGGCCCATGCTTTTAATAACTATACTGAAACAAACATCGTGATAATGACATCATTTGAAGGAAGCACATGCTGATAATAAAGACAACAAAGGAGGAAAGTAAATAGAGTAAGGAATAAAAATAAAATTGTCAGACCCTCAACTTTGCTAAGAAACCTGTATACATGGAAAGCTTTAGGAAGCCTGCTGCCACATTTATTGCAACTTTTATGGCCTGGAGAATGCTGCCTACTGCATTATTTTCTATATAAATGATGCTTAACAGTTTCAGAGCTTTTCACCCTTTTGGAAATATAATTAAAACTATGGAGCCCATTCAGAGGAAAAAATGCAAACAACCACAACATTTCAGAAAAAAAATAAGAGAAAATGGACTCCATAATGCTTATCAGTGAACTGCAGAAGTCTCAGCCTACAGGGTAATTATTTCTGCTCTAAAACTGTTCATGATAGTTTTCTTTCAGATCTCAATGGCAGGAACACCTTCATGGCCTCTTTATGGCTGGTATGTTTTCTTCTCATGGACAATGAGAAACATGTAATAAATTGTGTTTCCTTTTTGCTAGGAAATCCTGAGTTAAAGCTTTACTTCCCTCTCAGGAACCATCAAAGAGTCATAATCTGTATACCCCAGTCCAACATTTCCCCTGGATTTGATCTCCTTTCAATTGTTTTGGCCTTATTTTACATTTCTTACATCTATTTCTCTATGTCTCCATGGGTATTATCAAATGCTATTTCAGATGCCAACCATGAGCTAAAGCATATGTTGGAATTAGAGAAACAGAGGGATATACTTATATAAAATAACACATGTAAATGCAATGCTGACTTTTTCTTTCCTTAAGAAGTCTAACAATTGCTTGGGAGCAATCTGCTTTTCACTGAAGCTTCAATATTTTCAGATCTTTTAATACCAGGTATCAAACTTATTCGCTGGGATGAATTATAGAAAGTTGCACCACTTTCTTCTGCCTCATTTATTCTCATTATAAATATGAGAATTTTAAAAAGTCTTCCTAATTCTTGCTTTCTGATGGATTCTATACAAACAGTTGTGGTGCTGTTTAGTAAACTACTAGAAACATGGGGAGATGAACTAAGGAGATGGGAACTATGAAATGACCTGTTTTAAGAAAATATTATATGGGAAAATCAGATCTATGTCTCTAAGTCAAATGTATAATATATGTGTTTGTGGCTTTTCTCATCACCTGTATTAATCACACTCATCCTAGTTCATATTAAAGATGATCATTTCCTGTTCCCTCCACCATGGCCACCTGGTCCAAACTGCCATCTTCATGCACCTGGATACTTGCCGTAACCTCAGCAGACCTTTCGTGTGTCCATTCTTGTTCCTTTGGGCCCAGTCTCCTCCCTCACAGCAGCAGAATGAGTCTACTAAAAAGTGAAACAATTTCTGTCACTTCCTGGCCCAAAAGTCTCCAATAGTTTCCTGATGGGTTAGAATAAAATGTAGGTTCTTACCATGGGGTTCCATGTAAATTTAGGTTCACCTGTAAGTCACAGGAAAAAAAAATCATATACATACATATATATATATATATATCACACACACACACATATATGTTAAACAAAATACAAGTTAATTTTTCTCTTGTGTTCATAAAGTCCAGAAGCCATCAGCCAAGGCTGAGGGGTAGTGTAGCTGCAGTGGAGATCCAGGCTTCACTTCTCTTACTGTTCCACTGTACAGTTTCCGTTTCCAAAGAACACCTCATGGTCTAAAACGGCTGCTAGAGCTCCTGTCGTTACTAATGGTTCGTTTTCCAGCCATGACATAGGGACAAAGAAAGGCGACTTCCTCCCCTGAAGTTCACTTCCTGGAGTTTACAGGTGCCACCCCCTTTTATATACTAAATCTTAGAACCTAGCTGGGCATGGTGGTGCGCACCTGTAATCTCAGCACTTTAGGAGGATGAGGTGGGTGGATCATGAGGTCAGGAGATCGAGACCATCCTGGCTAACACGGTGAAATATCGTTTCTAATAAAAATACAAAAAAAAAAAAAAAAAATTAGCCGGGCGCTGTGGCGGCACCTGTAGTCCCAGCTACTCTGGAGGCTGAGGCAGGAGAATGGTGGGAACCCGGGAGGTGGAGCTTGAGTGAAGCAAGATGGCGCCACTGAACTCCAGCCTGGGCGACAGAGCAAGACTCCGTCTCAAAAAAAAAAAAAAAAAAAAAATCTTAGGACCCAGGCACAGAGCCACACCCTGCTGCAGAAGAGGCTGGCAAAGGCAGTCCTTATTCTGGGTAATCAAGTGCCCAGGAAAACATCAGGAGTTTGCTCCTGAGGAAGAGAAAGGAGAGTGGATACCGGACCCAGCTCTAATCTGAGACACACGTAGCTTGCCTGGACCACATGATGAGCTTCAGGACTCTGCCCACCTCCCTTCAGGACCCCTTTCCCATCCTCACTCTCCCCCAGGCACATGGCCATCTCGCCCTTGTTCTTCCTTCCACGCACCCAGCTAATTCCAGCCTCTGGGCTTTTGCACTAGCTGTTCCCTTGTCTGGACAGTTCCTCCCCAGATGTTCTCTGGCCTCTTCCCTCACTTCACTCAAATATTTGCTCCCCAGTAAACCTCCTTGGGGAAATTTCTCTGCCCACTCCACCGCCAATAGTGGTCTGTCTCCTCACCTAGTTTTATTCTGCACCCTCTCACTCTGTCTCCTCACCTAGTTTTATTCTGCACCCTGATACTGGAGATCTGTTTTGCAATTTAAATAAAAGGAAAAAAGAGAAGGTATCTGCTACCCCACCCTCATCTCTGCTTAACTGGAAGCCTTGAAGGAAAATGGCAATATTTTAAAAACATAATTTAAAAGTTCAGTCTAGCTCCCGAGGAAACCTGCAGGCTCAAGAAGAGTGGATATCCCAGAATTTCAGGCTGCACATGGCTTCTGAAAAGCAAAAACATTTTTTTTTCCTCACTGAAATTGGCAGTATGTCCTTCCTATTGATTTTCCAGCTGAGCTGAAAGAGCTTTAGGCAGGAGGCAGCTGTAGAAAAAGTGCTTAGAAGATCTGTCTGCAAGCAGGCTAAGGTAGAGCTCTCCGCATTGAGAGCAGAGACCTAAGAAGACCACACACTGCACGGTAAGTTTAACCAACAGGTGGTCTCGCTGCTGCGCTCAGAGCCCAGCCCTGTGGACACAGCTCGGGCGCGCGGGAAGCAGGCAAACGACATTCTCCTAGCGCTCCTGCTCTCAGGAGCCCGGGAACCCTGGACAGAGGCGCAGCCACCTTCCCAGCCCGAGGTGAGACTTTGCTCGCCATCCACGCAACCATGCGTGCAGGTAACCGGCGCAGAAAGGCGCGTAGGTGGCTCTCCCGGACCTGGAAGCCTCCCCCTCCGCTACTCATGTGGGTCGGCTTGATTCTACCTGGGCCCAACGTGTGCATGATAATAACGGCAGTGGTTAGCAGCTGCTAAGCTTTTAATGCGCTTCAGGCGCTGTGCTGTGTGCCTAACGTACCCACTAAATTCCCTCTGAGATGAGGTAATCCGCGCTGCAGAGATGGAGGAGTGGGGTGAAAGGCCTTCTGGAGAGCCCAGTTCTGTTCTACATTCTTGTAGCCATCCACCAGAGACCCCCAGCCCCTCCTAGCAATCCTCAAACCACATCGGACCGGATCTCGGGTGTCTGTCGAGATGATCCCGCATGTCTGCCAACCTGGGACCCCCTGCGAGCTTCGCTGTGAACGCCTGCTCCTCGGGGGGCACAGCCTGGCTCTCAGGACCACAGGATGGAAGGGAAACAGGTGAAGGGAGACTGGCTCGTCCCTGGGACCCTCCCCGTCTGAATTTAACTGAAGTGAAGGAGGCATGGAGCTCCGTGGTTGGGGAAAAAGGAACGCAAAGACCCGGGCTCTCCATCCTCATAGTCCCGCCAAGTCCTGGGGAGGGGGAAAGCAAGGGACAGGACCCGTCCGCCACACGCCTCCTGGCGCTGGATCTGCAAGTGATCCGCGGGAGGTCCAGGTAGGCGATAGGGTCCGCGGAGCCCCACAGTGTCTACCTATCCAGCGCCCCAGCCCGATCCCCAAGATTAACCCCACGTTCAGTGTGTCCCCTCATCCCGCACCCAGAGAGGCCACGCCACGGATGCCCTCTCTGCCCAGCCTCACCTGTGCAGGGGAAGGCGCCAATCACCGGGCCCAGTGCGCCGCACCAGCGGTGACCGCGTCCTCCCAGCTCGTCGAGTCCCTCGCACCCGTGGCCGTTTGTGCCAGGCGGGCTACGTCCCCTGGGGTCCTCTTGACCGCGGCTCCAGCTCCCGCCGCTGCCCGCACTGGAGACCTGACAACTTTTCTGAACCGCCGCCTCCAGCTCGCACCCTTCCTGGGCTCCAGGACCGTCCCCTGTGCGCCCCCATCTACACCGTCGCTGCCCGGATCCGGAGCCAGAGACCGGCCTGGGCGCAGGAGGAGAGAGCGCGGGCGGCGGGGAGGGGAAATCGCTCCAGGGCTGCTGCTGGCGGCGCCGGGGACGGGGAGGAGATGGGGCCGCTCTTACCCGGGGCTGGAACTGCCTGTCCGCGTCGACCCGCTCCTTTGGCGCGGAAACTCCGCGTCTGCAGACTCCCGCAGTCCTGGAGACTTCTGCCGGGAACCCGGGACACCAAGAGGGGCCCAGCCCTCCCCCACCTCCCTCCTGACCGTCACTCCGGGCAGGAGGTCTGCGCTCCTCTTCCTCTCAAAATTGCGGGTCACATTGGCGGATGCCAGGAGAGCTCGTGCCTTCGAAATTAAAAATCCCATCCAGTTGATTCGGAACCATCTTCCAGATACACTGAGAGGAAAAAGAGCAGCGTGCACGACCGTGTGAACAAGGGATGTACACGTGTTTGTATAAATGGACGTGTACCTGCATTTATAAATGTGTAGGGGAAAACACTCAAACATGCGGAAACACACCAGAGAAAGGGTAATCGCTCACTCTTCACCCTTATTGACTCATTGAGTTTTTAACACAGTAAGCCTGTGCTAACTATTTAGGTGAAAGTTCCTCCCTTTTCCCACAGCATTGTCCCTGCAACAGCAGGTTTTTAGTTGGTTTGGTTTGGGCTTTGCACCATGGGGCAGGAGAAATCCAAACTTTCGGTCTTCCCCCAGCCTTTCCCGCCGATTTGCACGCAGTGCGCTATCTCTTCTTTCATGGAAGTTGCCTCTGCCGCGGCGCAACCAGATGATTTCTGTTCTGGCTTGATCTGCAGGGGGTGTGAGTCGGAGTCTGACCCCTCTCCTGACCCTGCCTCTAGTGAATGAACAGCTTTCAGACACCAGCCTCGTCCCCTCCCCAATCCCCAGGGCAGCACCCTCTTTGTCTGCAGACCCTGGAGGCAAGGCCCAGTCCCCCCACACACACCTAGGGCTGGCCCAGTGCAACATTGGAAAGGAAGTGTGCTTGCCCACAGTGTCACAGCAGTCTCCATCAGTGGAGCACCGCAGGGAGTCCTGAGCCAGGAAGGCATTTCAAAAGAAAATAGAATAAAGAAAAACTCCTGTGATTAAATAACAATGAAAGAGATAGATGCTAGCAATGAAGAATCAATTTTTGTCTCCAAAATTGGGCACATGAAGATAACCCTCAACAGGGCTGAGAGAGGAGGATTGGGCTTGGACAACCCACTCATCCTGGGAGTATGCCCCTGATACAGCATATTGGAAAGTTCTCATCCCAGGATGAGCTTGAAGCCAGCTCACTGGTTTTCTAAGTTAGTTCCATTTGCCTGCAGTGGGGAGAAGGCAGCTGTGGTAACATCTCAGCCAGGCCAGGGTGGGATAGGAATAGCATTGGGGAGTCACAGGGTGGAAAAACCAAAACAACAGCTGAAACAAGAACTACACAAAGAAACCCAGGATAACTGAAAACCCAAAATATGGAACAAAACCAGCCAAAACCCAGTCAGGGTGACGGGCTCACGACTCTTCCAGGCAAACCCAGTTAAGGGAGAAACGAGGCATTCTTGGGGAGTCCCTGACATCCCCTCTGTATTAGTCTGATCTCATACTGCTAATAAAGACATTCCTGAAGCTGGGAAATTTATAAAGGAAAGATGTTTAATGGACTCACAGTTCCACATGGCTGGGGAGGCCTCACAATCATGGCGAAAGGCAAGGAGGAGCAAAGCCATGTCTTACATGGTGGCAGGCAAGAGAGCGTGTACAGGGGACTCCCCTTATAAAACCATCAGATCTCATGAGACTTATTCACTACCATTTAAACCACCTCCATGATTCAATTATGTCCACCTGACCCCGCCCTTGACATGCGGGGATTGTTACCATTCAAGGTGAGATTTGGGTGGGGACACGGCCAAACCATATCATTCTCTTTTTCTGGAACACCTAATGATTGTTCAACCTCCTAATTAAAGAAACACCAATTAAATGGGAATGCTGGGTGGAGAACCATCATACGGTAAGGAGAACCCGGAAAATATGAAGCAGCAATTTCACATAACTGCAGGAAAGGAGCTGTTAGAATTAGTGACAAGGACAAAGACAAGCCTGGGCTGATAAGACCCCAACAAACAAGGTGGGGGGCCAAGCTGGTTAAGACCAGCTGGATCTGACATGGTGATGGACTTGACTTATGCCCTACCCCAGACCTAATTGTACACTCGTTACCATACAAAATCACAGAACCACGAGCACCATGATATATTTAATATAAAAATGGGTGGCACTCCAATTCTAAGAATCCCTACCTTTTTTTTCCTAGAAAATATCATGATTATTCCACTGCCTAATTAGAAGAGCCTGTAAAATTAAACATACAAATTCTGCTGCGTACTTCTCACTCTCCCGAGCACGCCTGCACTTCTCTCTTACATGTGTACTTTTACTTTACAGTAAAAGCTTCTTGTCTTTTGCTTTATTCTGATTTGTCATCAAATTCTTTCTCTCCATGGTGTCAAGAACCTGGACACTGCTGGGGCTAGGGTCCCACTAGCATCCAGAAACTCTCCTGAACCCTTTGGCAACAAAAGGGCAATTGCAAAATGTGGCTTTCAATAGCTCTGCGTAGAAAACACACACACACACACACACACACACACACACACACACACACTGCTGAGAATTTCCCAAGACTCCTTTGATTTGCGTAGCCTACACATGACCTTGGGAAGCAGTTGCAGTTATAAAGCAGATGGAGACTGGAGACTGTCTGATCTTCCTAAAGCAGCAGAAATATGTTATTCTGTCTCTCTCCTTCCCTCCCTTTCTCTGACACACACACACAAACACACACACACACTTAAATATTGCTCTCCTCCTCAGTCCACTGAGAAATAAAACATAGTCCATTATTTCCAACCGATGCACTGGGGCCTCATCCAACCTTCCTTCCTTCTAGAATATGAACCACGAAGCTGTAAAGTTGTGCCCAGAGTTCCCCAGCTCTCACTCGTCTGCATTTACTTGCTGATTATCACTTGATCTTAGCCGAAAGGCCGAGAAGCGATATTTGCCGATTATCTATCTCTCAGGTCCCCCGGCCCGGCCCCCGTGTGAGTTTCCTGGAGGGAGCAGTGCTTTCACAGTCTCTCCAGCGGGGCCGGGCACAGTGTGCATCACAGGACCGTTTGTTGCCTGAATGACTCCTGTGAAGCCATACGGTGTTAGCCTCATTTTAACGATGGAGACACCGAGAGGCAGACATGTCAAATTAAAGTCATCTACCTTGCAATATTTGAAGTATCTTTAGACCTGCAGATGCTCTTCTAGGCATAATACTTGAAGTAACTTATTTAATCTTTATGGAAACCCTAAAACGATGTACTCTCATAATACCAATTTTACACACAAGAAAACAAATGCTTAAAGCAAATGCTTAAAGAAGTCCAGTTACTTACTTGCTCAAGGTCACACGGCTGGTAGGTGATGGAGCCGAGACTCCAAGTCAGATGGTCCAGCTTCAGAACTCATTTACTAGATGATTTATTTATTTATTTAATTTACTTACTTATTTGAGATGAGGCCTCACTCCATTGCCCAGACTGGAGTGCAGTGGCACAGTCATAGCTCACTGAAGCCCTGATCTCCTGGGCTCAAGCGATCCTCCCACCCCACCCTCTAAGTAGCTGGAACTACGGGTGGGCACCACCTTGCCTAGCTACTGTTTTATTTTTTATTTTTAGCAGAGATGAGGTCTCACTATGTTGTCCAGGCTGGACAATTTTTTCCCCCTCAGCTTTATTGAGGTAAAATTGAAAAATAAAAATTATATATATTTATGGTATACAGCAGGATGTTTTGCTAGAGGTATACATTGTGAAATGATTAACACAAGCCAATTAACATATCCATCTCCTAGCCTAGTTACCATTGGGGAGGCCTTTGGTAGCGTTTAAGATCTACTGTCTTAGCAAATTTTACCTACACAGTCCACGATGGTTAACTAGAGTCACCATGATGTCTAACAGAGCTCCAGAGTCTATTCATCCTAACGGAGACTTTTACCCTTCAACCCACATCCCCTGTGACCTCTGCCCCAATAGGCAGCTTGGCGCTCAGGTATTTCTGGAAGTTGGCTCCTACCTGGACTGCAGGACACACCACTGGTCTCTGTTGACTCCCACTTGTTAGTACATTTGAGTCAAGTTTCACTCGCTTCAATTTTCTACTTAAACTAAGATAAATTATGTTTTGTAAATTTTACTTAACAAGACAGAAAAGCCCCCAGACCCCTGTGCTGTTCTGGGGTCAGTGCTTTGCAGGAAACCAGCCTCTGTGGAAATCGATCTTCCAGGAAGGGTAGCAGGAGCCCAGCCTCCCCAGGTGAGATGCAGATGCCTCTTACCTTGTGAGATCAACTTGACGATGGATGCCCAAATGCCCATTCTTATCACTTATCCTGGCTCCGTCCTGGTCTCTTGATGAACCATCATGCAATCATCATCAATATAATTTCTTAGCCCATTCTCTCAGTTTCAAGGTCAGCAAATTGTCCATTTAGATGCATTGTGGCTTAATATGGCTTAATAAGATTTGTGTTAGATTACAAGTAGAATGAACTCAAATTATGTTACAAAGGGAATTCATTCACCACCCTGAGAGTCTCTTTATTCAATTTGTATGCCTACCATAAGAGCTAGCACGTATAAGTACTTATAAACAATGGACACTGTTTCAAGTGGTTTTTTACAAGTATTAACTCATTTATTATTGTTATCATTTTTATTTGTCTATTTTTGAGACAGAGTCTCACTCTGTCGCCCAGGCTGGAGTGCAGTGGTGCAATCTTGGCCTACTACAATGTCTGTCTCCTGGGTTCAAGCAATTTTCCGGTCTCAGCCTCCCGGGGTAGCTGGGATTACAGGCATGCACCACCATGTCCAATTAGTTTTTGTTTTTTTAGTAGAGATGGGGTTTCACCATGTTGGCCAGGCTGGTCTCAGACTCCTGACCTCAAGTGATCCACCTGCCTCGGCCTCCCAAAGTGCTGGGATTTCAGGCATGAGCCACTGTTCCTGGCCAACTCATTTATTATTTGCAACAACCTTATGGCATTATTATGTTTTCTATTTTCTTTAAAGGTAAGGAAATTGAGACATAGAGGATTTAAACAAATTACCTACAATTAAGTCCCAAGACGTTGCCAAAATTGCCCCTGTTGAAAACAACTAAGTTAGACCTACCACACTGTTCTACATTCTACGAATAATCTTTGTTAGAAAACATTGAGATTCAGAGGAAAATTTTCAATTAGTGTATTCTGTTGGCACGTGGAATGATGCAATGGTCATTCCTTGATTTTTATTAGAAAATATTCTGGCGTATTTTTTTCTATAGATTATTTATTTCTTCCAAGCTAAAGCTCAGCCTACACACAGTTACCAGTGTCCTGGGAACACCAGCTGGTGTGTGTGGCTGGCAGAGAAAGAAAAAGGAAGAAAAAAATACCAAATTTCCTTGTCTGGACCTTGAGTTCTGCGTTAAGGTAGTAAGCACATTCTAAATCCTGGAGTGGCAGCAAATTGAGTATATGTTACACCCCTTCATGTCTTCAACAGGAGAGGCAGTATTTAGCCTCCAAGAGGCACTGGATGTCTGATTTATGAGTAAAGGTTGTGGCGGCCTCCAAGGGTGATCTGTCTTCAATAAACAGTCCATAAATAGTGCTGTCATTTAAAGTAGCAGCCTTAATGTAGCTCAAGAATCTGATCTTTGATCTTTGTGGCACAAATGGGTTAGCTGTTAGACTGAAGAGTCCAAGAGAGGCAAGCTCAGGCCAGCTGAAACTAGAACAGCATAGAGGGAAAAAGGAAAGAGATTCTTTTGCTCACCTTCCCTCTGTAATTCATGTTGACCATAAATCACTAGGTTTGACATGATGTTTATTAAATGGTAATAAAACACCCCATGTGTCAGTCAGGGTTTAATCAGAGAAGCAGCACTTCTATTCACATTATGAAATCAGGGATATATTTAGAATGAGTGCTTGTAATATTTGGGGGAGAAGGGCAAGTGTTGGAAGGCCCGAGGAAAACCAACTCAGTCTTCCTGGAACACTGGAGCAAGCTGAGGTTGAGTGGATGAGTAGGAGCTTTCAGGGTGTATGGGGAGTAGGCAGGTCTAGCTTCAGAGTGGGCTGTGAAGGGCAGTGCAGGGAAAGCCTGTAGAACGCTGTCCTTTCGAGTTGCTGCTGCTTCTGCAGGTCTGCAGTCAGACTTGTGGCAGTCGGATTGGCCCTTTGTTGGTCAAGAAATCTGGCAATGGACAAGAAGAGCAGGATAAAGATTAAAGAAAAGACTTGTAAAACCCACTGGTACCTTGCTAGCTCTTAGCTGCCACCTGTACCCACAATGAACTTCAGTGATCAGTGACTGTGCTTTCATTTTTACTATCCAAATCACATCTAAATTTATTTGGTTGGCCAGTCATCACCAGGAAACAAACAGGATAAGAGATTCAGGGAAATATGATTCCAGCTTAACCAGGTTGACTGAGTGCAAAGCTCTTCTTCCATTGACAAGGCAATGTTCAGAAATGGGACCATCCTCTTCTTGTGAAGCCTGTTTAAAGGATATATGGAGGATAGCATTCACCCTTTAATAACCTAAGGTAAGTGTGTCACATATTTTTGTAACAATAAAATGATAGCTTTTCATGTAGCTATCTTTTTGCGGAATTCAAATAATGTTCTTGAAAAGCAAGACAGAACCTACCAAAGACTATTCAACTTCAACATGATGGAGAAACGAGGAAGTGAAAATACTATTAAGTAATTTTTTTTAAAAAAAAGATAAAATAAAGGACATGCTCAGGTGCTTCAAGTCATCTGAGAACAACCAGTTTTGCTTACCTCCCTCTCCCCCTGACACATACATGTGCACAAACACTTCACCTGAGAACGGAACATCACTCCCACTTCTGTATGTTTCAGGCTATCCTTGTGAGAAAGCTGGCCTTTTGAGAAAGGGAGACACAGGCAATTACAGGAGGCACAGGGAATTGATTCTGCTGCTACTGCTGTGTGTTGAGACCTGGGGGAGAAAAAGTGATTGGCATTACTCCTGTGTATTGACACTGGGCAGTGGGGGAACATATAGCTTTTTAAGTGAATACCTCTATTTAGCTTGTAATGGGTGTATCTGCTGAGCTATCATGTAAAAACCATCAAGGATAGTTGTAGTTATACTATTAAGACTCTTAAATATTCTAAGGAAAAAAGAATTTATTGGCTCATAAAACTGAGGTTTGGGGATGATGATAGCTTCAGGTATTGTTTCATCTAGGAGTCAAATCAAATGATCACTTCTCTGTCTTGGTTGTTCTCTTCCCCCATCTACAAATTTTGTTTCTCTTTGCATATTGATTTATTTTCTTCTATAAGGATTTAGTCCCTCTAATCCTTCCCTTTCTCATCTTTAAAATGGAAATATTAAAAATGCATATCTCACAAAATGATTGTGGGGATTCAGTAGATCATGTATATACAATGCTTAGCATAATGGCTAGAATATAGTAAGTGGTCAAAAATATTAGCTATCATCATCATGACCATCATCAATATCATCATCATGATCATGATCATCATCACCATCATCATCATCACCACCATCATCATTATCACTACCATCATAACCATTATCACGATCATCATCACCAGCATCATTGCCATCTTTGTTACTATCGTCATCATCACATCATCACCATCATCATCATCACCATCACCATCATCATTACCACCATCATCATCACCATTATCATTACCATCATTATCACCCAATAAAGGCAAGGCCAATAAGATAAAACATATTATTGTAACACCAATTTAAATATTTATTTTGACTTTCTAAATGATCTATTGAAGGCCAAGGAACCACCACAGGTTAAAAAGGAAGCAAAAAATATTAATTCATATCACAGCATGACGAATGTCACTGGAATGAGCAGCTGAGCATCTTCAAATACCTGGAGGGCAGTGATTAACAGGGCTCTGTGTCTGTTGCTCTCAAGAGAAGAGCCCAGGGACCCTCATAAGACATCTGCTTGCAGACCACAGAAATTAGTCACTGATATGGTTTGACTCTGCCTCCCCACCCCACCCAAATCTCAGGTTGAATTGTGAGCCCGAGTGTTGGAGGTGGGGCCTGGTGGAAGGTAATTGGATCATAATGATTGTTTCTAACAGTTTATCACCATCCCCCTAGTGCTATCTTATGATAGAGTTCTCATAAGATTCGGTTGTTTGAAAGTGTGTAGCACCTCTCTCTTTGCTCTCTCTCTCCTGCTGGCCATGTGAAGACGTGCTTGCTTCCCCTTGGCCTTCTGCCACAATTGTTAGTTTCCTGGGGCCTCCCCAGAAGCAGAAGCCTGTACAACCCCCAGAACTATGAGCTGATTAAACCTCTTTTCTTTGTAAATTACTCAGTTTCAGGTATATCTTTATAGCAATGTGAGAATGGACTAACACAGTCACTAAAAATAATCAGCACTGATAGTAGAAAAGAGATTTTACAAAAAAGAAGGCCAGGTGCAGTGGCTCACACCTGTAATCCCAGCGCTTTAGGAGACCAAGGTGGGTGTATCACGAGGTCAGAAGATCGAGACCAGCCTGGCCAACATAGTGAAACCACATCTCTACTGAAAATACAAAAAATTAGCTGGGTATGGTGGTGGGCACCTGTAATCCCAGCTACTCAGAAGGCTAAGGCAGGAGAATCTCTTGAACCCAGGAGGCAGAGGTTATAGTGAGCCGAGATCATGCCACTGCACTCCAGCCTTGATAACAAGAGTGAAACTCTGTCCCCCCCCCAAAAAAAGAGAACACACAATAGCTGAACGTTTTCAGGGGTTTCAGATAAGGCTAACACTAGAGTCAGAAGTCAGGTCAATACAACATTCTCCCATTTATTCTATCACGATGGGGACCAGAAACTACTCCATCTTTGTATTTTATGAGGGTTCTCTGTTCTTGGGGGATAAATTCCCAATTCAAAATCCTCTTTCTTTAAGAGAAAAATATTTAATGCCAACTGAACAAAAGGAATCCTCTCTCTCTCTCTTGCTATCTGTTGTCTACTGATCTTAATAAGGGTGCTGGAAAATATTACCTGTATTTTATTTTGTGAATTATAGACACAAAAATATTTATCCAATATTATGTACTGTCATCAGAATTTCATGTGACAGAGGACATTTTTTTCTCATGAAAGATATGAAATACAAAATAGCAGAATAGAGAAAATTTATAGGCAAGAATAGAATCATAGCAACCTCAATATACTCATCATTGTACACATTTTTGTTATCTTCTTCAAAACCTATGAAAGTTTCCTAATGTCTATTGCAGATCAGTGAATACAGAAAAACAGACAACTTGTATTAAGAAAAAGTGGGTTTTGGTCTAGGTACTGCCACTTTCTGACTTAACTTGTTTCTCAAGTTTCCTTAGTTTCCCTTTATTAAAACTCTTCCTTATCCATCTTCTAGCGCGCGCACACACACACGCGCGCACGCGCAAACATGCAAGCATGCACCCAAGGCGGCCAGCTCATTTCGAGGAGAGAGGCTGCTACATACTGCACACCTATGCAGTTTGTCAAGGACAGGAGAGTTTGAACTCTACAATCTAACTTTGGCCATAAGTGAGATAGAACTTAGGGGAAGATAGTGGTGATTCATTGATTTTGTCTGATTCTCTGAAATAGAAGAGGAAAAACTACCAGAATAGCCAACATGATTTTCAGGAAGAAGCACAGAAGTAGGAGTTGAGGAGATTTGTTCCTGAGATGCCAAAATAAAAACTAGAGTTAAAGTAGCAAAAACATAGTTATTGTCTTAGTACAGAAACAGGCAGGTTGATGGAACAGAAATGAATTCCCTCTATGAAGAAATTTATTATTATTTTTTTACATTCTGAATGATTTGTTGCTGTTATTGTTGTTTTCCCTAAATGGGTCCTGCCTTACTGACTAAATCATTCTCTAAATGAGGGAGAGGATAGAACAGAAGACACCTGGCTTTGTGTGCAGAGCTTGGCATCAAGGAGGACCAGGCAATAGACGTGGCTTCTGATTTGTGGTCGCAAATGGGCTTCCTTTCCTCTGTTAGAGTTCGCACAAGTTGTTCCCTCTTCATATAGCAGAGAGGAGGTTCTCATTCTAAAGCCAGCCAGATCAGAGCAATGACTGTGCTCCCAGTGGGGAATAGTATTGGGTTCACACATGACAGGATGTTTCTAGGATTTGCATCAATTTTCTCTTTGAAAGGTTATGATCTAGCTTTCTAATCCTCTATAGAGTTTGCAAAGTGTTCTAAAGAAATTTTCCTTCCTTCTTCCTCTCTTCCCTTCCCTTCCCTCCCCTCCACTCCCCTCCCTTCCCTCCTTTCCCCTCCCTTCCCCTCCCTTTTCTTCTTTCCTCTATCTCCCTGCAAAATGTTCACAGGGTCAAAAGTGCTCGATAATGGTTTACAGGGCAGACTTTTAAGAGAGAGACATCCATATTGGCTCAACTGACTAAGCACCAACTCTGTGCTCAGCGCTGCTTTAAGAGTCGTACTTTCATCATCTTTTTAAACTACCACAACCTCTCATTCTTATTTAACAACAACAACCTTCCTCATCCCATTTTAGGGATGAGGAAAGTGAAGCTTGGTGCTCAAGAGCTTGTTTGATGTATAGTTAGAGAGGTAGTGGTGGGGCTGGGATCTGAATCAGACGGGTCTGGCTCCAGGTCCCAAGTGTTTGAGACACCATAGTAGGAGACGAAGTGCTAAGATCGCTTCAAGCATGATGCAGGGAGGTATTGCAGGAAAGTGGCATGAGTTCCATTTGCACCACAGATGACTGACCTGTGGTGGATTACTGTGCCAGGGAGATTATTTTCCTCTGTGCTGCCTCACTACCAGGTGGTTGTTAGAGTTCCAAATGATAAAGGGAAAGAAATCGCTCTAGCAGCCAATCACGCACATTCATATGGAAACATTCCCTGTGACTCAGTGGTGCATTAATAATGTCTGTAGCTGCAAACCAGAGAAATAAAACTCGCAAAGTCTCACGTGGCATGGAGCATTAGGGGTTTCACTATCAAGAAGTATCATGGGGCTGGGCGTAGTGGCTCACGCCTGTAATCCCAGCACTTTGGGAGGCCAAGGCCGGTGGATCATTTGAGGTCAGCAGTTCGAGACCAGCCTGGCCAACATGGTGAAACCCTGCCTCTACTAAAAATACAAAAATTAGCCAGGCGGTAGTGGCGCGACTGTAATCCCAGCTACTCGGGAGGCTGAGGCAGGAGAATCACTTGAGCCTGGGAGGTGGAGGTTGTGGTGAGCTGAGATTGGACCACTGCACTCCAGCCTGGTGACAGAGTGAGACCCTGTCTACAAAAATAAAAAATAAAAATAAGAAGTATCCTAGTAGGGCAGTTTGGAAATAGGCTAATTTTTAATAGCTCAAAAGTGTCAAATTGGTTCAGATTCTTTCTGCGCTTTTGCTTTGCTGTCTTCATCTCATTGACTAGGTCCTTAGGCTGGCTCCCTTCCAGTCAGCAGAATGGCTGCTCATGTTCCAGGGATTTTGTCACAACTGGGCAGGCAATCTAAGTGTCTCCTTTTATCAGTAAGAGAACTTTTTTAAAGGAAATTCCCAGCAGATGTTCCTTTGCATCTCATTGTCCAGAACTAGGTCTCATGCCCAATAATAACTGGCAAGGGGAGACAGCACGAGTGGTTCAGACAATTCTGGGTTTACCCCTGGGGCAAGGGTGGGGTCACCTTCCATGAAGGGTGAATGGACTTTGGTTAAGAAGCCAATTTTCCTGCCTCCTGAGTTAAATAACTTTGAAGCAAAGAGTAGAATCATTCGGGAGTTCACCTTCAGCTGTCTTTCCATTGTCCCTGTGACATGGTCTGCAGTCCCTAAAACACACAGCTGAGGCATATTTTACACACCAGCAGAACCTGCCCAGTGATCTGCTGCTAGCAGCCCAAGTGAGTTCTCAATAGGCTGAATTATTTCTTTTACCCAGACCAGATCCACCTTGGACAGTGAAAAATTTATTTATCACTCAAGTTGCCACAGCTATTTTTTAAAAAGACCTACCAGGAACACTTAAAAATATGTTTCTGTTGGTGTCTGTTGAGAAACCAGGTGATTACTCCTGCATGTGGGTAGTTCTGCACTGGATTTACACTACAGATTATTGGGAAGAATATGTTTTGTTTAAGTGGAATTTTGGTGCCAATCTACTCTGTAGATGCTCACCCAGGACCCCCCCGCTTGTGTGTGGCGTGTGTTACCTCTCTGGCCGAACATCTTTGGGTTTTGAATTATAATCAAGGAATGTCTAGACACACGTGTTTTGTTCTTCTTTAAAAATTTTTCATCTTTATTTCCTTTTTTGTGGAGAAAAGGAGCTTGCTATGTTGCTGAGACCACATGTGCTTTTTCTTTTTCCGTTGTTTTATTTTATTTTATTATATTTATTTATTTATTTATTTATTTTTGAGACGAAGTCTTACTCTGTTGCCTAGGCTGGAGTGCAGTGGCACGCTCTTGACGCATCACCACCTCTGCCTTCCGTGTTCAAACAATTCTCCTGCCTCAGCCTCCCAAGTAGCTGGGATTACAGGCGTGCACCACCACGCCTGGCTAATTTTTGTATTTTTAGTAGACACAAGGTTTCACCATGTTGGCCACGCTGGTCTCGAACTCCTGACCTCAGGTGATCCTCAGCCTCCCAAAGTGCTGGGATTACAGGCCTGAGCCACCGCGCCCGGCCCACATGTGTTTCTTCTATCAACAACTTTTAAAAAGGAAGGGAAAGTTATCACAAGATCACTGAGTATTGGGTCTGCTTGTGCCTTGTGACTACAGCCCTTCAGTGAAAAGGGCTGATGCGTTTGATTATGGAATCATCAGGCGTTGTGCTGGAGAAACTAGTTTAAAACCTCAACACGTGAGTTTTGCAAATGTAGCCCTTAGAATTTAAATCAGTACCATGTTTCCTACCTTTTCCCCAGGAAAATACACCATGTATTCACAAAACCCTCCAGGCCTTGAGTCTTCCTGCTTTCCAATTGCTTATTTACTGCCTATCAACAAACTGGTTGCCAGTGTCCAGCCATAATTATCCTTGGATCTTGGTTATAATTTTAGCCTGAGGAGAGGTTCTCCGTAATATCATGAATTACTCTTGGGCTCTTACGGAAGATTCTAAGCTAGAAAGCTTGTATTTGGGGAATTAAATACAGTGCTGAATATTCATGCTTTTTAAAAAAGATTTTTTTCTTTCTTTAAATGTCAGCTTTTCTAGTGCATGACTTCATATTTGTTTATAGGTCATGGGCTATAAAATTTCAGCCTAAATAGCTCACAAAAATTGGTCAAGTTAATTTAAAATAGTGTGTTGGGTGAACCTAAGAATTTAAACTTAAAGGTATATTTTCTTTCACATGTAGAAGTAGAGAGGAAGAGGTTTTTTTTTTTTTTGTATGACCTATTAATGTATGCTAATAGAGTAAAAATGTCACAATGCTGAACAAAATCTGAGATCTATCTTGTGAGCTCAAATAATCTTTGACTTCTTTTTGAGAATAAGGTCAAGCATCAAAGAGATGCCAGACAAGAGGTATCACTGCTTCTATTAGTCTGACCTCATGAGGAAAAATGGGTGTTGGTGAAGGGGTAGAGGAGTCCCCCACCAGGCCAGAGTCAGAGAAAGAGCCCCAGGTTGCCACTTGACAAATTTCTCAGCCCTCCATCCCTCCCTTCTCCCTTGCTTCCTTCCTGGCCTTCACCCTATATGGCTTTGTCCTCTCTCCGTGTGTCCAATGTGCATATAATCCCACACTCCTTAAATAGATCATTATTTAGAGGAAACTTCCAAAGTGAAGCAGCCTCCAGCCAAGAGGCCAAGAGCTGTCTTTGTTATTCAAGCTCGTCTTTCATTGCCTGGACCTTGGAAAAGCCGTTTGACCTTGGGGTGCCAGTTGGCCCAACCACCAAATAAAGTGATTGCTGCTGGCTCTAACATACTGTGATCTGTTTTTGTAAATAAATGATTTAAATACCTCCTAAGATGAAAGGAATGTGCATTTTTGCCTAAGATAGAATTATAACCTTCAGATATAATTAGATTGATTATAGTGGTCTAATTTAACACTTGAATTCCTCAATCATTTATATCCTATGTTATTTTAAAGTTCCTACTTCCACCCTGGAAATCTTTTACCAACTGTGACTCGGGGTGGTGCAGAGGGAATGAAACATAATGGTCTCCATTTTTGACAACTCAGGCCTGCAGGGGTTGATGGGAAGGCCATGTAGATCTAAAACTAAGATATATATATAAAAATATATTTGCATGTAAATTGGAGATCATTCCTTCACTTTCTGTGGTGAGTGTGCAAGATGCAGTGAGCAAGTTAGGCTTGCGTTATTTGGTTCATGCTGTGGCTTGGAGATGACACTCAAACAATGTACACTAGAGTTGAGAAAGTTTAGAATCTAAGAAGCAAATCCAGGGATGTTATTTGAATGGAGGGGGTGGGGACAGGGGTAAGGCCTGAGATGAGTAATATCCATTTCACTGTCTTCACTTCAATCCTGTCTTCCTTCCACATAGCAGCGTCTACGGGGCAAGGCAGGGAATGTGTCTGCTTATACTGCCATAAGGCTCTAATCATCACTGCCGGCATAGAACCTCACCAAATCTCTATGCAAAACAGCTTTCTGAGCTCTGGGCTTCACCTGTGCCCGGGAACTCTAACCTGGGTCAAGGGCTGGATAGAGAACAACGCCACATCAGCCATTCTATCCTCTGGATACCTCCTTCTCAGTTCTCTCCCTTGCCAACAGTCCTTCCTCCTCCTGTATTGAGCATTTGTGCACACAATTTGGCTTAGAAGTTGTATATCCTCAAGTTATATTTCCTAGAGTCATTGCTGTGTTTTTTTTAAAAAAAAGATGTTCACAAACTGTCCAAATCAACAGAAAACCACAAACCCCATGTTCTCACTTATAAGTGGGAGCTAAGTGATGGGAGCACATGGACACGCAGAGGGGAACAACACACACTGGGGCCTACTGGAGGGTGGAGGGTGGGAAGAGGGAGAATATCAGGAAAAATAACTAGACGGTCCTAAACGTAATACCTGGGTGATGAAATAATCTGTACAACAAACCCACGTGACACAAGTTTGCCTATAAAACGACCCTTCACATGTACTCCTGAACTTAAAATAAAAGTTTGTTTTTTTTTAAAGACCGTAGAAGGAAAAAGAAACTGTCCAAATCAGGACAATTTGGAAAGCAGCTGGTCTTTGAGGTATTTCCGAGCAGCAACAGTAACATACAGGGTGGGATCGATGGTCTCCTCACTTGAATTTGCACCAAAGTTAAACACAGTCACTGTGTCTTTCCCAATCTCTGCTCTGAAAATGTTCTTTACGTCATTCAATTCCTTTAAAATTGGAAGATGTGAGACCATTTCATGGTTAAAATTCACTTTGACATAGATTTATTTTCCTTTTTATAGCTAGGAATACTCTAGACCAGGTAGAATTTATTTTAGGTTGTTGAACAAAGTACCACTTTGGGCTACCTGGTTCTATATAGTCTATATTTATAGAAATTTACATGTACATTTGCTATAGTTGATAATTTGGCAATAAATGCTCAATGACAGAATAATCGTTTTATGTCTACAGTGTGTCAATTTGCCTCCTAGTCTGCAAAAGTACAGCCTTGTTCTACATCTAGAAGAGATGTAAGACAAAACACAAACACACAACACAAAACTATTTTGTTTCCTAACAGCTGAAATGATTTCTAGTCTTGGCATTGGCTGAGAAGAGTGTGTTTAGAATATTTTTACATAAAGTGATTTTTTTTGTTGTCGTTATTATGTTTACCTTCATAAAGAAACTGAAAATGCTGTTTTGCAGATTGTTTAAATAAAATAAAGCATTATCCACATGGCTTGTAAACATTTTAAAACTATAATATAAGAAGTGGAGCTGGCCAGGTGCAGTGGCTCACGCCTGTAATCTCAGCAGTTTGGGAAGCCAAAGTGGGCAGATCACTTGAGGTCAGGAGTTTGAGACCAGCCTGGCCAACATGGTGATACCCAGTCCCTACCAAAAATATAAAAATATAAAAATTAGCCAGGTATGGTAGCACATGCCTGTAGTCCCAGCTACTCAGGAGACTGAGGTGCCAGAATGACTTGAATCTGGGAAGCGAAGGTTGCAGCGAGCTGAGATTGCCCCACTGTACTCCAACCCAGTGACAGAGTGAGACTCCTGCCTCAAAAAAAAAAAAAAAGAAGTGGGGCTAATATGTCCAATGCAATTGAATATGGAGATATGAAAGAGTTTTGTAATTTCACATGTTCTATTGTGTCACCTGGAACAAACAACAAATTACAGTAGGAACTAATGAGTCTAAGTATCTACAGTCATCTTTTGAAAGAATGAGGCTTCGTTCTGTCCAGCCACCTAGTAGCTGAGGCTGGACCAGTGATGGGGCTCGGAGGGTTTACAGAAGAATGTTAACATAGCCAGAGACTGCTCTTCTTAGAAAGGTCTGCTTGCTGGCCATTGGCTGGTGTCTGGGTACTTTGCAGTTGAGCTATTCCCTAAGTGATAATAATGACTCACTGTTTTTAGAACGTTTGTGCCAATCACGTGGCTTTTGCTGAACATCTGGTTTCTTTCTGTGAATCTGAAGTTTTGAAACATGATTGGCAGAGTGCCTATGTCAGCAGGTCCAGATAAAAACCTTGGGCTTCCCTGGGCCTAAACCTTGTGAACATTTTGCAGAAAAGCTCACTCCGTGTTACTCTCCTATGGGAGGAAGAAACCATGAGAAAGGCTGCCTGTGAATTCCTCCAGACTCCCAAGGTGTCTTTGTCCCTTACAATCTGCCTGTGTTGCCTCGTTTTGCTGCTGTAACAAATCTTAGCCATGAGTACAACTCTATGCTGAGCCCCTTGAGTATTTCTAGTGACACTCTGAACATCAGGGTCCCCAACACAGAGGGGAGCAGTCCAGAAAGTAAGCATGGTTACCTCTCAGAACCCCACATACATCAACTTCAGGACATCAAGATCTGGGCAGAGGAGAAGAGTCTCAGGGGAATCATCTGCCTGTGATTTGCATCCTGTACTGGCAATGGAAAGACCATAGAGCTCAGTGAGGCATGAAATGGAAATGCTGTAGGAAGAAAGTAATAGATGAATGTAAAATGGTGTGGTTTTGATGGATAAGGTTATGGTTTTGATGGATTCTAATGGAAAACAGAGTAAAATATATATGAGAGGTCTGAGTATATACCAAATATTTCATTTGAACTTTTGTCTTCTGAGGAGAAAAACTGCTAAAATGTGCAAAATGTTCCTTTTTTTAAAACTGTAAGGTTAGAAATGTGTAGAAATATTAAAGAGAAGGTTTTTTTTCTTTGAGATAGAATCTCGCTCTGTGGCCAGGCTGGAGTGCAGTGGCGCAATCTCGGCTCACCGCAACCTCCACCTCCCGGGTTCAAGTGATTCTCCTGCCTCAGTCTTCTGAGTAGCTGGGATTATAGGCATGTGTCACCATGCCCAGCTAATTTTTGTATTTTTAGTAGAGACAGGTTTCACCCTGTTGACCAGTCTGGTCTAGAACTCCTGACCTCAGGTGATCCGCCTGCCTCGGCCTCCCAAAGTGCTGGGATTACAGGCGTGAACCACCGCACCCAGCCTCTTTTTATCCCAAATTCCATTAATTTTTAATACTTCTGAATATGGGATACATTATTGTCATGTTAGGTTTATTCCACTGCAAAAATATCCACATTGAAAATGTATAATACTCGACTCCCCAGGCAGCTACCTATCCCTGTGGTACCTTTGTAAAGTTAGAAAAAGCACCCCTTCCTCAAAGAGTTTGACTGCCGTCTTTCTGAAAATGGTTATAATTAATACTGTACCATATTTCATTAGATGTAAGATGCTAGCATTGGTCAGACTTACTCTTATTATATATACCACTAAGAAAAACAAATGCTGCCTACAAGATGAATTCGTTGTAAGATGCCTCCTCATCGCAGATAATTGATGAAATATAAATAAATGAAGCTAAAATAGAGGATGTGAATTTTGTCTTGTTAAAACATACCCCTTTGCGTGTGTGTGCCTGCTAACTTCTCAGATCTTGTCTTCAATACTGTGTGCCTTGCAGAATCCTGACATTCCTTCATTTACCAAACACCTGAGCACAGACCGTAGGTGCCAGCATCCCAGATCCTACTAAGAGTCATAAGTATAACAAAACCCAGTTCACAGAGTGGAGCGTATGTTCTGTGGCAGCCAGTACCAGGAGTGAGAACATATCCTTCGATTTGGAAAGGGGCAGTCCTGGGTCTGCAGCTCGTTAGTTGTGTAGCACTGGGCTGGTCATGCCACCTCCTGAACTCAGCATCTTTCACCAGAGAAAGGAGATCGTAACATACACAGCTCAGAGCTGACTGAGAATTTTCTGGGTTCATTAAGGAGTTATCTGTGCTTAGTAAATGCCTGTTCTGTTTTACTTATTGAGAATTCTTTCTAAACCATCCAGAAGTGTGTTTTATTTGCTTGTCTCTAAGACATGCAGAAGGAAAAAAAAAAAACATATATAAAATGTGACATTTTGAGGGTGGAACTATTTATGCTGGCTTTAAGCTACTACCTCAGCTCCAGACCTACCCTTTCACACCTTGATGTCAGGGCTGCAACTCTGCAAACCACACCTCTGCTTTGCCAGCTGCTTTCTGTTGGGCTCTGTCATTAGGGGCACTGGAGGGAGACCTTGGGGGTAGAAGGGGAAAAGGATCTCGCTCTTTATGACTTTCCTGCTGCTCCCCTATGCCACCCAGCAAATGACCCTGCATGCTGGCAGCAGTCATGGATTCTAGCTTCCAGCTTCTTCCTATTCTCCAAGGTCAGCTTCAGTACAAGCTTCAAAGACATCAGCATCCTCTGGGCAACTTCACCTTCTCAGAGCCTGGGTCTCAGCTCCCTGGGGACCTTCTTCCCAGCTCTCAGGCATTGCTAGCAACTGGGTGGTGGTCTTTCTTCTGAATGATGGGTCTTTGCTTGGCACAGTCCTCCAAGCTTCTAGGTTCCAATATAACTACATGTGTGGTATTTTTCTTGAAAGTTACAGGAAATATTTCACGTAAAGAGGTCTCTGTGTGCAGCAAATGCTAGTTTCATTTCGCTCATTCGTGGCACCTTTAAGAACAGGTTGCAAGTATTTTATTTGCATTCCAGGCATATCAGAACATAAAACATTCTTATTTAATGCGGAATATTTGTAGGAGGATGTGAGTGATTTTTACAGTGGATTCACTGGAAGTGATATTAAAAAGGTTTTATAGAGGAAATGCGTTATGATACCCATGCAGATACATCATAATCTAGGTTGGAATGTAGCAGGGAACTGTTTGAAATATAAAATAATAGTCCATTAGCTCTGAGAAACGTAAAAATCACATAACTAAAGGAAATATATTGGCTTAAGTAAATACTGGTTCAAAGCAGACGAAAAATGCCAAGAAAAATACTGCTAAGTAGATTCTTATCCTTTATTTGTGGTCTATAAAAGCAAATGGTAGCACTGCAGTTCAGGAAATATTGGTGACTAAAAAGCAAGTCTCAGCATAAAATTGTATGACATAAGAACAAATGCCTTTACTTGAAAGCAAAGGAAATCAAGCAACAACAACAACCACCTATAAATTTGACTGAATTCCCACACTGGTTGTGTTGCATATTGACAAGCAAATCAGTATAAAACCTTTAAAAAAAAAAAAAAAATTGAAAGTACCCCAAGGTCATTCTCATGCATGCAGTAAAAGGCAGTATTTGCTTGGCTATGAGCACATGAATAAGCAGCAAAGAGGAAAATAATTCTGATAGAAACCAGCCTAAAACATGGTTTCAAGAGCTTCCCGGAAATTCCATTCCTGTTTGAGCCGTGGTTTATGGCAGTGTTCAATTGAAATCTAGTCAGAAAATAGCCCATAATTTACCTCTGATAATCTGGGTGGCTAATACCTTATTTCTCAAGTAAAGAAAACAGGCCAGGTGCAGCAGCTCACACCTGTAATCCCAGCACTTTGTGAGGCCGAGGCGGGTGGATCACCTGAGGTCAGGAGTTCAAGACCACCCTGGCTAACATGGCGAAACCCTGTCTCCACTAAAAATATAAAAAATTAGCTGGGCCTGGTGGTGGGTGCCTGTAATCCCAGCTACTTGGGAGGCTGAGACAGGAGAACTGCTTGAGCCCATGAGACTGAGGTTGCAGTGAACTGAGATCATGCCATTGTACTGCAGCCTGGGCGACAGAGTGAAACTCCGCCTCAAAAGAAAGAAAAAAAAAAAAAGAAAATCACGCAAGGATAGAAATCACCAATCTTTTCTGTTATGTTTGTGTTTCCGTTTTCTACCACTAGGGGCTAATGATATTACCACGGTCTGTAAATCCACTATTCCTCTTTCCTTTCCTGTTGGGCTTTCAATAGGCTTAGTTCACTAGACATGGGGTAAATATGTTGCTTTTTGGTAAAGATGAGTTTTGCTTGCTAACAAATATGGTAGCTCCTTACAAAGTGAGCAGTGATCGGAGACAGCGTAAGCTAGTAGAACAATACATTGCTGTAAGCTACCCCAAATTTATTTGATTCAGCTTAGGTTAAAATACAAGCTAATGACAAGGACTCAACATTTTGTTTTACGTTTGTTGGACAGAACATTTGAGAACAACTTTAAGAAGTTACTTACACAAGTGTTTTCAAGGATTTTCTTCATTGATATTTAGCCTTTGTTTTCATAGGGAAGAGGGAAGGTTACCAGATAGTTTACATTCTTATTATCATGACATATATGTCATACTTAATTGGTCGGTATCATGGCATTTTAGCTTTTGAATTTTTCTCTGTTTAGATAGGAAAAGAAATTTTTCATTATATTGAAAGTTCATTTTAACTCCTTCAAGAACTATTGGCTTTATTATTGAGACTATGAATGTTTACTATAGGAAACTACATTTGGAAAACTTTGTTCACTGTAATTGGAAACCGAGTTTGCCACCAAAGGCTGATTAAACCCAACAACTATTTAAACTTCTGACTCTTCCTTTAGTTTACACAGACAAGATAAAAGAGATTGAACAGAATCTTTTCCTTGACCTCGAGAAATGAATGACTTTCACAGGTAAAAAGGATGGACAATGTGTGACAATTTAAACAGTCAATTCACCTTCTCCATAAGCCTCAGTGAATTAAGAAATTTTCAACACCTTTATGACTGTTCAAGAAGAAATAGGGCGGTGAACCTGCATTTTATATAGGCTTTCTGCTGTTTATCTTTTCAGTGCTTTATATATGGCCTTCTATTGTTTCTCTTTTCTGCCCCTGAGAAGCTTCCTTTCATACCTCTCACTGGAAGATTTGATTGTATTGGAAGAGGGAAGGAATCTCACAGGAGATCAGTATGGTTTTATCTTGTATCTGTGCTATCCATGCCTCATTTCCCTTTCTGTATTCTGTTGTGGGCAGAATCCAGGGACGAGTTGTCTTGGCATTCTCATTTTGCACAGAGCAGTGCCCTGAACATAGTAAGTAGTTGGAAATAGTAACTTGAGTGCATGGCTATCCTACTACAAATTATTTCTTAATGCCCATCTTTTAAGGGTATCATGGAAAATCAGGATTATGCATCACCTATAATGGAATTCATCACATTCCCCGTGCTCATTTTCCAGGTCTCCTGTATCAATGGATGGCTCTGTCTTGTGTTCAGTGCTAAAAAATGGAATTCTCCAGTGAGCGTTCTCTCATGTCATGACCAAGTCCAGCCATAGTCTGCTGCCTCTACCCCACAAATGTCCTTCAATTCCAGCCTTTTGCACAATTTCCAGTTCAAACTAACCAGTGTCTCTCAATTCATCCTTTGTTCCCTACTGGGTTTCTCTTACAGCACCCACATCTGATTATAGTATTTTCTTACTTAATGTCTTTCTGTGGCTCACAGCTTACTTTTCTAAAATGATCTTGATTCTTCCAACAGCTGAAAAGATTTAATATGTCCCAGCCTCTGCTGACCTGTCTGGCCTCATCTCACCTTACCCTCATTCTTGAGAATCTTTGTTTTATTTTGTTTTTGCAGAGCGGCCATTATGATTTATTTATCAGTTCTTGAAAAGCACTGGACTTCTCATCCGGGGCCTCGGCATTGTCATTCCTTCTTTCTGATTCCCTTTTTATAGAGTGTTCTGATTACTCACTCATCCAGTTGATTTCACTTATTTAAAAAAATTTCAGAACAAATGTCACTTCCTGAATGGATTTTCCTGATTACACAAACTCATTTTGACTCTCCTATCATATGTTCATTCCCCTAGGATTGATCTTGTATATATCTACTAAATCTGTGATTAAATAACTCATTTTTAGTTAGTTGCCTATTACATATTTTCACGGCTAGAATGTTATTCTT
Source organism: Chlorocebus sabaeus (assembly GCF_047675955.1). Lineage (NCBI taxonomy): Eukaryota > Metazoa > Chordata > Mammalia > Primates > Cercopithecidae > Chlorocebus > Chlorocebus sabaeus. The sequence continues at coordinate 124,010,426 of NC_132914.1, read as the reverse complement.
TGTCCTAGATCCTAACAGTAGGATACATATCCTACTAGGATATCTATCTATCTATCTATCTATCTATCTATCTATCTATCTGTCTGTCTATCTATCTATCTATATGGGATTATACCCTACTATATAGGATTATGTATGGGATTACTATATATTATGTATGGGATTACTATATAATCTCATATATATAGTAGGATACACACATACACATACACACACTTAAAAGAACAACACACACACATACAAATATAAGAACAAATTATTTTTAATCCAGATTTTTAATACCATAGATCATGATTTTTTATAATGCATATTCATTTTTCTGTCACTCTCTGACCCCCAAAACATGTGGGAGATTGTTCTTGGCCATGGGTTTTGGGTGGTAAGGAGATAAATGTTGTCCTTAGCCTCAAGGGGCTCATAATTGTTCAGCAAAATTTGCTTAAAATGAACCTGTCTGCCAATATGTATAGATGAAGTATACCTAAAGTGTGTTGTGGCTTATTAGGGAACGGTCATAGGAAGTGTTGGGTTGAGGGGCTGCAATAGTGGGTCAACTTATGTGCATTGAGAAGCGAGCCCACTCGATCCCAGTCTCTGCCACCCCAAAATGAGACTGATCAGCCTGCATGTTATTGAAGGCAGAACCATTACAAAACCTCCAAGGGCAAGGTGCTGAGGTGGAACAGGGGACAGAGGAACTAGGTCTTCTCTTTAATTCTGCACACAGCATCTGTGGGCACGTGGATGAGTTAGGTCACACCCCTGGCCATTATAAAATGTTTGGGAAGAAAATGCAGTGGCATTTGTGAAGTGTCTAGCACACTGCCTTTGCTCTTAGTCAACAAATGAATGCTCATTTCTTTCCCTGCCCTTTTTCCTCATCATCAGACCCATCATTCTAAAATATTTTTATATTCCCTTCCTGCTAACTAAGGAAGCAAACCGATGACTCGGTGTGTCCCTGTGTTCTCTGCTTGTACAGAATTTTTAAAAAGTCATATATAGTGATAGAAGCTTTATACATATATTTATAATTTATCCCACATGAGTTTTGAGATTATTTTTCTATGTCCTCCAGCTACAATGAAAATTTCATAAATAAACAGCCCCCTTTTATAGGTTTCATGTTACTCCAAAATGCTCTGTTAGTGCTTTGCAGACAATAGTTTCTGGTTATCTGCCTATGGAGAAAGTAAGTGTCCATGAATGCTGAAATGGCCTCGAGAAAGAAGAAGGAGAACTCAAAGCCAAGGATCTGATAATCTGCAGAATGTTTGCTACAAATGTTTTAAGCACAGGAGTGACCTGGCTGATGTAACTACATGATATTTGCTAACTGGCCTGTCAATTTACAGATCCCATCATCATTTTCTAACTCCCTCACTTCCACTGACTCTTTCAGCAGAATGAAGGTATCTTCTGACATAATGTTGACGGGCACCAAAAAATTACACATGAAATTATGAAATGTTTTAATTAAGTAGTTACTAGTTAACAATATGTATAAAGTATTTGCTATTTTGTTCTATGTTAAGCATTCCAGATTTGTGGTGAGCAAAAATACATGGATCCCTCCTTCTATCCTGTTTATACAGAAAGGATCTCATTCCCTCTCCAGGGTCCCAGTTTACCTATACAATATGCTCTTGAAATATACATCACAGGATGCATTGTTGAATGTTACACAATATGATGTAGTTTATTTCAACAGGAATAGTTTTATGAGTTCCTCAGTGTCACAGCTGCTATTATGCATTCCCAAATAACATCAAATCTTACAAAAACTGAAATAATTTTTCCAGGAGTTAGCAGTTGACAGGAAACTTTTTCCTCAGTAATGACTATAATCTAATTGTCCATATTTTCTATTTAAGCACTGTATTAGTCTGTTCTCATGCTGCCAATAAAGACATACTTGAGACTGGGTAATTTATAAAGGAAAGATAGTTAATTGACTCATAGTTCAGCATGGCTGGGGAGGCCTCACAATCATGATGGAAGATGAAGGAGGAGCAAAGACATATCTTACATGGTGGCAGGCAGGGAAGTGTGTGCAGGGGAACTGTCCTTTATAAAACCATCAGATCTCGTGAGACTTAGTCATTATCATGAGAACAGCACAGGAAAAACCCGCCCCCATGATTTGATTACCTCCCACGGGGTCCCTCCCACAACACATGGAGATTATGGGAGCTACAATTCAAGATGAGATTTGGGTGGGGACACAGCCAAATTCTATCAAGTACTTTGGAGTAATTATTTAAGCCAACTCACAATAAAAACATAACATGATACATGATATTCACATAATTCAAGCTGTAAGGCCACCTTTTTTGCTAAACATAAACAAAGGAAACCCAATTAAATATTAATGATAACTAAGCAGAAAACAGCAAAGCACATGAGAGCCCTGCACACAGCAAGTGCTCCTGGCCCTCCATGAGTCAGCCAACTTCCAGAGCTGTAAAAGCAGAACTTCTGTAACTCCACACCAATGGCACAGTGGCACAGAGCCCTTGTCTTGCAGCCTCAGCTGCTTCAGGGTTAGAAACAACCGAATGGGTCCTGAGAATAGGTCTTGTGAGCAGAGAATGGGGGAATTAAATGAATTCTTCTTGCCGAAACCAAATGTGCAAATCTGGTACTTAGACTGTATGTATGTGTGAAAAAGGAGGATAAGGTATGATTAACAAAAGATAAATCAGCTGTCTATAAGCACTATATTTTCAGGTGATTTTTTTAAAGATTGTTTTTCACAATTTATATATATATTATATATAATATAATACATATATATTATATAAAATATATACAATATGCAATATATATTATATAATACATATAATATATTGTATCATACAATATATTATACAATATATTATTATACAATACATATATATAGTATGTATTATATGTATTATATAATACAATATATAATATATGTATTATATAATATATGTTTTATACATTATATAATATATGTATTATATAATATATGTATTATATAATATATGTTTTATACATTATATAATATATGTATTATATAATATATGTATTATATAATATATGTTTTATACATTATATAATATATGTATTATATAATATATGTATTATATAATATATGTTTTATACATTATATAATATATGTATTATATAATATATGTATTATATTATATATAATATATGTATTATATAATCTATAATCTATGTATTATACAATATATAATATATGTATTATACATTATATAATACATGTATTATATAATATATATGTATTATACATTATATATAATATATTATGTATTATATATGCATTATATAATATATATGTATTATATAATATATATACACATATATATATATAATTTTATGACCAGGCATGGTGGCTCACTCCTATAATCCCAGCACTTTGAGAGGCCAAGGCAGTTGGATCACCTGAGGTCGGGAGTTTGAGACCAGCCTGACCAACATGGAGAAACCCTGCCTCTACTAAAACTACAAGAAGTTAGCCTGGCGTGGTGGCACCTGCCTGTAAACCCAGACACTCAGGAAGCTGAGGCAGGAGAATCGCTTGAACCCGGGAGGCAGAGGTTGCCGTGAGCTGAGATTGCTCCATTGCACCCCAACCTGGGCAACAAGAGTGAAACTTAGTCTCAAAAAAATAATAATAATTTTATAAGAAGGAGTCATTTGAATTAACAAAAAAGGGCACCACAAACTAAGTGAAAATTGAGCAATGAGCCGATGGGTTAGTGATTCTCAGGTCACCAACTTTGTCCTGAAAATGAGTTTCACTCAAATCCCAAGCCACTATGGCTGCCATAACCCCAGGAATATGTAAGGATAAGGGAAAAAAAGGAACAAACTGCATCACCACTTGTAAATGTGATACGTCCTGGGGCTGTTGCTCCGATAAGGAAAAGCTGCAGCATCTGGCATCAGGCATCCATCCTACCTTGCTCCTTGCCTTCTCTTGGGCCACATGTCATAGTGATGCCCCCAGCCAGCCTTGCACATAAGTGGTCCTACCAGCTGCTACCTGGAATGGAACTGAGAGGCCAGATTCATTTTCCAGGAGGAGGCCCCAGTGAGACTAGAGGATATTTACTGAAACGACGGTTCTCTCTGCCTGGAAAACAGCATCCCAGCTCGGGCTTATGCTATACCCCAGAGGTCATCCATCCATTCAGGGGACACTCTGGGATCATAGAGCCCCTCTCCCACTTTTCCCTCGAGATAATCTTGCCTATAAAGGGAAATAGATAGACCAGGCTTTGAAGATTCTGTGGCAATTATAAAGCCTGGGAATCTTGCAGGCAGGAGACTAGACTTACCAGTGTCCAGCACTAGAGAGAGGGCTGTGGGGAGGAGAGGTGCTCCTTTCACAACCAAGGGTTCAGGGTCAGTGGAGGTTAGCAACCCTCTCCCCACCCCGTGACCCCCTCCATACACTCTACCAGGGGTCTGACCTTGGGCAAGTTACCTACCCTCAGTTTTTCTCATCCATAAAATGGGATACTTAACATGACATACATCGCAGGGGAGATGTGAGGATTAAATTAGCCCGTGTGCAGAGAATGACTGGAACAGTGGGTGTCATGCAGAAAGCACTCAGTAAATTCGGTCAGCAGCCAGTGTCATTGCTGTCACTCCTCCCGTGTCCTGTGTGTGCTCATATGTGGACAGTGCCCTGGTTGCTGTTGCAGTGAGAATGAGCAACAAAAGATTTAGCTTCTAAGAGCTTAAGTTCAGCATTTCCCAGGAAAATTAGAATTTTAAAGGAGCAGTCTCCTGTGGACCCAAAATGAATGGAATTTTAATTTTGCCAGATCTGTGTTAGACCTTGACTGTCACCAAGATATTTAACTTTCAAATGACTAAGTTTGCTAATCAACAAAATAAGGATATTGATATTAACCCGTGGGGTCTGTAAAACCTCAAAAAAGGAAGGGTGAAAGTCTGATGCGGTTCAGAAGAGTCTGTGCAGTTAGAGGCAAATGCATGCAAATTCCAGCTCAGCCAATGAGGACTTATCTCCTCTAGCTTCATGTTCCTTATCTATAATATCAAGATAAGAGTAGCCCCATACTTTAAATAATTATGAGGATTAAATATAATAATCTGTGTAAAATGCTTAGTGTCTGCTAAGAATTTTAGATTTGGTTCTTATCATTACATGAAATTCTATTGTATTAATCAGGCAGGATCCATTCAGCTGCAAGCGACAGAACACTTGCTTAAGCAAAATGAGCTAATTTGCTGCCTCATGTCCAGGAACTGATCTGAGGGTTCAGTCCGGATGGGATCCAGGAGCTGAAACATTTCGGTCAGCAATTGTTTTCCTCTCTGTATCCTCACTCTTTCGTTGTTTATAATTTGCCTCCATCCCAAGAAGGTTTTCTCCTGGTGATGTTAAAGCTCTAGTCACATATTCTGCAAGTTTGGCCATCTCGGCGGGAGATACCATTTCTTAATTCCAACACTTAAAACATGAAGTCTCCATGCAGTGCTCACCAGTTCTTATTAACTTGGATGCCATTGCTGGCTCATTCCTGAAGCACTCATTGTTGAGAGTAGGGTGGGAGGCTCTGATTGGCCATCCTGGATCATTAGCTCACCCCATAGCCAGGGTGGGAGTCAGCCCCACCTGACGGCATAGGCTGAATATGGTGTGGTGTTTCTCCAAAAGGAAAGGGAAAAAATGGTGCTGTATCAGTTTGTTAGTGCTGCCATAACAAAAGAACACAGACTGGGTGTCTAAAAAAATAGAAATTTATTTTCTCATAACATGGAAGCTTTCATAATATGAAAATCCAAGATCAGGATACGGACAGGGTTAGTTTCTTTGGCGGCCTCTCCCATTGGTTCCCAGATGGCTGTCTTCTCTCTGCATCTTCCCATTGTCTTTTCTCTGTGTACACAGTTACCTCTGTCCAAATTTCCTCTTCTTAGGAGGACACTAGTCGTATTGGATTATGACCCACCCTGAAGACTTCATTTTAATTTAACTATTTCTTTAAAGACTGTATCTTCTGATAGGATTACCTCCTAGGCACCGCCGGCTGGGATTTCAATATATGCAATTCAGTGAGGGAAGGGGACACAATTTAGCACATAATTGCTGCTACTAGAGGAGAGGTGCTGTTCAGGAGTGGAAGGTCAGGCTGGAATTGCCAACACTCCAAACTATCACTGGTCTATCTCATCACAGGTTGAGTTCTGTTTTGCAAAGTAAGATGCGAGCTCAGCATCGACAACTGAGGCTTGTTCCATTTTGCGGCTCCTCCCTCTTGACTGTGGCTTCTGCTTTTCTGCCACTGGGAAGAGAAGCTGGAAATTCAGGACTCGGCCTTTCCACGCTTGAGCCCAGCAGAGATCTCACTTCTGCTCAACCCACTAGCAAAAGGAGTCACAAAGCCCCACCTAACTGCAGAGAGGTTGGACAATCATGGGGAGAAGATGGATATTCAGTGTGCCATCTCCAAAGGAAAAACTGAGTCACTTCAGGAAACTGCAGCGATTATCTCATCTTTTCTCCCAAGTTTCCATGCTGGTATTGGTTACTGCATCATCCTATCACTGTAGAGGCATGTGTTTTCCTTCCTTCCTGCCTCTGCAGTTGAGTAGGCTCTATGCTCCATCAGCATCTATACTCTACTCCATCAGTTATGTCTATCACATCCTTTTCTTCATCTTTAGTTTAGTGCCATTATCTTTGTTCAGGTCTCTATAACAACATATATAGACTATTGCAAGAAGAAGATCTAGAATACAAAAACGCTCAGAGTTGGAAACTCTAATGGGTACTGGAAAAGGAGGAATGATTCTTCATCCCCACAGCATAAAATTCAGGACTGGAATGAGGCAAGAGACAGGAGATGAGGCTGGCTGGGCAGGTGAGCAGGAGACTAACCAATACCAGCCGTGATCAAGTCAGTCCAGAACACTGAGAATTCGAATCCAGTGAGTGATTGGGAGCTATTGGGTAACTTGAGTAGGGACGGTGAAGGGTGAGGGGGACTGGGGAAATATGAAGCTAGAAGCAGGAGTCCGGTGTTGTTGGAGTCAGATTTTTAGCCTGTAAGGGGATCACAGAGGTGCACAGAACTTTTGACAAGTGACTAGAGTTCTCTGTCCCTCTCAAGTTCCTTATTTATAAAAAAGCAACAATTCTAACATTTCCTGCAGAAGTGGATTTAGGGAACTAATGTATACATGACAGCTATCACTGTTCTTGAGCATAATAAGTGATCAGTGAAAACTGGTTATAATTCAGAAGGGGAGAGTCAGATGGAGCAGGCTGCCTTGAGAGAAACTATGAGATCTGTGGCAAAACACACCTAGTCAGTTGGCAACCCTGCCTGGAGAACGCTGATGAAATAAACACATGACTTTATTCTCCCTCGCTCTTTTATCATCTTCTATCATTGGCCAGAGCCAACTGGAAACCAAGGCAGAAAGGAAGAAAGAACCAGTAAGGGTAGACAGCAAGACAGGGAAGGCAGAGAGTGAGTTCCTGGGGCAAACAGAAAACATCCAGTACCCCACTGTGGATAAAATTCAAGAATAAGTATTCTCTCAGTTGCAAGTGATGGAAACTCAAGTCACACTTCCTTATGCAAAAATGAGATGATTTACCAACTCATGCCATCAAGTCCAGCAGTAGATTTTGTAAGGTTCAGGCAAGGTGGGATCCAGGTGTGGAAGAACTGTGGGTAAAAGCACGGAGAGAATTATCAGGGTTATTGTACTTACATTGGAGTAGTAAAGTGACCCTTATTAATAGGACATGGTGATCTGTGCTTTGATGCAATTCATGAACAATAGAGATGGCTTTACTGTCACACACTTGCCTGTCCTTGGCCATCACTATATCACTACAGGTAAACTGAGCCAGCCTGGGTCATCTGTACACTGGTTCACCTGCCCTGAAGAGTGTCATTATCAGCAATTGTCTTCCAGTTTTAACCTTCTTGATCATCTCTGGTTACTGAGTGAATTATCTAACAAAAGAAATACACATTTGAGTTGACCATATGCACTGTCTGCATGTGAAACTAGAACCACGCAAGCCTCATTGAAGACCCCTCCAAAGTGGCAAACCAGGTAAGGGGAAGTGTGATCAGAGAGTTATTAGCCAAGCCACAACCTGTGAAACTCTCCACCCACCACTAGCGGATCCTGAAAGGAATCACATGGACAATCTGTGACTTGGAAGTCCAGTGTCCCACATGTCCTAAACTCAGAATATTTTAAAGGTGTTCAACTGGAGTTAGCAAGGAGGTGAGATATGGCTGTAATTTTATCTCTTAGCATGCTCTTTGACATCTGCCAGTCCAGGGTTTTTCGTTCTGCATATGTGTCATGACTTGTTGCCTGATTGAAAGGAACACAAGTATCGTCTCCCACCATGATTCTTCATCAGAGATCTGAATTGGAAAAAACTGACGTGGCAAAGCCCTTCTGTCTAGGGATGGATATCAGAACTCTGTACCCAGGGGATGGGTGACTTTGGTGGGCATAACTTGCCTAGCATGTGACCTTCTCCCACTACAAGAATAGTCAACATCCGTCTCTCTCCTGTCTAGCCTGAGCTGTGCAGTATAAGAATGAATGATTTCTCATGGATATGAAATAGATGTTTCCTCAGGCACACTCAATACGTTTGTCACTGAATTCTTCTTGTTCTCGGGTCTGTAAGAACTGATTATGCATGTCAGATTTTTCCTCAATTCAACGGACTTTAGCAAAACATTCAAAGGCAGTTTAGAAATGTCTTCCCTTAGACTTGGCGTCTCCATCATGCAGCAAATGACTAAGGTCTCCTAATAATTGTCTGCAGTCATGGTTATTAATCACTGCAGGGACAGGTTTTATGACCAGGGACTCCTGCCCCTGGGCTGGTGAGTGGCTGGTGCTCATCGGGGCCCAATGAAAGGTGTCGGATGCTTCACTGTTGCATCTAAATACACCACTTGTCTCAATGACCGCAGACACTGGGTTGATGTGTGGTGCTTTCTGTATTCTCTGATGGTTTTAATATTTTCAAGTAAGAAAAAATGCACAAAAGATTTATAATTGCTGTTTGTGGTTGACTGTCATTTCCCACAGTATTTTTTTTCCCGTATTGGGTACGTTATTTGAAAAATAAAATCACGAGTTGGACAGGAAATGTCATTACGGGAGACAAACTGTGTAAGGAAATTACCTGCTGTCTTCAAGGACACAATTGTCCTTTCTGACTCAAAAACCTGAAAACTTTCCTCAGGTGAAAAGGGTTGATTAGAGTGTGATAGTTAATGTATATGCCAGTTCGACTGGGCCCTGAGGTGCTCCTATCGAACATCATTTCTGAGTGTATCTGTCAGGATATTTGCCAACGAGATTAGCATATGAATTGGTGGACTCAGTGAAGTGCAATATTTCTCCTTCCCCAAAGTGTGCGGGCACCAACCAATCCACTGAGGGCCCGAATAGAAGAAAAGGTGGAGAAATGAGAATTTTTCCCCCTTGTTTATTTATTTTTTTCTGCCTCATTGCTTGACCTCAGACACCTCATCTCATCTCATCCTGCCATGAGACTGGAATTTGTACCATCAGTCCCCACCGGTTCTCAGGCCTTTGAGCTCAGACTGAATTACACCACCAGCTTGCCTGGGTCTCCCGATGGTCGGAGGCACATTGTGGGATATCTCATCTCCATAACTGTGTGAGCCAGGTCCTCATCGCCGCAGCACAAAACCCAAAACCTTCCGTCTCCCTGTGCATCCATCAGGGGACACCTGATATGACTGATAAAAGGAAGAGACTGGCCACTCAATGCCAGAAGACAAGAGGAGGTGATGGGAGATTCTACCTGACATTCATCAATGGCAAACCGTCCAGGCCTCGCTGGTGAAATATGGGCATTGTCAGTGGATACGACACAGGGAGTCATGCCCACTTCAGGAAGGCTGAGCGGCTTCTCCATGCTTCTGACCTTTCTAGGGGAAACAGCCATCACTGCAGGCCAAGCTCTGGTCACTTGTCTTTGCCCAGCTGCCCACATTGGTTCCTGGTGTGGGGGCTGAGGACAGCCACCGGGAGGTGGCTGTGCTAGACTTGACTGGGGCTGCTAGTTCCTCCTTTCTCCTCAGCCTCCTGGTTTCCACACCTGCAAGGAGGTTTCAGCATCAGTCAGGAGAGGAGGTGGTCAGACAGCAGCGGGGTCACAGGGGAACACAGAGCTGTCAGCCCAGGGACAAGGGACTGACCGATGAGCCGGGCCTCTGCAGTGACAAATGTCACAGCTGGGCAGTTTTTTTCTGAATTGAGGTGCCCCCGTTTGTCTGACTGATTCACCAGGGGGAAATACAACAGACAGCTTCTCAGGGCTCAATCTACTTGAAGAAACCTGAACTATACCATTGACAACATATAGAATTTATAGCCACAACAGGGGCTTTCTCTATCCAAACTTTAGTTCTAGTTTTCCTTTTGTTGATGAGTTCATTTACATTCAAATTTAGAAAATGAAATGTATTTTAAAACTCCAAGTGCAGCTCCTATAGGAAATTTTCAAGCCCTATAACCTATCAGAATAACAAATGCGAAAGCCCACAGGGGTTAGGCGGGCAGCGTGTAAGTGTGTCTTGGCTTGTTGGCGCTGGAGCAAAGTTACCAGCCAAAACTCAGCTTCTCAGGGACACTCAGCCTCAGCCACGTACTGCCCATGGCAGCCAGAGCCACCTGTCTCAAAGGTCACCATCCCTAGGTGCTGACAGGCAGGGCTCCAGAGCCACACTGTAGCTACTAATCCCAGCAGGGCCACTAACTAGCTGTAGGATCTTGGCCCAGTCAGCTAAATTTATCAGGGTCTGTTTTCTGATTTGTAAAATAGGAAAACTAACAGTGTCAGCCTCATGATGAGTGTTGAGTCCAGGATTAAATACATTAATGAGAGAAATCATTTAAAACAGGGGTAACACATTGGAAATGCTACATAGATGTCACCTACTGCCATGGCACATTGATTTTCATTTTTAAAAATACCTTAAAACATGAATTATTATGTGAAATCTCTTTAGATATGGACAACTAATTGAAATATATTGAATTCATATATTCATATTTATATAGGATACATTTAATATATAATAAATTCATATATACAATAGAGCTTGAAATATGTACACATAATGTAAATATATGAAAATCTATTCAATACATTTAATATAGTATATGAATATAAATGCAGTATTTATGTCAATACACTCACATATTTGCATATATTTATATTTATTTGAACTTAATATGCCCTGTATTTGCTATGGGCTGTGGGACACCTGCGAATAATCTCCGAAGAAAAACGCTCATCTGTAACATGTGCTGAACCTGTGAGCAGGAGAGAACTAGCATCCACATTGTACGTAGTAGAAAATGAACTGGTCTTCTTTGGAGACGAGCTCTGTTTCCAGAAGGAGAAGCCGTGGTTTGCCCGTCCTCTTCAACTCCTTCAGTACTGATTGTTCCAACACTGATAGTCTGCTCCAAAGTTTGTCCTACCATTGGCTAACCAGTGGCCAATCAGATACTCTCAATGGCACGAACCAAGATTGGGCTGTGGGCCCTGAACTGTGATGTCACAGAACCTGGGACCTGCACCCATACTAGGCTAGGACAAGCGGTAGAGGCAGAGAGAGAGAGAGGAGCCACCCTGAGAAGGAAGAGAGCAGGTGGGCTCTGAGATAGGGAGACCCTTTCTATGTCGGTGCCTTGACATGTGGCACTTTGTGCTCCAGGATCGCCCCCGGAGGAAGTGCTATCACTTTCAAATGACCTCGTCTTTTCTAGGGCCTTCCGAACTGATCATCTCTCCCTTCTGATACAAGACGGTCTTCCCTGGAAGACCACTGCACACCTTCTAGTAACACTGGGACCCTGGGTGAGTCACTTAACTTCTCTGGGTCTCAGTTTTGTCATCTGTAAAATGTCCAGAGCACCTCCCCAACTCGACAGAGCTATTCTCAGGATCAAAAGAGCAAACTCAGTTCATATGTGAGATGCTTGCCTTTTGCCTGGCCCTCAGTAGAAATCGCGTATCTTCTAATCAGCCACTTGCTTTTCCTGAACCTTTGCCAAGTAAAAGTCTGCGTCAGGACTCACAGGCTCCACACTTGTGTCCCATCGGAGTCTCTGACCAGGGAGAGCAGCCTACAAAGTGCAAACAGGAAATTAGCCTCCAGTCACAGCTGTTCCTCCAAGTGCCATGCGGCATTCAGGCTCAGACAGGCAGTGGGGCTACAGATCCTTGTTTGTCCACTTGACTCAGTTTCCTTATCTGTAAGTGGGGATAACAATAGTAATCATGTGAGAGAGATACATATTATATATACCTCTCCCTATATTTGCTATGGGCTGTGGGACACCTGTGAGTGTGTGTGTGTGTGTGTATATATATATATATATATATATATATTCATGTGAGATATTTATCTATATATCTTCTATCTATCTATATACACATACTACAAGATGAATATGAGATATGGGGATGAGACATCCCCAGTGTGCCCCCAACCATATATACTTGTAAATATACAACAAGCATAATCATGTGAGATATATATACTATGTAATAATAGTAATAGTTAACATATATGATTGCTAACAATAGTGAGAGATGTATATAATATATATAATCTCTCATGTAATTACTAATATATATGATATATATCTCTCTCACATAATTACTATTGTTATTAATCATATATATTAACTACTACTATTGTTAATATATATATTAGAGATAAAAATATATGGATTAAGTAATCTAATGTTCTAATGCCTCTAAAGTGCCTAGAGCCTGTCACATAGTGTTGTATAAACATTAGCTATTAGTATTCTCTTATTGTATCCAGTCAGCAATTCAATAGTACTCACTGTGATTATTCTATTCTAAATTACAGATCTAATTTTCTGTTAAAAATCCTTCCGTGGCTCTCCATTTCTCTTAGTTGGCCAGGCCCCTGCCCACCTCTTCATCCTCATCTTATGTTAGATGCTCCTTCCCCAGTAGCCACACTGGCACGTTCTGTCTCTCTTTCAACCCTGAGCAGGTGGTCTCAGGCCCCTACCTCCTGCCTTGTGGAGATGGCTCTTGCTCATCCTGTGTTTCACAGCTCAGCACTTACCTCCTCTGGGAAGGCTTCCATGACCCCCTAAGTTTGAATTAAATGTTCCCCATCACCTTAGACTTACTTCCACCAGAGCACTTACAGCCTGTGCAGTAATTATTAGTTTGCACGTTGCCTCCTCACTAATCAGTAATTCCATCTGTTTGTGTGCTATACCTGAGTGGATGTAGCCTAATCACCAGGAAACTTCTCACTCGACAAGCAAAAGGTGTTTCTAGGATTGGTTCACTGACTCCGGTCAGAGCTCTGGAAAGGCTTCTCTGCGATCCTTTTGGTCTTCCCTCATTGGCAGAAGGTGGCTGCCAAGGCTCCAAGTATTTGGTCCTCACAAAATCACCTGAAAGTGGAGCAAAGGGAGGGAGGGGTTTCTTCACACTTCTCCAGCTTAAAAGAGCAGGAGGGAGAGGAGGGGGAGCAGGGTGTGGAACTTCCTGGAGACTGCTCAGTTCTCAAGAGTCTAGAACTTCCTGAAAAACAATGGTGTAAATACTCTCCAAAACCTCTTCCAGGATTCGGTGACTTTACCCCTAGTGAATTTCGTATGCTTCTACATCTATAAATGCTTTGCTATTTTACATGAAGTTGTTAGTGGGGAATGCAGATATTTACATACTGAAGATAAAAGTATGAGGCGTAGTTATCAAAAACCTTTGCTGTTTAATAGATAAACAAGGGAAACCAGGAGATTGTGCAGTTCTGTTTGGCTCCGGATCCCACTTGAGCTTTCCCCAGCATTGGGAGTGTCTCTCCTGGATTTTTAGCTCTCATAGGTGTTATTGGCCTTCCTCCTATCATTGCCAGGTAGGGCTGGTGCTGAGATTTCTGCCTGTAGTGTTTTCTGGACACCTTCTTGCTTCCTGAAGGGACCAGAGGGTTCAGTCATGGCAGAGACACTTTCTGGCCTGACAAATCAGGATGAGGACTAAAACTACAGAGAAGAACAAAGCCTCCCTGTTGGCCTCCTGCTACTCAAAATCTTCTATCATTTTAAAAATTATTTTCATAGGTTTTTGGGGAACAGGTGTTATTTGGTACATGAGTAAGCTCTTTAGTGGTGATTTGTGAGATTTTGGTGCACCCATCTCCCAAGCGGTGTACACTGAACCCAACTTGTCATCTTTTATCCCTCACCCCCTTCCCACCCTTTCCCCCTGAGTCCCCAAAGTCCATCATGTCATTCTTGTGCTTTTGCATACTCCTAGCTTAGCTACCACTTATAAGTGAGAACAAATGATGTTCGGTTTTCCATTCTTGAGTTACTTCACTTAGAATGATAGTCTCCAATCTCATCCAGGTAGATGCAAATGCCATTAATTCATTCTTTTTCTGTGGCTGAGTTGTATTCCATCATATATATATTATATATTATAGACACACACACAAAACAGTTTCTTTATCCACTCGTTGATTGATGGGCATTTGGGTTGGTTTCACATTTTTGCAATCGTGAATTGTACTGCCATAAACATGCCTGAGCAAGTATCTTTTTCATAGAATAACTTCTGAACAGCAAATCTTCTAATTTCGGATTAATGGGTTTCAGTTTCTCACGGAAAGAGGGTGCATCCTGCCTTGTTTTTGAGAATGGGGAGATAGATAAAAAAGCTTAGTTTCTGTTCCACCAAATTCTACCCTTTTTCCTAAATGACCAGGAGAGTGAAGCAAATGACCTGCTAATAACCTCCACTTTGGTGGAAAAAAAATTGTGCGGCTGAAGACTAATAATGATAGTAAATTAATAATTGAATAAAATGTTGTATGTGCTCTATGAGAAAAAATATCTGTGGTCACATGTTGAACCAATTTTACGCATGGCTGCTCACCCTATATAATTGTATCTACTTATTATGAAACTTTTCAAATATGCAGAAAAATTGAAATAAGTTTTTAGTGAAGACCCATATACCTACCAGCACCTAATTTCTACTGTTAACATTTTATTCTTCTTTCTTTATTCTATATCTTTTCATTTCTGTCAAAGGATGATGACTTGATACCTGAGATTATGTGGTGAATCCTATCAATCTTTCCTCCATTTTGATTTGAGACTTTTGTGGGGTTTTTTTGTTTTTTGTTTTTGTTTTTTTTGGGGGGAGTCTCTGTTTGTCACCTGGCTGGAGTGCAATGGTGTGATCTTGGCTCACCGCAACCTCCGCCTCCTGGGTTCAAGCGATTCTCCTGCCTCAGCCTCCAGAGTAGCTGGGACTACAGACGCCTGCCACCAAGCCCAGCTAATTTTTAGTAGGGATGGGGTTTCACCATGTTGGCCAGGAAGGTCTCGCTCTCTTCACCTTGTGATCTGTCCACCTTAGCCTCCCAAAGTGCTGGGATTACAGGTGTGAGCTACCAAGCCTGACCTTTGGCTAAATCTGTCCCTGTTCTCCTCTTGTACTTTTATCATTTTGCATTTTACATTTAATTTTTAATCCAGTAGAAATTATATCTATATAAGGAATGAGAAAAATCTCCAACTTTTATTTGTTTGTTTTTCTTCCCAAATTGCTAACTAGTCATTCTGCTTCTGATTCCAGTTTAGGGCTTTGGACTTGCCCTAGAATTTCTTTGTGTCCACTCCTTTTTGGCCCCTGTCTCCTCCATGTGTCTCCATAGCTGGATGCCCTAGGCCCATGTGCTCAAATGAAAGACACATCACAGTTCTGCAAAAGGCACTGGAAGGGACCAGATGTGCAACTGCAGAACTAATGCTGGAGGCAGCAGTAGTTGCTGAGAAAATTAAATCTCTCCTCTGGGATGCAGAAGGGAGAGGCCCAGGATGTGAGAACAATAAAATCTGTTCACACAGCTCAGGGGCTTCTCAGATCCCACCCCACCTGTGGTGCTTAGCTTGTATTCAGCTTCAGCCCTGGCTATGCTCCAGGACTCCTGGGCAGCCATGTCCCTGGTACTATTCCAGGCCTCACTGGGCTGAGTTGCCTGTTTCCTTCTCATCTGTTAAAACCATAGGCTTAGAATTTAGGATGGCACTGGGGGAGGGGAACTAACCTCTCTTAGGAGAAAAAATAGGGTCTAAAATACAGCTTTTCAGGGAGAGAGACTGGCCATAATGAGAAAGAAAGAAAGAGAGAAAGGGAGGGGGAGAGAATACAGTGGTGTCCGTGAAAACCTGGATTCTGAACCATGACAATGTTCATAGGTGTTATAGGATCCAGGGTGTGATAATCCCTCTGAATTTTGGGTCCCCACCTATAAATGATGATGTAATTCTTCTTGCCTCTAAGGGTTTTGAAGGATTGAGACAATCCATGCAAACTGCTTCACTCAATAACTAGCAATAGTAGTCACTCAAAAATTAATATTTACACACACACATACACATGTACACATATGCACATGCACACGTACAAGGAAAACATAAGGAACTTCTGGCTACTGCAGAACCCTGACAGGGATCCTTCATTCTCCTCGTAGACAGATTCAGACTTGAGCATGTCAAAATACTGAGCCCCATCAAATGACTTTCCCAGGCACTGACTTGAGCTGTCAGGGTATCTTGTGGTCCAGAAACTAAATGAACACAGCGGGAAAGGCAGAGGAACATGGCTGAGTGAGTCTGACTCTTTCATCCCTCTATCCTGGAAGTCTAAAAACATCAAGGCCTCTTTGGTCTTTGTATCACAAGATGTCAACAATGAAGATGACAGACCTGGTGAGAGCAGAGGAGGAAATGGGGGAGCAGAGCCCCTAGGTCAGAAAGACCCTGGAGGGCAGTCTCTCTAATGAGGATTTTTATGATTTTGCTCTGTCTCTCCACCCAAATCTCATCTCAAATTGTAATCTCTATGTGTCAAGAGCAGGACCAGGTAGGAGACGATCAGATCATGGGGGTGGTTTCTCCATGTGGTTCTCATGATAGTGAGTGACTTCTTACAAAATCTGATGGTTTTGTAAGTGTTTGGCAGTTCCTCCTTTGATCTCTCTCTGTCTCTCTCCTGCCACCTTGTGAAGAAGGTGCTTGCTTCGACTTTACCTTCTCCCATGATTGTAACTTTCCTGTGGCCTTCCCAGCAATGCAGGATTGTGGGTCAAGTAAACCTCTTTCCTTTATAAATTACCCAGTTTTGGATATTTTATAGCAGTGTGAAAATGAGTAATATAACGGGTATCAAGAGTGTGGTACTGCCATAAAGATAACCTGAAAACGTGGAGGCCACTTTGGAACAAGCAGGTGTTGGAACAGTTTGGAAGGCTCAGAAAAAGAGAGGAGGACGTGGGAAAGTTTGGAACTTCCTGGAGACTTGTTAAATGGTTTTGACCAAAATGCTGTTAGTGATATGAACAATGAAGTCCAGGCTGAGGTGGTATCAGATGGAGATGAGGAACTTATGTTTACAAGGGAAGCAGAGCATAAAAGTTTGGAAAATTTGCAGCCTGATGATGCAGTAGAAAAGAAAACCCCATTTTCTGGGGAGAAATTCAAGCCAGCTGCAAAAATTTGCAAAAGTAACTAGGAGCTGAATGTTAATCACCAAGACATGGAGGAAAATGTCTCCAAGGCATGTCAGAGATCTTCAAGGCAACCCCTTCTATCACAGGCCTGGAGGCATAGGAAGGGAAAATGCTTTAGTGGGCCTAGAGGATGTAAGGAATGCCTAGAGGATGTATGGAAATGCCTGGATGTCCTTGCAGAAGTCTGCTGCAGGGGTGGAGCCCTCATGGAGAACCTCTGCTAGGGTAGTACAAAAGGGAAATGTGGGGTTGGAGCCCCAGCACAGAATCCTCACTGGGGCACTGCCTAATGGTGCTGTGAGAAGAGAGCCACTGTCCTCCAGCCCCCAGAATGGTAGATGCACTGACAGATTGCACTGTGCACCTGGAAAAGGCATTCAATGCCAGCCTGTAAAGGAGCTGCCCAAGGCTGTGGGGGCCACACGTTGCATCAGTGTGCTCCAGATGTGAGACATGGAGTCAAAGGATATCATTTTGGAGCTTTAAGATTGAATGACTGCCCTGCTGGATTTCTGATTTCATGGGGCCTGTAGCCCCTTTGTTTTGGCCAATTTCTCCTATTGGGAATGTGAGCATTTATGCAATGCCTGTACCCCCATTGTATCTTGGAAGTAACTAACTTGCTTTCGATTTTACAGGCATATAGGCAAAAGGCTCATGCCTTGTCTCAGGTGAGACTTTGGACTTTGACTTTTGAGTTAATGGTGAAATGAATTAAGACTTTCAGGGACTGTTGGGAAGGCATGATTGGTTTTGAAATGTAAAAAGGACAGGAGATTTGGGAGGGGCTAGGGGAAGAATGATATGGTTTGGCTCTGTGTCCCTACTGAAGTCTCATCTCAAATTGTAATCCCCATGTGTCAAAGGAGGGACCTGGTGGGAGGTGATTGGATCATGGGGGGTGGTTTCCCCTATCTGTTTCTCATGATAGTGAGTGAGTTCTCACGAGACCTGATGGTTCTATAAATGTTTGGAAGTTCCTCCTTCACCCTCTCTTTTTCCTGCTGCCTTGTGAAGAAGGTGCCTGCTTCCCCTTTGTCTTCTGCCATGATTGCAAGTTTCCTAGGGCATCCCCAGCAATGTGGAACTGTGAGTCAATTAAACCTCTTTCCTTTATAAATTATGAAGTCTGGGGTATTCCTTTATAGCAGTGTGAAAATGGACTAATACAAGTCCCCCACCCAGCCCCACTCAGAACCACTGTATTTTCAAAGGGCAGGGGACACGGGGGCCAATCCTTCTTATCCCACAAGTTTAGAAATGTTTAATTGGTAGGACCCAGAGCTGAGCACTAATAATGAGAGTCTGGTGAGATTATTCTTCTTAAAGAGCAGAGCTGCATTTCTGGTGTAGCTTCTGACTGATACAGATGATTGGGGGAAGTTCATTTGTGAGTCTCTTTCATGAGTGGATAGCAACAGACCCACATTTCTTTTGGTACTGATTAAATAACTTCATTCAAACAGCAAACATGGTAATAGAAATGAATTCAATAATTCTGTGTTCTTTGACTTACAAGAAAGATAAATTTGAAAGGAACAAAACAAAACCAGAACTCAATGTTGAACAAATGCCACAATTTAAATGTTTTTTATGTCATAAAAGACAGTATGACCATAGAAATGTAAAGAGTCATTGGAAAGGAAAAAATTAAGATGTCTTCTCTGGTAGACTGTAACCACCACGACTGGATGGTCCAGGTTTGGTTTAGTTCTCCACTGGATATTCAGCACCTAGGGCAGTGCCTAACATATCATTAGGGGTTCAGCTATTTAATGAAGGGAAGCTCAGGGCTTTACATTGGACAGATTGCTGAGCTGCACAAGGTAGGAACTCAATGAATGTTTGACTCTTAAATTCACAAATGAAGAGGGGGGTCTGGCTCAATGAAAATGTAAAATCCAAATGTCCTGTAATGTGTTTGGTGCTTAATATGCAGCATCTATGTTCATAGGCCTAGACGGAAATAATGCTGGTGGGTAGAGGGCATTTAAACACTCCTGAGCAGGTTGAGAATAATCGACTCACAGTGGTGGAGTGAACTCAAGTTGACGCACTTTTGTCCTCAGGAGAATCCCTAAATGGGGTCTGCAACCTGGGCAGAGTTGTGTGGTATTTCCTCCTTCCTCTAAGAACAAATTGTTCAGAAGAAAGGAATTCCAAAGATTCTTCCACCTTTAATGAGAAATAATTGAGAAACTGGGAACTGTGTCCTGCTTTATATTCCAAATAAAGACAAGCACTTGTGATACGAATAACTGCAGGCAGAGGTTGAACTGGCTTTCACCAGGCATGGCGGGTAATTGAATTTCACTTTGTGCTCACTATTTTTCCCTGGATAAATAATAAGAATATATCCTCCAATACTTCTTGGCTATAGGCTCCTATGAAAATTTTTCTATCACCTGATCCCAAATGCTGAATGAGAAACACCAGTTCCTGGACTCAAACCACTCAGATCAGGAAAGAATCACCTTCAGTCTTCAGGGAGAAGGTGAAGAATTGCAAAAAATATCTCAGCAATTTCTGGGCTTTATATTTGAAAAAGCAAAAATAATTGTGGCCTGTGGACCAATCTGCAGTTACTTCCTCAGTCCGTAGGTGTCTAATTTGGGTCGACATTAGACAGAATTGCACATGGGATATCCGTCCCGTGAGGTCAGAACTGGCATAGTGGGAAAGGCCAAATACGAGTCACTTTAACTACCCCCACAGAGTCAAAGTCACAAAACCAAAACAATATTACATCATGAGGAGAGGGCTAGCAGAGATTCACTCCCCAATTAAAGATCAATGAGTGGGGGGATCATGGCCACAATCATATTTTTGTTTATTTCACCAGTTTAGCCCCTCCAAAAAGCAGATGAAGCTTGGCCTGTGACTTTACACTATCTCAACTTCCATCAAGCAGTAGCCCTGTTCAGTCGCTATCTCAGATAGGCTATTGTTATTAGAACAAATTATTAAAGCCTCAGGTCCGTGGTATGTGTCTACTTATTTGGCCAACAATTTATATTTTAATCCCAGGAGAAACAGACACAATTCATATACAAATGGAATGCCTTTCTTTACATCTTTGCTCCAATATTATGCTAATACTCCCATCCTTACTCATGATGTATTCTAAAGAAATATGGACCATCTAGACATCCTGAAAAATAACATATTGTTTCATTATGTTGATGACATCATGCTGATTGGTCAGGGCAAGCAACAGGTGATTAGTTTGATAAGAAGTCTTTGATAAGACACATATGTAAAAAAATAAGAAATTCTGGGACCTGCCATTTCAATACGTTTTCAGGTGTCCAGTATTCAGGGTTTACAGGAACTCCGCATTAAAAGACAAATTGCTGCACCTTGCATCCCCTGCAACAATGAAGTAAACATAATATCTGGTGGGACGCTCCAGGTTCTGGAGGCAGCACATTCCACACACAAAAACACTGCTGAGAACCATATATTTTAAGACACAGAAGTTGACTTGCTTTGGTCGGAAAAAAAGTTCTCCAGCAGATGCAAGCATTACTGTAGACAGCCTTGCCACTTGGGCCATATCATCCATCAGTCACTATAGTCACTAGGTTGTTAGAGATGTCAGGGGTGTATACACACACACACACACACAGACACACACACACACACACACATATATGTATTGTGGAGTTTATGGCAAATCACAATTGGAGTTTTAAAGCAAAGCCATGAAGTTCTACAACCAGGCCATACCATCTGTAGCAGAAATGTATGTGCTTTTCTTGTGTGAGTCCAATCCTGGCATATTACTCTTCTCCAGTAGGGATGAAACAGAGATGGACCAAGAGGGTACCAAATGACCATGCATCTGGAACTGTTAGTTATGAGCTATGTTCTATTGGACCCTCTTTTCCCAAGGTCAGGCAGGATCACAAAATCCATCATAAAATGGATATGGCACATATGAGATTAAGCCAGAACAAAACCAGAGGAACTGAGTACACTGTATGAGCAAGTAACCGAGCCATGCATGTCACCTGCTGTGGTTACACAAGAATCATTCCATCAGCTCACTCCCAGATCTTGGTTTTTAGATAGGTCAGCTAGGTATGTAGGCACAACTTAAAAATGGATGGGGGCTGCATTACACATATACTCAGTGGTGGGGTTGAAAGGCAGTGGTGAGGGTAAATCTTCGTCATTGTTAGAACTGGAATGAGTGTACCTGGTCATCCTCTTTGTATGCAAGTAGAATCCTGAGATGCGAATAGTTATAGATTCCTGAACAGTGGTCAACGACCTGGGTGGCTGGTCAGAGTCCCGTAAGGAAAAGACTGGAAAATCTGAGACAAAAAATCTGGGAAAGAGGTACATGGATGGGCATAATGGAGTTGGCATAAGCCATGAAGCTGTTTCATGCATTTATATCACTATGAGTAATCTATGATTGAAGAATAAATCAACAATCCAGGAGACAAAATGATCCTGCCAGTTCACATGAGCAAACCTTTGTCATTATCTACTCCAGAATTAGCATGGTAGACACACTGATTAGTCTTCATGGTGGCAAAGGTGGAAAGTATAGATGGGCCCAATAACATGGACTTTAACTCATAAAGTTCATTCTCATTATTGCATCTCTAAATACCTAATCTGCTTGCAAGAGAGATCAAAACTGAGTTTCAACTGCATCTCTAATTACCCAATCTGCTTGCAAGAGAGATCAAAATTGAGTTTCAATTATGACACACTGGTCCCAAGGAGAAGAGCCACTTTGTTCCAAGCCAATTACATTGGATCCCTTCCTTCCTGGAAAACCCAGTGACTAATCACAGCCTTAGATATATATTTCACAGACAGATTTACTTTCCTGCCAGGGGAACCTCAGCCAGTACCACTATCTGTGTGCTTACAGGTGGCTTGATCCACAAGCATGAAATTTCATACAGCATGGCATCCAACAGGAACCCATTACATAACAAGGAGGTTCAAGAAAGGGCCCATAAACATAAGATCTATCAGCCATAAAACATATTGCATTGCGTGGAAGGATTGGAGAGCTTGAGAGAATTGGAATTACTTACGAAGGCATGGTTGAAATACCAGATTGGGGTAATACTCTGTGAGGATATATTACCATTTTTTAGAATGTAGTATATGCATGAAATCAGAGACCTCTATATGGTGTTGTGTAGCTAAGGGAAGACTAAGTTGATCCGTAAAATCAGAGTAATAAAACAATGGCTCTATTTACCATCTTCCCAATGGCCCATTGGGAGAATGTTTGTCTCTCATTCCTGCCATTCTGAATTCTGCACAGCTAGGGGTCCTGTCCCTGAATGGAGGCACTCTGTCCATGGGAAAAGCAAGGTTCCCCTTGAGCTACAGGTTATGGCAGGCACCTGAGCACCTTGGACCCCTTGTGAAGACGTCAACAGATAAGGGGTCACCATCATGGCAGGCATAATTGACCCTGATTGAAAGGAGATGAAAATGCTCTTACACAATGGGGGCAAGAGAGGAATGAGAAGAATATGCATGGAACTCACATGATCCACTTTGGTACCTTCTTATATTCCTTTGTCTAATTATAATTGTGAGTGAACATGTATAGCAACCCCCGACTGAGAAGAATGTGATTACCAGCAGGTCAGACCCATCAGGGATGGTTAGGCTGCAGTATCAAGTCCGCCAGCAAGATCTTCAGGGAAAACCCACGAGAGTGGGAGAATTTGTCATTTATACTGGAGGAGAGAGATGGTAGGAACCTCATGTGCTGCTAAGATCAACTGCAGCAACCAAGTCTGTAGGGTGTTCCATATACTCGCTCTTCTTATCTTCCCTTCAGGGAATAAGGCCCATGGGATACACTGAGTAACTGCTTCCTGATCATGTGCAGAAGATGACCTGTGCAGCCCAAGGGGTGGACGCTGGCAGCCTTAGATTCCAGTGCTCACATCTCCCTTCACAAAAACCTGCTTCAAGGACCATAGATCTCCATCCTCCCACCCAAGGTATTTCCAAACACTAACCAAAAGCGGCAGTGGGGTAGTAGAGCCAGGACATTTCTGCCCAGTGTGAACTCCCACTGGGCATTTTTGCTTGCGGACTCCTTATGTGCCTGGCTGGGTTTCTTAGAGATCTGCAACAGTGTGAGTGTCAGTCTTCCTTCCCTCTCTCCACTTGCTGGAGTCAAACCTGCCTCACAGTCTAAAGCCTCTCCTTGCATGTCCCTGTCTCTTCTCTTCATCCTTCACAAGCATTTCTCATAATAGACCTTTCATGTGTATAATGTCATCGTGGAATCTGCTTCTCAGTGGACATGAATTGGCAGAAATATTTATCAAATGGAGAATACATAAATAAATGAACAGACCAGTGTTTAAATCCTTATTTTGTCACATTATCACATACTTGTACAGTGTATTTTGTCTCTTGTAATTTTGTTCTCCTCCTCTTTCTCCACTTCCTCCTCATTTTTTTAATGTAAAGTCTCTGTTTGAGGATTTCCTATTTTCCACTAAATTTATGGGCTTTGAGAGTGGCCCAACCCTCAAGTCTCTCAACCCGCTCCCTAAACCTAGGTGAATACATGTCTCAGAGTCCAGGACTGAAAAGTACACTCTTGTTCTGACCCCTCAACCACATAGAGTAGCTACCTTGGGGTACCCCTTCCCTCTCTGTTGCTGCTTTCTCCTTTGGCACCTCACCCTCTGAAACTAAGGGAAAAAAAAAGAAAATTAGGATAAATAAAGGTAAAAAGGGAAGACTAGGAACTTTTGTTTAGTATTGAGCTAGTTTACAGGGCTCTTCTTGTCTTTACAGGAAAGATAGCTTCTAAAACTCTTTAATGTGGTTTATAAGGTCCCTGCCTTTTCTAAATACAGCAGCAGCAGCAGACCCAGTATGGGTAACAAGTAGGGCTCAGTGTGTCATTTGCTATTTTGCACCATGACAAGCTTGAACAGCTGTTCAGTGTGAAGAGCATCTCCACCCAACAAGGAGGTTTTCTAAAGGACAAAGGGAATTGTTCTGGCCTTGTGACTCATAGAGAGTAAATAGGGAGTAGGTGTCTGATTATGGTCAATTTAATATTACATTCCAGGACACTTTGTTATGCTTGAGTGTATCCCCTCTTTCTCAGAGAAAACAAGGGATGCACGGAGAAGTTGCAGCCTAAATGGGAAGGTACTTAGAAAGGAAAGAGGAAGAAACCTCTTTTGGCCGGGCGCGGTGGCTCAAGCCTGTAATCCCAGCACTTTGGTGAGGCTGAGACGGGCGGATCACGAGGTCAGGAGATCGAGACCATCCTGGCTAACACGGTGAAACCCCGTCTCTACTAAAAAATACAGAAAACTAGCCGGGGACGAGGTGGCGGGCGCCTGTAGTCCCAGCTACTCGGGAGGCTGAGGCAGGAGAATGGCGTAAACCCAGGAGGCGGAGGAGGCGGAGCTTCTTGCAGTGAGCTGAGATCCGGCCACTGCACTCCAGTCTGGGCGACAGAGCGAGACTCCGTCTCAAAAAAAAAAAAAAAAAAGAAACCTCTTTTGCTCTTTGAGAAGGACATAAACTAAGTGAACCAGGTGTGCTTTTTATCTGTTGTTTTATCTCAGGTCTGCCTTTGAGTTGCACTCATACCTGTTTAGGTTTTATAGTCAAGAACGTAGAATTAAATTAGGAAGAACAGCTTTTCTTAAGCTCGAGATTCCCTGAAGGAGGATCTGCATTTCACGTGGATGGTCAGGATACTAAAGTCTCTGAGCCTCTCGGTTCCTTCATCTGTATGATGGGTAATGGTAGCACCAACCTCAAAGGGTGCTCGTGGGGATCTCCTAAAAAGCTGGTTAGGAAACTAACTAGAGGAAGGCGGTCTGGTCCAAAGGACAAAGGCCTAATGACAAAGGTCCAAATTAAAAGGTGTTGTCATTAACCATTTGTGTGACACTGGCCTGCCTCTCTTGCTTTAGTTGCTTTATTAGAAAAATGGGATGTGTGTGTGTGTATATATACACACATAGTACATATATATATATGTTGTACATATATGTGTGATATACATATACACACATATACAGACATATATTTACAAGCCTATATATATGCATGTGTGTGTGTGTGTATGTGTGTGTGTAGAGAGAGAGAGAGAGAGAGAAACAGAGACAAGGAAAGAGAGTTGCTGTATTACATAATTTAACTCATACAAAGCAATTAGGAGAGTACCTACAGGTTGTTGCTGCTCAACACAACGTAGATCTTCTGGTCATTATAATTATGTAAGCACATAATCTAGACTTAAAGTTGGATACCCAGGGAAGTCTCAGCTGACAGCAAGATTGGCCCCCAGATTTTCCTCAGGCAAAAAGAAAAGAATGAAAGACAATAAATGCCTTCCTCAAAAAAGTAGAAAAACTTCAAATGAACCTAATGATGCATCTCAAAGAATTAGAAAAACAAGGGCACATTTAAAGCAGTGTGTAGAGGGAAATTTATATCACCAAAGGCCCACAAAAGCAAGCAGGAAACATCTAAAATTGACACCCTAACATCACAATTAAAAGAACTAGAGAAGCAAGAGCAAATACATTCAAAAGCTAGCAGAAGGCAAGAAATAACTAAGATCAGAGCAGAACTGAAGGAGATGGAGACACAAAAAACCCTTCAAAGAAATCAATGAATCCAGGAGCTGGTTTTTTGAAAAGATCAACAAAATTGATAGACTGCTATAGCAAGACTAAGAAGAAAAGAGAGAAGAATCAAATAGATGCAATAAAAAATGATAAAGGGGATATCACCACCGACCCCACAGAAATACAAACTACCATCAAGGAATACTATAAACACTTCTATGCAAATAAACTAGAAAACCTAGAAGAAATAGATAAATACCTGGACACATACACTTTTCCAAGACTAAACCAGGAAGAAGTTGAATCCCTGAATAGACCAATAACGGGCTCTGAAATTGAGGCAATAATTAATAGCCTACCAACCAAAAAAAGTCCAGGACCAGATGGATTCACAGCCAAATTCTACCAGAGGTACAAGGAGAAGCTGGTACCATTCCTTCTGAAATGATTCCAATCAATAGAAAAAGAGGGAATCCTCCCTAACTCATTTTATGAGGCCAACATCATCCGGATACCAAAGCCTGACAGAGACATAACAAAAAAAGAGAATTTTAGACCAATATCCCTGATGAACATCAATGCAAAATCCTCAATAAAATACTGGCAAACTGAATCCAGCAGCACATCAAAAAGCTTATCCACCATGATCAAGTGGGCTTCATTCCTGGGATGCAAGGCTGGTTCAATATACACAAATCAGCAAATGTAATCCAGCATATAAACAGAACCAATGACAAAAACCACATGATTATCTCAATAGATGCAGAAAAGGCCTTTGACAAAATTCAACAGCCCTTCATGCTAAAAACTCTCAACAAATTCGGTATTGATGGAACATATCTCAAAATAATGAAAGCTATTTACGACAAACCCACAGCCAATATTATACTGAATGGGCAAAAACTGGAAGTATTCCCTTTGAAAACTGGCACAAGACAGGGATCCCCTCTCTCACCACTCCTATTCAACATAGTGTTGGAAGTTCTGACCAGAGCAATCAGGGAGAAGAAAGAAATAAAGAGTATTCAATTAGGAAAAGAGGAAGTCAAATTGTCTGTGTTTGCAGATGACAAGATTATATATTTAGAA
This sequence comes from Chlorocebus sabaeus, assembly GCF_047675955.1. NCBI lineage: Eukaryota > Metazoa > Chordata > Mammalia > Primates > Cercopithecidae > Chlorocebus > Chlorocebus sabaeus. The sequence continues at coordinate 123,983,092 of NC_132914.1, read as the reverse complement.
AACCCCATTGTCTCAGCCCAAAATCTCCTTAAGCTGATAAGCAACTTCAGCAAAGTCTCAGGATACAAAATCAGTGTGGAAAAATCACAAGCATTCTTATACACCAATAACAGACAAACAGAGAGCCAAATCATGAGTGAACTCCCATCCACAATTGCTTCAAAAAGAATAAAATACCTAGGAATCCAACTTACAAGGGATGTGAAGGACCTCTTCAAGGAGAACTACAAACCACTGCTCAAAGAAATAAAAGAGGACACAAACAAATGGAAGAACATTCCATGCTCATGGATAGGAAGAATCAATACTGTGAAAATGGCCATACCACCCAAGGTAATTTATAGATTAAATGCCATCCCCATTAAGCTACCAATGACTTTCCTCACAGAATTGTAAAAAACTACTTTAAAGTTCATATGGAACCAAAAAGAGTCCATATTGCCAAGACAATCCTAAGCCAAAAGAACAAAGTTGGAGGCATCATGCTACCTGACTTCAAACTATAGTACAAGGCTACAGTAAACAAAACAGCATGGTACTGGTACCAAAACAGAGATACAGACCAATGGAACAGAACAGAGCCCTCAGAAATAATACCACACATCTACAACCATCTGATCTTTGACAAACCTGACACAACCAAGAAATGAGGAAAGGATTCCCTATTTAATAAATAGTGCTGGGAAAACTGGCTAATCATACGTAGAAAGGAAAGAAACTGGGTCCTTTCCTTACACCTTACACAAAAATTAATTCAAGATGGATTAGAGACTTAAATGTTAGACCTAAAACCTTAAAAACCCTAGAAGAAAACCTAGCCAATACTATTCAGGACAAAGGCATGGGCAAGGACTTCATGTCTGAAACACCAAAAGCAATGGCAACAGAAGCCAAAATTGACAAATGGGATCTAATTAAACTAAAGAGCATCTGCACAGCAAAAGAAACTACCATCAGAGTGAACAGGCAACCTACAGAATGGGAGAATTTTTTTGCAATCTACTCATCTGACAAAGGGCTAATATCCAGAACCTACAAAGAACACAAACAAATTTGCAGGAAAAAAACAAACCACCCCATCAAAAAGTGGGCAAAGGATATTAACAGACATTTCTCAAAAGAAGACATTTATGCAGCCAACAGACACATGAAAAAATGCTCATCATCACTCACCATCAGAGAAATGCAAATCAAAACCACAATGAGATACCATCTCACACCAGTTAGAATGGCAATCATTAAAAAGTCAGGAAACAACAGGTGCTGGAGAGGATGTGGAGAAATAGGAACACTTTTACACTATTGGTGGGACTGTAAACTAGTTCAACCATTGTGGAAGACAGTGCAACGATTCCTTAAGGATCTAGTACTAGAAATACCATTTGACCCAGCCAACCCATTACTGAATATATACCCAAAGGATTATAAGTCATGCTGCTATAAAGACACATGCACATGTATGTTTATTGCGGCACTATTCATAATAGTAAAGACCTGGAACCAACCCAAATGTCCATCAACAACAGACTGGATTAAGAAAATGTGGCACATATACCCCATGAAATACTATGCAGGCATAGAAAAGGATGAGTTCGTGTCCTTTGTGGGGACATAGATGCAGCTAGAAACCATCATTCTCAGCAAACTATCACAAGAACAGAAAACCAAACACCACATGTTCTCACTCATAGTTGGGGATTGAACAATGAGAACACTTGGACACAGGAAGGGGAACATCACATACTGGGGCCTGTAATGGGGTGGGGGCAGTGGAGGGATAGCATTAAGAGATATACCTAATGTAAATGACAAGTTAATGGGTGCAGCACATGAACATGGCATATGTATACATATGTAACAAACTTGCACGTTGTGCACATGTACCCTAGAACTTAAAGTATAATAATAATTTTTTTAAAAATAACATTTTCTTCTCTTCCTGTTTCAATGTAGAATGTTGCTGTGGAATAAAAAAAGACCTCAATTTTGATATTTACTTGATACACTGAATTACTGCAAATAAGTGAATATTCTGAAATATTGTCTTATTGCTTTATTTCTTTAGAGATTAAACAAAAGTTAATGTGAGTATTGAAGAACAGACTTCCTTCATTTAATATCTGAGCACAAATTTAATAAAATAAATTATTCTGAAATATTAACATTTGCTGATAATAGAGAATACTATGGTTAACACTCCAATAACAAAAAAATGAAAGTAACTATGTTCAACAAAAAGAAAGAAAGAAAAGCATGGGCAAACCAAACCCAAAATTAGTTGAAGAAACAAAAAATAAAGATCAGGGATGAGATAAACTGAGTTGAGATTAAAAAAATACAAAAGATCAATGAAACAAAAATTTGGCTTTTTGAAAAGATAAACAAAATTGACAAACCTTCAGCCAGACTAAGGAAAAAGGAGAGAATAGCCAAAATAAATAAAATCAGGATGAAAAAGAGAACATTATAACTAACGTCACAGAAATCCAAAGGATCATTAGAACCTATTATTAGCAACTATACACCAACAAACTGGAAAATGTAGAAGAGATGGATAAAGTCCTACATACATACAACCTACCAAGATAGAACCATGAAGAAATCCAAAACTTGAATAGACCAATAACAAGACAGAAGCAGTAGTAAAAAGTCTCCCATCAAACAGCACCTGCTGAATTCTATCAAACACTTAAAGAAGAATGGATGTCAATCCTAATTAAATTATTCCAAAAAAAAAATCAAAGAATAGCAAATACTTTCAAACAAATTCTATGAGGCCAGTATTCCCCTGATACCAACACCATACAAAGACACCAATAGAAAATTACAGGCCGAAATCCCTAATGAACATAGATGCAAAAATCCTCAAAGAAATGCTAACAAACTTAATTTAGTAACATATTAAAGAGGTCATTCATCATGATTATGTGGGATTCATGCAAGAATGTTTTAACATACACATATCAATAAATGTGATACAGATACATCATAACAGAGTAATGAACAAAAAACATAAGTTCATTTCAATAAATGCAGAAAAAGCATTTGATAAAATTTAACATGTCTTCATGATAAAAACTCTCAAAACACTGGGTTTAATAAAGGGAACATTCCTCAATATTATAAAAGTCATATACAACAAAACCACCGCTCATATAATAAACAGGGAAAAACTAAAAGCTCTTCAACTAAGATATGGAACATGACAAGAATTCCACTTTCACCAATTTTTTTCAACATATTCCTAGGAGTCCTAACCAGACCAACTAAACAAGATAAAGAAACAAAGGGCATCCAATTTGGGAAGGAAGAAGTCAAACTATGTTTGCAGATTATACAATCTTGTATTTTAAAAAACCCTAAAGACTCCACCAAAAAAAACGATTAGTACTGATAAACCAACTCAGTAAAGAAGTAGAATATAAAATCAACATACAGCAAATCAGTAGCATTTCCATATGGCAACAGTAAACAATCTGAAAAAGAAATCAAGAAAGGAATCCCATTTACAATAGCTACAAATATAAAAAAATATTTAGCAATAAATGTGACCAGAGAACTAAACAATCTCTACAATGATAACTATACAACATTGATGAAAGTAACTGAAGAGGACACACAAAAAAATGGAAAAATATTTCATGTTGTTGGATTGGAAAAAGCAATATTGTTAAAATATATATACTACACCAAACAGATTAAATGCGATCTCTATCAAAATACTAAAATTTTAAAGAAATACTTTAATTTAAAATCTTAAAATTTTAATGGATCTACAAAAGACCCAGAATAACCAAAGCACACATGAGCAAAAAGAATAAAGGTGAAAGCATCACATTTCTTCACTTCAAATTATACTACAAAGCTGGCCAGGTACAGTATCTTGTGCCTGTAATCCCAGCACTTTGGGAGGCCAAGGCTGGTGGACAGCTTGAGCCCAGGAGTTCGAAACCAGCCTGGGCAACATGGTAAAACCCCATCTCTACAAAAAACACAAAAATTAGCCAGGTGTAGTGGTGCATGACTGTAATCTCAGCTACTGGGGAGGCTGAAGCACAAGAATCACTGTAATCCAGGAGGTGGATGTTGCAGTGAGTTGAGATCATGCCACTGCATTCCAGCCTAGGTGACAGAGTAAAACTCTGTCTCAAAAAAAAATAAAAAATAAATAGTAAAAAAAATCTATCTATCTATCTATCTATACTACAAAGTAACAGTGACTAAAACAGCATGGTACTGCCATAAAAACAGACACATAGACTAATAGAACAGAATAATAGAGATCCCAGAAATAAATACACACATTTACAGTGAACTTATTTTTGACAAAGGTGCCAAGAACATACTTTGAGGAAAGGACAGTCTCTTTGATAAATAGTGCTGGGAAAACTGGACATCCATATGCAGAAGAATGAAACTAGACCCCTATCTCTGACCATATACAAAAATAAATTTAAAATGGAGTAAAAGAATTAAATTTAAGACCTGGATCTATGAAACTACTGAGACGTGACAATGTGCTAGCAGCCCTCACTCTCAGCGCCTCCTTGGCCTCCGCGTCCACTCTGGTGGCGCTTGAGGAGCCCTTCAGCCCCCCACAGCACTGTGGGAGCCCCTCTCTGGGCTGGCTAACGTGGAAGCTTCCTCCCTCTGCTTGCTGGGAGGCCTGGAGGGAGAGGCGCGAGTGGGAACCCGGGCTGCAGAATGCGCGCAGCGCTCTCGGGCCAGTGCAAGTCGGAGTGGGTGCTGGCTCGGTGGGCCCTGCACATGGAGCGGCCATACGGTACCTCCGGCCCAGGGCAGTGAGGAGCTCAGCACCCAGGCCAGCAGCTGCGAGGTTGCCCCGGTTCCCCCTACAGTGCCGGCCCTGCGGTGCTGCACTCAAATTCTCACCGGGCCTTAGCTGCCTCACTGCAGGCAGAGCTCACGACCTGCAGCCCACCACATCTGAGCTCCCCCGGTTGTGGTGGGCTGCCACGCCGCCTGAGCCTCCTGGACGGGCACCACCCCCTGCCCCATGGCACCGGGTCCCATCCACAGCCCAAGGGCTAAGGAGTGCAGGTGCAGCTCCGGACTGGCGGGGAGCTCCGCCTGCAGCCCCAGTGCAGCATCGGCTGGGTGAAGCCAGCTGGGCTCCTGAACCGGATGGGGACTTGGAGAACTTTTATGTCTAGCTAGAGGATCGTAAATACACCAATCAGCACTCTGTGTCTAGCTCAAGGTTTGCAAGTACACCAATCAGTACTCTGTGTCTAGCTCATGGTTTATAAATACACCAATTGGTACTCTGTATGTAGTTAACTCTGTAAGTAGCTAACTAGCACTCTGTGACTCTGTCTAGCCCAAGGATTGTAAACGCATCTATCAGCACTCTGTCAAAATGGACCAATCAGCTCTCTGTAAAATAGACCAATCAGCAGGATGTGGGTGGAGTCAGATAAGGGAATAAAAGCAGGCTGCCCCAGCCAGCAGTGGCAACCTGTTCGGGTTCCCTTCCACAGCGTGGAAAATTTGTTCTTTTGCTCTTTGTAATAAATGTTGCTGCAGCTCATTCTTTGGGTCCATGCTGCCTTTATGAGCTGTAACACTCACTGTGAAAGTCTGCGGTTTCACTCCTGAAGTCAACGAGACTATGAACCCACTGGGAAGAACAACTCCAGACACGCTGCCTTTAAGAGTTGTAACACTCACCATGAAGGTCTGCAGCTTCACTCCTGACAGCGAGACCATGAACACACCAGAAGGAAGAAGCTCCAGACACATCTGAACATCTGAAGGAACGAACTCTGGACACACCATCTTTAAGAACCGTAACACTCACCGTGAGGGTGCGCGGCTTCATTCTTGAAGTCAGTGAGATCAAAAACCCGCCAATTCCAGACACACTAGAAGAAAATATTGGGAAACTCTCTAGGACATTGGTCTTGGCAAGGATTTCTTGAATAATACCCCCCACACACAGTAACTGAAGCAAAAATGAACAAATTGAATTAAGTTGAAAACCTGCACAGCAAAGAATACAATAACAAAGTGAAGAGACAACCCACCGAATGAGAGAAAAATATTTGTAACCCACCCATCTGACAAGATATTAATAAACAGAATATAGAAAGTGCTCAAACAACTATATAGGAAAAATATCTAATAATCCAACTAAAACTGGGCAAAAGACCTGAAGAGACTTCTCCAAGAACACATACAAATGGTCAAGAGGTATATGAAAAAATCCTCATCACTTATCATCAAAAAATGCAGATCACCGCTGTAGTGAGATATCATCTCACTGCAGTTAAAATGGCTTTTATCCAAAAGACAGGTGGTAAGTTCTGGTGAGGATATATACTGTTGTTGAGAATGGAAATTAGCACAACCACTGTGGAGAACAGTATGAAGTTTCCTCAAAAAACTAAAAATAGAACTACCACATGATCCAGGAATCCCACTCCTGAGTATATCTATAAAAGAAAGGAAATTCATATATTGCAGAGATAGCTGCACTCCCATGTTTATTTTAGGACTATTCATAGTATTCACACTATTCCAAGGTTTGGAATCAACCTAAGTGTCTTTCAGTGGATGAATAAATAAAACGTGGTACATTACACAAGGGAGTATTACTCAGCCTCTGAAAAAGGATGAAATCCAGCTATTTGCAACAACATGGATGGAACTAGAGGAAATTAAGTAAAGTAAGTCAGGGACAGAAAGACAAATATTGCATGTTCTCATTCATATGTTGGAGCAAAAAAAAGTTGATTTTATGGAGGTGGAGAGTAGAACGCTGGTAACCAGAGGCTGGGAAGGATTTTGTTGGGGGGCATAAACATGCAGTTAGAAGGAATAAGTTCTAATATTTGACAGCAGAATAGGGTGACAATATTTAACAGCAATATATTGGGTATTTTAAAATAGCTAGAAGAGAGAACTGGAAATGTTCCTAACACATAGAAACAATAAATATTTAAAGTGATGGAGACCCCAAATATCCTGACTTGATCATTACATTTAACGAAGTATCACATGAACCCCATAAATATGAACACCATATTCTATGTCTATAAAACATTAAAAAATAATTTCCCAGTAAACTAATACCAAGCAGAGCCACTCTGTGATTCTAATAGACTAAGGTGATAACTAGACCACTTTAAAATCATGTCTGAATTCTCAAAAATACAATGACATTCAATAACCTACAAAAACGATGAAACATCCCTTTATTTTCCTGACTGATATGAGTGAATACAGTTTTTTCTTAACTACAGGCTTAACTTTGATCTGGTATTTCTGCCTTTTAGATAGACATATGAACTAGTCCAGTTGTAGCATTAACCCTGCTTTTAAAAAGCATTTTATTCAAAGCCTCACTTCATGGAACCTATCCAAAAATCATCTGAAAGAAGAAAGCCCAAATCCTAGAATGCCCTGTTTTTGATACACTCTTCTTGAGACACCTAATGGTTTCCATGGTGCTCACCTTCTCTTGTTGCCACAAGGTAATTAACCCGACTTTGCTGAGCTACAAGTGTGTCCTTGCATGTCTTTGATTGAAGAGTATTGGCGCCATTCTCACTGGAGTGGGCCCTGCTCTGTGCTGACCCTCCCCTCAGCGTGAGACCCCGCACCCCTGTAGCATCAGCCGCTGACTCCCGCTGGATGGGACGCTCCACATGAGCAGGCCTATTAGCATCTAAATTTGATAGAAGAGAAAACTAGACTCAGAGAGGTAAAGTGACTGCCCACACCCATGCAGTTGTAGGTGGCTGGGAGTCCAACCCAGCCTTCTGTCTTCCCGGCTCCAGGACCTGCATTGTTTCATTGCATTCTTTTTAACCAGAAAGTTTGTCTTTTATTATTATTATTATTATTTATTTATTTATTTATTTATTTATTTATTTTTTGCCAGGGTCTTCTCTATCACCCAGGCTAAATAGAGTGCAGTGGTACAATTAAGGTTCACTGCAACCTTGACCTCCCAGGGTTCATAACTACCTCCCACTTCAGCCTTCCACCTAGCTAGGACCACAGGAATGCACCATCACGCCCAGCTAATTTTTGTATTTTTTTATAGGGACAGAGTCTTGCCGTGTTGTCCAGGATGGTCTCGAATTCCTGGGCTCAAGCATTCCTTCTAAAGTGCTAGGATTGCAGGCATGAGCCACCATGCCTAGCCAAAAATTTGCTGTTAACCAAAATTGCTCAAACCTGTCTGGTTTTCTGAGTCACATTGGGCACTTATTAAAAGTTCTTATTCCTGGGTCCCACCCTGGACTTACATACCTCTCCCAGTGAGAAGCCTGGCATCTTTACATTTGCCAACATCATCAGGTTATTAATTTTTACCACTCGGGTTTAGAAAACTCTACTTGGATAATACAACATGTGTAGAGGTAAGACACCTGCCAAATTAAGTTCACCAGGCTTTATTGAAGACAAAATCTAATTAGCCATCTCCTCAGCGAGAAGTAACCTTTCACTGAAAGATACTTTCGTGTTTTTTCTGCTTCTCGCTAACTCGCCCATAAAAATTATAAGGAAATAAAAATAAAAAGCTGAGAGGCAGAAGTATTTACCACTTACCGTTTATTCAGGGCAGTAGGCAGTTTCAAAGAGGACAGGAAAGAAGAAAACGAAATGCTGTCCAACATAAAGCTTTCCCTGCTGTGAAAGGCAGCACAGTGGCAAATCTGATTGGTTTGGATCTGTTCACATTTCAAGGGATGAATTCATAAAATACTACATTGACAAACATAATGAACTTTAATGGTGTCTCCCTTCACTAAAGCAAATCAAGGACATGCAGAGAAAAATCAGGAAACTTCCTTGCAATGAATGATTGGGTTCTGGGTGAAGATAAAGTGGACTTGGTTATTTGTCCAAGAATATTGAAGATTTCTCCAACTTTCCACTCTCTGGACTGAGGGCAGGCTGAAGCATCAAAAAATAGGTAATCTTGGCTGTGTGCAGTGGTTCACGCCTGTAATCCCAGCACCGTGCAAGGCCAAGGCAGGTGGATAACTTGAGGCCTGGAGTGACCAGCCTGGCCAACATGTCAAAACCACATCTCTACTAAAAATAGAAAAATTAGCTGGGCATAGTGGCATGAGCCTGTAATCCCAGCTACTCAGGAGGCAGAGACAGGAGAATTGCTTGAACCCAGGAAGCAGAGGTTGCAGTGAGCCAAGATCATGTCACTGCACTCCAGCCTAGGAGACAGAGTGGAACTCTGTCTCAAAAAAAAAAAAAAAAAAAAAAATGCTACTACTAATAAAAAATAGGTAACCTAGATACCTATATGTTAAAGAAACCTGATGAGGGCTGCTTAGCAGATACTCTGACTTTATACAAAAGTGGTTAGGCGATGTCAAACCTCAACCACAGAGGAGAGGTTCAGGGAACCAAATACCTGGATTTCCTCTCCTCTCATTCTCTGATTTCTTGCAAGTAACTCTCATTTTCCAATCTAACTTGATGTTGGAGGGCAAAGCATCTAATTAATGGTGCCAAACCATATTGTTAGCCCTCATGGGTACAAAGTGGGAGGGGAAAATGGTGAAGAGTACTGAAGTGTTGCCAGTGGAGAATATCCGGCACACAACTAGAGGGTCACTGTCTTTGCTTTAGAAAAAGTACTGTGAGCTGCAAAACATTTTCATTTTTTCCATGACCCCATGATCGGCAACAGAAGGTATCTGGAATAAGAGTGATTCATAGTCTAAAGAATACAATAGTAAAAATTCCTATAGACCAGCATAGCACAAAACAAACTCTTGTAGACTTGGGAGGTACTAAGATGAAGAAGGATAATTTCTGGGCATGAGGAGCCTCTCAGAAGGGAACGAGAGATGATACAGCAGCAACCTGTGTGACCCAGTTACCTAGTACAAGATAGGATAAAGGATGTCCCTGCAGAGGGCTGCACAGTCCAAAGATACCATGTGGGCCGTGATACTCTCTAAGTCATTTGAATAGAGATACAGCTTTGGAGAAATACAGTGGCAACCCTAAATCATCATGACGACGGCATTTGCAAGTACCAGGCACTCTTGCAAATGCTTTGTATTGACTCATTCACCCATCACATCAACTCTAGGGTGTGTGCATTACTGTAACCCCCATCACAGGGAAGTTAATCTTGCTCCAGCCTTCATAAATTGAGTAAGGTCAACATTCCTCAGAGATGAGAGGAGGTTAAAAATATAACTTAAGTAGAATTTCAGAATAAAGCAAGATACAATTATATGTCTTGATGATCTGAATTTGTGGATGGAGATGTGTGCCTTCCACATACAGATGGTTTTTCCTAGTCTTGGTTGCTGCTGGAAGAGATTTCAGGAAGCATCCTAGGCACAATGATGGTTGAGTTTTTGTTTCTGGGTAGCCACCAGTCTGCCTGATCGTATAAATACAACATCCTAATGGCAGGTGAGCAGTCTGAGGTCTGAAGGAAAGTAAACTCAGTCCCAATAGATAGGAAATGCTAAGAAGGGCCTAGAATTCAGACACAGAGCTCCTGCGGCATAGTCCCTCTGTGGCAGATATAGGAGACGACAACCTGTGAGAGTCTTCAACTTCAGCTAAGATCCAACCTTGTGCCTTTTAAGGAGAAGCACCTTAAAGCAGAGATTCCAAAACCTTGCTTTGAAACATTTCAAGGTGTCTCTCATTACAGGAATGCTGTACATATGTAAGTGTTTAATAATTTAAATATATATTTAAATATATATTAAATATACATGTATATTTAATATATATTTTAATATATCAATATATCTTTTAATGTATATTAATATATATATGAATCCATATTAAGTACTTTTTGAATCTCTTTAAAAGTCATGAATGAGTGGACAGGAGATCACAAAGTTATCACAGATTGTAGTCAATTCAAATGCTTAGGAATCATGTGTTTTATGACCCGGTTTCCTATGACACCAGCACTTTTTCCTATAGTAAGAGAGCCTCAATATAGCACACTTGACGTGTTTCTTGTGCACAGACATGGACTGATTCTTTATTAGCTGCACAGGTCAGTGACAGGACCAAGCAACATCAAATCCGTTGACAAATTGAGTGATAAAACAATTATGTCTACTCCTGTTTATTGTATTCTTCAGACATTTAGTAGGTCTGTGGTGGGGACCAACTCTGTGTTTTTCCAGCAACCTCAGAGGTGGCATTGAAGCTCCTGGTCCTTAAAAATTTCCGGCAACCTCAGAGGTAGCATCGAAGCTCCTGGTCCTTAAAAAACACTCTGAGTATCAAGGTTCCAGAAGATCCCCTTAGGCCTCATAAGCCAGGATTGCATCACCATTCACCTTTGGTTCTAAGGGAGGCAGGGAAAGCATTTGGCAAAGAGGAATGGGAAGTCAGGGCTGTAGCAGACAAACCATGACTCGGTCTCTGGGGCTGGGCACATTACTGTCTGGACAAAAGCAATTTAGCCATAAAGAAAAAACAATGACTATCGGGAAGAAAATTGTTGCTGCCAAGGCAAATGTTCCAGAGAAGCTCGTGTAGCAAAGAAAATGGAGTTTCCGAGAATGTTTCATTTCTTATGAGAGCTCCCTTTGTCTGTCTACTCCCAGTATCCAATATATGAGTTGCATTTGCCCTTTTATTAACTTTGCTGATTTAAAAAAAAATACTTTCAAACATACAAAGAAATTTAAAGGAACTGATAACAAAACTGCATGCACTGCCCAAATTCAATGAAGATGCAGACTTTGCCATATTTCCTTTATTTATTTTGGAACCATTTCAAGAAAAAATTACAAATAGCATGATACTGCTACTCTAAATACCTTATCACACATCTCCAAAAAATAAGGAATCTCCTATATCAGCTAACACTATTTTGATGTTTAACAAAATTAGCAAATCATTCATTTCACCTGCTCCACGTTTAAATTTCTCTAATTGTTTGGTGTAACAACTTTTAATGGATCCAGGATCCAGCCAAGAATTAACTGATTTCACCTTAATTGTTCTCGTCTCTTCCAGTCTCCTTGCTCCTTATACTTTAGACCATCACTGGGTCCCCTGACCCCCTTCCTTTACTATTCAAACCCCAGATGGATTATTCTCTCAAAATTTATGCTACTTATTTTTTCTGTCTTCAAGGGAGTGTCTCACCTTACCATTCAAGGGCACCACTCCAGTGCTACTGAATCTGGAACACCTACCATGTCTTGGATTTGACCTCTGCTTTATCATTTACATTTCCCATCATTCTTCCCTCTGCATGCTCCATTCTACCCATCATTTCTTTCTTCCAAATTTTTATCCATCCTTCAAAGCCTGAACTCCATATCTAATGTTTATTTGATTAGCTCAGATTAGAGAAACCCCCCATTTTTAAAATGTGACAACAATCCCATAAAGTCTTGAAATGAAGTTGTTTCTATGCACATTTGCTCCATCCATTGGCATTCTAAGACCTAGAGGCAGGGTTCTTGTCGAATTAGCTCTATGTTCCTAGTGATTTGGGTAGTCCCTGCTCCATGGCACTTACTGGGTAAATGTTTGGTGAGTGGTCACTGGGCCCCCTGACACCCTTCCTTTACTATTCAAACCCCAGATGGTTAAATACATACTGATTCTGTCTATTAAATATACTCAAAGTGGCCACCATCCTGAGTGCAAGAAAGCTCCTGTGGCTGCAAATTATTCAGGTTGTCTAAATATTTGAGTGACATAGAAAATATAATTCAAAACAGCTTAGGTACACAAGATAATTTGTTGGTGTAACTCTTTATTGGAAGAAATGAATTCAGGCAAGGCTGGGATTGGGACTCACACAAGGATACCAGGATTTGGTCTCCATCTCCCAGGTCTTCCCTTATCCATGTTGACTTCATTGTCAGGCTCCACATGGAATTGAGATGGGATCTGGGAGGGGTGTATCCTCTCAGGTTCAAGTCCTATTAAAAAATATATTTTTCCTCCACACAATGGTCCCAAAAATTCTTATCTCTCATTTACTCATTAGGTCAATAACTATTCCTAAAGTACTGTGGTCATGTCAACGAGATGCTTTGATTTCCCTCATATGAGGTACATATTTAATTCCAGAAAAGAATGAGAGCATTCTATGGAAGAAAAATGTTATCACCTATTTTTCCCCATTGTGTGATAAAGTAAAAGATATCTATTGAAATTAATGAACATTTTAAAACTTACTAAATCTAGAATAATAGAGCAGATATGGATAAATGTGCCGCATCTGGGAACTAACTATGGTTTAGTACAGGAACAGCAATTAAGTAGCTCTTATTACACCACAACCACTCAGTCTTCCTGACCTGCAGCAGACATTCCTAGTCAATCTTTTCGCTTTTCATTCTAACCCTAGATGCATCTTTAGAAAAATCTCAGCACATCTCTGGGCAATGAGATCATTCTTTTGGGACTTGACACATGAACTGAAGTGTAATTGGCATTCTTTATTGGAAGGGGCATGGATTTAGAGTTAAATTGTCATGAGTTCAAATACCAACCCCACCTATCATTTACTGTACAGGTGAATGTAGACAAGTGATATAACTCTTGTAAGTATTTTTTTTGTCATTTGGAAAGTGGGAAAATTAAATATATATACATATATTAAGCGAGTATAGTTAAGTTCATAACCCAGGCAGTGTTAAATACATGCTATTTTGCCTTCTCCTTCCCAAAAGAGATTCTCTTTGCACTGAGTGGAGCTTGTGGGATCCTCTCTTTGAGGAATTGAAGACAAAGAAACCTCAGCCTGTAATCAAGTAGCTATAGCTCTCCCTGTGAAATTCAAGATTGAGGGTTTCAACTCATCCAAATCACCTAGCACCACCTATCTTTGGACAAATGATAGTCTTGGAAGAACAAATGTGTTTCAGGATGCTAAAAAGACTTAATCTATGATTGAAAAAATACTAGCCCACTCAGTACAAAACCTTTGTAAGATTATACTGGAAAATTTTAACACTGTAATTTGTGACAGGGGATTGTTGCCCTTAGAGGAGAGGGCATCCTGCATGGAGCTGCTTGGCTTACGGACCAGCCCTGCCCCCAGGACACTTAAGGCAAATCAATAGCTCCTGGATACGTTTCTCCTTTAGAGCCCGTTTACACTTATTTTTTTTTTTTCTTTAATCTGAAGACACACAATCAATGAAACATGAGTGATTACCTAACCTGAACTGAGTATTTGTTTCTTATGCATCAAAAGTTTGGAGGAAGCATTTCGATTCCAAAAATTACCTTTCCTCCTTGTCCACTGGGAAGGTGCCCTTGCCTTTGAGCTTACATGTAACTGCACTGGAATTTGGTAATAATGCTCAATCTTTAATAGAAGTGTGAAATGGCATTTCTTTGTCTCATCCAGCTTTTAATTGACACATAATTTTGAGTATCAACTATTTTGTCAGACCCTCCATTATGTGTTAGGGGGTGTACCTGAGAAACTTGCTTTCTGTCTGCTTATGAAATTTGCAATTGAATAAAGAAGGCAGATGTTAAACCATTTATTTCAAAATCCACCCTTTAATTGCATTTAAGACAATACTTATCAAGGGAAAGTGCACAATGCAATCTAAAGGTATAACTGGGTAGCTGTTTTATCTTTAATATGTATTTTAAAGTTTTATATAAAATAATTAAGCTAAATGTGTAGTGTTTTTAATACTGAAGAAAAATTGAACTTTGGGGAATATTTTGTGTTAAAATAACAGAAATCCTAAATAATAATTATTTAAATTAATAACTATGGAGATGAGCAGTGCTAAGGTCATTTATCAGTGCTGTCATATCAGGTCGTGGCATCACCATGAGCCAGTCCTCTCAACTTTCAGGTTCAGGTATCATGGCCTTACATGATATTCATCTGAAGCAGGATGAGACCGAGCAGGCAGAAAAGGAAACGTTTCTGACAATGTTCTCTTATGAAGAATCCACCTTTCCTAGAAGCCCTAGTGAACCTCCCATCCGACTTACAGGTGCAAATTGCCTGAAAGACTCATTCCAAGACCAAGCACAGGTACAAGGGCCAAAACTGGCTTAGAACAGGCATGACTCACATTTTCAGCTTCTCAGTTATCTCCTCTCAAGGGCACAGGTCAGTCCAATTGGTTTGTGAATAAAACTGGGGAACTGTCCTAAGGGAAGAAGCAGCAATGAGACCCTTTCCATAAAGAGGAGAGACATAAACAGGCATACCTCACCAGGACCCTCCAAGTAACTGCTTAAGAAATAAATGCTCTATTAGTAAGAATTTTGGAATTTCTGTCTTGTTTTTAATCCCATGAAAAAAGGTTCAAGATCCATTGGTATCAATCTATAGTTCAAAAGGAATCAGGTCTCTTTTAAACAGCAAGAAGGAAAAAAAAAAGAAATCTCATGGACGGCAGTGGTATTGCTCCACATGGCCTCACGGTGGCACTGTTGAAGAGTCATTCTGTGCAGATCCCTGGGCTACGTTGTTTGGGACTGCCTAGATCCCTGTGCTCAGGCACAGTTGGCTGCCAAATTATCGTTCTTTCAGAGTCATACACATCTTTAGCCATTTCTTCAAATCCCCACCTCTGTTCTATGAAGAGTCCCACAATCAGTTGCATATTTTTTTGAAGCCAACCCTTTGAAATGAACTCTTAGCACCTTTAGCTGAGCCAGGTCACTGACTTCTTCCTACAAAGCAATTTTATTTCATAGAAATGCAGCTGAAGTTAGAGGAAAGGCAGCATCCACTTCTACCCTACTGGGAGATCCTGGATTCTCTATGAAAATTAAGATTTAAGATTTCTACCTTCCAGAGTTAATACTGTATGCCAAAAAAGGGTATGCCACTGAATACCCTTTTTGGCATACACTGAATACTATAATTTTGTATGCCATTGAAATAACTGTATGAGAAGAGGAATTTATCTGCCCTTTTCTATCTCTGTTTACTGGATAGAGTTCAATCTTTTGAGGAAATGAAGGCATGAATGAATGCGGCTACTCAGATATTTGTCATATGAAAATTTTAAGAAAATAAATATTTATATAACTAGGAGGGATGGTTCAAGTGAGTTTCTTGGAGAAAACCTCAGCTGTGTCATTGTTTTCCTACCTAGAAGAGGGTAAGACAGATGCAATTTTATACACACTGTCAATGACAACCTCATGTACTCTGTCTTAGAAGGCATCCTTCACACACTGTAAAAGTCTCTTGAGAGATGCTACCTGTTCTTATCAGAGAGGAGAAGAAAATGAAGAAAAAACCCCAAACTTTCAAATTCTTAAATACAAAAATATTGTTAAATAAAAAACTACATCTCAGCCTGTGATGTTGCAATGCAGATTGGCTCACTTCCACAACAATGCTCAAGTCCGCGCCTTCTGCACATTTGCCTCATACATTCTAGGCAATCTCCAAACTCCTTGGGCCCTTTGTTTCCAAACCTAACTAACTTTCTTACAGCAGCCCTGGCAAACAAATATACCTATTTTTGTTTGCTCCTCTATGTTTGATTTTTTTTCTGTTTGGGGAATTCCCCAGCTGAAGATTTTTGTAGGAAGCAAAGATTACCACCCACTCCACAATATGAAACTGCCAGGGCCTTCTTCAACTGCCGTGCAGCTGGGGTATAAGAGACCAGCCTCACCAAGAGAATAACCTGAGCTGGCTTTTGTTTCAGGAGATGTAAATGCAGCAAAGTCTTATGAAGACATGATGGTAAATTTTAGGTGTCAACTTGACTGCATTAAGGGATATTCAGAGAGCTCGTAAAGCATTATTTCTGGGTGTATTAGTCCACTCTCATGTTGCTAATAAAGACATATTCAAGACTGGGTAATTTATAAAAGAAAGATGCTTAATGGACTCATAGTTTCACTTGGCTGGGGAGGCCTCACAATCGTGATGGAAGATGAAGGAAGAGCAAAGCCATGTCTTACCTGGCGACAGGCAAGAGAGAGCTTGTCCAAGGGAACTCCCATTTATAAAACCATCAGATCTTGTGAGACTTATTCGCTACTACAAGAACAGTATGGGGGAAACTGCCCCCATGATTCAATTATCTCTAACTGGCCCTGCCCTTGAAATGTGGGGATTATTATGATTCAAGGTGAGATTTGGGTGGGGACACAGCCAAGCCATGTCAGTGGGTATGCCTATGAGGATATTTCTGGGAGAGATTGGCGTGTGAATACGTGAGCTAAATAAGGAAGATCCACTTCACCCAATGTGGCCAGCACCTTCCAATCGACTGAGGACCAGATTAGAACAAAAGAGGAAAGAGGAATTAGTTCTCCCTGCCTCTCTCTTTCTCCCTCTCTCTCCTGGAACTGAGACGTGCCCCCTCTCCTGTCCTGAGAGATCAAAATTTCACATTTTCCAGCCTTCAGACTCCTGGACTTGCACCAGTGGCCCCTGGGTTCTCAAGCCTTTCATCTTAGACTGAGAGCTACATCATTTGCTAATGAGGGATGGGGCTGAAGAGGAGGCAATTAAGTGAAATTAACCACACATTTGCAGAGTGTACCTAACGGTCCTAAAGGTCAACTGGGTCAAAGAACCGTGGGGCAAGCAGAACTTCTAGTTGCATTTGACTGGCCAGAGCACGTGGATATGATCTTGCACTAAAGTCACATAACAATCTCCAATTTTCCAAGTTTATTCACAAATCTGAATGCCAATGAGAAATCCAGGCAAAGGCTGACAGTCATTTTTTTCCTTGGTTCATAGTCATATTCCTAGACCATGTAAATATATTGCATTCATTTGAGATTTGGTCTACATTACACAGGTTAAAAATAGAGAAATCTTTCCCCAAATGGCAACTATTCTATGATCTAAGATCTCTCTGCATGCACCAAATTGTCTCATAATCTCTTATTAAGCAGCAGTGAAATAAAAATACACAATTAGGAATAATTTTAATTATAAATGGCCCTCCCAGAGAGAACTTAAATTACAGTTAAAACATAGAAAATCGAATAAAATCCAGGAAAATACCAAAAAGCAAATAGAAGTCTCAAATAAAAGGTCCTTGTACAGAAAGCAGATTGCAGATAATTAGAAATAAAGCTGGAGATTCAATTACTTGGCTTTTCTTCTAAGAAGATAATGTTTATTTTTTACAATATGTCTGATTTTTAAACAATCAATAAATCGCAATGGAAAAAATATTGAAATCATTATACTTAAATATCAAAATACAAATAATAGCATCATGCCATTTAAAATAATATATGATAGCAGCATTTACATTCAGGAATGAATGTTCCAAACTTGCTGTCAAAAAGCCTTACGATCTTAACTGGGCTTCATGAATTTTAACTTTATGAAACAGACACAATTATAAGATTGTTTAAGAAAAAGTAAGCAAAGGAATCCAACATTCACATATAGATGGACTAGAACTCAGAATACAATTACTGGTGAAAATCAATAATTTTTAATATTCGTATATGTTTTTTTAACTTTTCATGTAAGCAATAAAAATAAAATATTTTTTCAAAAAATAGCTACATTATATGATTGAGCCCTATGAGAATTTCTGTAGTTTACCAAGTTCTAGACAAAGCAAGACAAATATCTATAAAAGAAGTAATTTTCCCTCACTCATTTTACTACTTTTGACTGGAATTCATAGATTTCTATTTTCATCTCCATCAAAACATAAACATAAAAGACTCGAATGACTGACATGGTTCTCGTCACGAGATCTTAGTCTGTTTGGGATGCTATCACAAAATATCATAAACTCAGTAGCTTAAAAAGCATGAATTTACTTCTCACAGTTCTGGAGGCTGAGAAGTTTAAGACAGAAAGCTGGTGGATTCCACACCTGGTGAGGACTCACTACCTCATTCACAAAGACAGTCTTCTCTCTGGGTCCTCGCATGGTGAAGGGGAAAAGTTCTGGTCTTTCCAGCCCCCTTTAAAGGCACTCGTTCCATTGTGAGGCTCCACATTCATGGTCTAATCACCTTCCAATGGCCTCATCTTCTAATAGCATCACCTTCAAGACAGGCTTGGACATAGGAGTTTTGGTGGGGAACAAGCATTCAGACCATAGCATAGAGTGACCATCATCAGTGGTGTTTTAAAAGCTCTCAGGAGGCCAGACTGTCTCCTATATCCCAAGGTTTAAATATTTTTGAAATCAAGACATTACACATCTTTATCTCTGTCTGTCATGCATTTCCTTTGAACAGTTTACTCCTTCCCCCTTCTTTTCCATCCCCTGTGGAGTAGTCGTGGAGCTTGAGCACTCCCACATCCTCAAATCCATCATAGCCTAAGTAAAGGTCATGAGTGCAACATTCTCTCAAGGTAAAATAGATAGCGCATCCCTTTGTATTCTTAAACAGGCTTCTGTCTGGCTAAGCTCCGCCCATCAGGGCTGGTAGAAAACGCAGTTGAGTAATTTTGAGGGAGATCTTCCCTCACCATCTGTGATCGTCAGGAACGTAGAGACTTGTACAAGCTGGAAGAATTGAAGAAATCCCTGGTCCTCAGTTCACCCTGGCTACTGCTCCTGGGGTCTTCTGTTTGACATCCACAGTTTCTGCTCAGAGACAGCCGGCTCCCTTCCTTCAAGCTGAGCTGGAGATGAAGAGCCCTCTGCAGAGGAAACGGGTGCCCAGCTGCCTGCGCAGGCTCAGAGCTCCACCTGCTTGATCTTCTACGGTGCTCAGGGAGCTAGGTCCACATGAGGGGAATCCACAATCCATCTGCCACATCATCTGGGCCAATCCCCTTAGTTACTCCACCTCAGTCTGGCCACTCTCCATAATTGCAACCCTCTTCTCTCTGGGAAACACCAGCCACTTAGAATCAAGAGTCTAAACATTCAGAGGCTGGGCATGGTGGCTGGCACCTGTAATCCCAGCACTTTGGGAGGCCAAGGTGGGGGGAATCCCTTGAGGCCAGGAGTTCAAGACTCACCTGGGCAACATGGCAAACACCCATCTCTACAAAAAATAGGAAAATTAGCCGGGCATGGCGGCATGTGCCTGTAGTCCCAGCTCCCCAAGAGGCTGACGTAGGAGGATCTCCTGAGCCCAGGAGTTTGAGGCTGCATCATGAGCTGTGATTGGGCCACTGCCCTCCAGCTTGGGTAATGGAGCAAGACTTTGGGGGGGAAAAAAAAAGAGTCTACACATTCTGAAATTAAGCTCTCCTAATAATTTACTTTGCCATCAAAGATGAGCTTTTCCCTTCAGGAAAGGAAACTCCAGCTCGGATTTCGTGTTTCTTTCTTCAGAGGGGTGTGGACAACCCTTATTCATCCATGATAATTCTTCTAATAAGAAATCAAGGAACAATCTTTTTTTTCATTAAAGCCATCTAAATCCATAAAAGTTTCTCTTTCTAAGATGATTATCAATCTTGGGCACAGCACTTGCAGACTTTCAAAACTCCAAGGCCCCCAGTCCAGGCCAACCCAATCAGAACTTCTGTAGATAGACCTTGGGTATTACCAAAGGACAGGTAAGCCATCCTCAGGTGATTCTCTTGTGCAGTGCGCACTGATGGGTTTCCATTACTCGAACAGAATCCTTGGTAACTGGTTAATGAGGATAGAGGCTTTGTATTGTGTTAACTGTTTTGCAAGGATCGTATGCATCCAGATGATGTTCTAGGAACTATAAATACTAAGGGAAAAAACAGAAAACAAGATTGGGCATTGCCCACAAAGTACAACAGTTTTATTCTTTGTTTAGCATAATATAGGCAAAAAGGAAAAAGAAACAAATATTTATAAAAGTAATATTCATAAAATAATATAAACATTATAAATTATAAATATTTTATTTATAAAACAAATCAGTGAGCAGGTACAAGAGATTGTCCTTAAAGATAAAAGCTAACATTAATTGACTACATATAGCAAAAATTATATTGGTATTGCTAAAATTGGCGGTGATGGACAGAGAATATCAGCTTATGAGGGTTGCTTATTGTGCAGAGAAGGAAGGATTAATGCAGGAACAGGGCTCTGAAGATTTGATTCACTGTCTGTCTGTCAGTGGCTCAAGCACACAGTGATCAGGTACAAGAGATTGCTCTTAGAGATAGAAACTCACATAAAGTAACTACATATAGTGAAAAGCATACTGGTGCTGATAAAACTGGTGGTGATGCACAGAGAATATCAGCTTATGAGGAAGAAGAGGGGACGCTGACTCCCCAGAAACCATTCAATCCCCAGCCTCCTTCCCACCTGCATGAGGCTGCTGGAGCTCGGTGGCACCAAAAACCATTGGCTCCCAGTTTTCTATAGTCCAGACTGAAGCTCTGGCTTCCTGCTCACAAGCTGTGTAAACCTGGATAGGCTACTTAACTTCTCTGTGCTTCTTCCTGTCGCCTCAATTGTAAAACTGGTTTAATGATAGTGATTTGTTACCATGAGGATTATAAAGGTAAACATTTACAGAGTGCTTAGATTAGTGCTTGAAAGGGCAAAAAATGGTCCAAGATGTATTATGTGATACATTTATTCTAGTTGGGATCAAAGGCAGTGGCTAGTCAAAAATCTTAGAGGTTTACCGGTACTATAATAACTTTTGTTACTAAACTTGGTTTTGGAAAAAAAAATGCCTGTGCTGTTTTGAGAATGAAGCTTCCTGCCCCATCCCTGCAGCATTGTCCAGAGCTCCGGATTTTGTGCAGGTGAGGCTCCACAGGTATAGAAACCTGCTCATCTGTAGCAGTGAGCAGGGTCCATGCCCTCTTTATTGCTCCTGGGCTGGGTGGGACGTTGGAACCTTTGCAGGAAGTGCTGTGGGTGGACCTTGATCGATCCTGCTGAACATCCTCTCTGTACTCCTAACACTTGAATTAATATCACAATGATACTGCTTGTCACTTATACATATGTGCAAATGGGAAGACATCAGGATTAAAGAACAGTGCTGGGTCTGGGAGATTAGCTATAGATGCTCTTATCACTTACCAGTGTATTTCCATATCTCTTCCTTTACAATGATTATGTATTATTTATATTAAAACTTAGAAAGCAAAAATCCTATTTTCAAAGATTTTAATGGACCCACAAATGCTTAAGACATAATACTAAGTGGAAAAACAATACAAATGATCTTAATGGTATCTTCTTTAAAATATATATATAGAAAAACTACTGGAAGTTAATAGTGTATATCTCAGGGATACAGGGCTTTGGGAACTTATATTTTCTTCTTTAGTTGTAATGAAAATTTTAAATTTAAATGACAAAACAGTTCCTTTACAATGGGAATTTATATGTCCTAATCAAAAGACATATTTAACTTACAAAAGAAATGGCATCATCAATTTTATCTATTGCACAAACTTTTAAAGAGTCCCTGTTGCTAATGCTTAGGATTGTGTTGCTTGAACCTTCTGAAAACTACATATACAGGAGAACTGTTGGCTCCTTTATTCCTTCAATTACTGAATTCTCTATTCTTGACATTCTGCTGAGGCTCTATTAGACGACGGGAAAAATCATATAGAATGTCTGGTACTTTTTTCTCAAGAGAGAAGGCATTAAATGTAATACTGGGTATTTTTCCAAATGTCTTAAATTGGGCTGCTAGGGTGTATAGGTTTGGAAGTCTTGACTTTTCTACAGGAGTCTTTTGGGAATTTACTGAGTATGTCACGCAGTGTTGGAGGAAACTTTTTGACCTAGAGTCTTGCTTAATATGCACGTGACTGACTCTGCACAGAAGATTGGACCTGGCTGCTTCAAAGGGTCACCTATTATGCGGGGAAGGAAGGGTTAATGTAGAAACAGAGCTCAGAGCTCTGAAGACTCAATTCCCTGTCTGTCAATGGCTCAGGCATACAATGATCAGGTACAAGAGATTGTCCTTAGAGATACAAACTAACATTAATTACTCAAAACCTTTTATGCCATGATTAGGGTAGAACTTACAGTACTTATGAAATTAGCCGTGGTTCACGGTTGATCCTTTCTGACTTCTGATAAGGTTAAGATATGAGACTGGGCCAGGCGTGGTGGCTCACTCCTGTAATCCCAGCACTTTGGGAGGCCTAGGTGGGTGGATCACGAGGTGACGAGTTCAAGACCAACTTGGCCAACGTGGTGAAACCCTGTCTCTACAAAAAAAAACTACAAAAATTAGCCTGGCATGGTGGCACATGCCTGTGGTCCTGGCTACTCAGGAGGCTGAGGCAGAAGAATCGCTTGAACCCGGGAGGCAGAGCTGGCAGTCAGTGAGCCGCGATCGCTTCACTGCACTCCAGCCTAGGCGACAGGGTCAGACTCTGTCTCAAAAAAAAAAAAAAAAAAAAAAGAGACTGAACTTTACCAAGAAATGCAGTTCAAAATAATGAAACTAGCATTTCAGTACAATGAGAGAAACACATATTTGGAAACCAATGAAACCGCCAAAATAAAATATTCAATTGAGCATGACTGTGTTCACGAATCCACCTCCCTAGGACAACATGCACGTGGGATGTCTTGTGTATATTGGAAGCAGTTGTAGGAGTGAATGAACTAAATTTTTTCCCTTGAGCTGATGACTTTGGTTCTATATGAAGCAATACTTACAATGTAATAAATCTCAAAATAAAATTAATTAAATGTCCTCTAACCCTCCCTCAGATAATATTCTACTTTGAAGAACACCAATAGACAGAAGCAAGATGACTACTTTTTAATGCTAAAGTATGCAAAACCTGCCACTTCACTGGCAAGCCATGAATTATTCATAAATATAGACTTGGTTAATATCTTTAAAAATGCAGCATATTTTGCCTTGTGATTTCTAGCTTGGATAACAGTTTTGGAATCATGACATATGAACCAAATTACAACAAGCCCCCATATTGATTTTCTGTAGATTAGGGAAATATGTTCATTGACTCAGTAAGAGATCACCAGTAGGTACCCGAAATAAGGAAATTAAACTCATCTTTTGCACAGCAGTTTTGGCAGGATTTGTGCTAGGAACACTGAAATAAAGAATGTATCATTTAAGGGAAATGTTTGTTATATGTTTTAACAGCTGAAGAATATTATTCAGTGGTTTCTCACTAGCTTTGCCTAAAATTTTTGATTAAATTGTGGGCCTCTCCATTGAGCAGGAGATACTAATATCAAATGTGTGTGCATAAGCTGGAGTGACAAATCCTTTAGTCTCAAATCACTGAGCTGGAAAGGATATCCCATCACCATCTCTCCCTATAGTTAGTTTAGACTTAAGTTTTCAAAACGCATTTATTTTTAAATTCACTGACCTACCCCAACCTCTTGCTTCTCAAATAATGCTGTTCTTTATAAGGGGATTTTCAGATTGAATTGGACTTCCTCAGCTCCAGGCCACACAGAGTATTGTGTATACTTAATCGTAACTTAATGCTTTTACAACTGCTGTAAAGAAATTACTATGGATCCCATCTCAAATGCCTCACAGTTACATTATTTTCGCATACTTATAATTACCTGCAAAGGTTTTTAGATGCGATGCACTTTTTCCATAAATACTTGATATAATCTACATTTTGTTTGTTCACATTTTGTTCATTTCTGTTGTGGATGCAAAATATCAGAGCAATTTAAGATCTTACTGAATGAGAAACTTGAACAGAAATAATGACGTTGTATCTGCCATTTTTATTCTAACTAAATAAAATCAAATATCAATTTAAAACATGCAATAAAAAAATAAACATTACATGAGAAAGATACGATAACACATGTTATTAAAACCAAAGTATGGTTTTAATAACATGTGTTATGTTGAGCTGGGTCTTTTAAACCCGACTGCTAATGAAATCAGGCATTAGGAAGTGAGTCTTTAGTTAGAAACACTGTGTTTGACTTTTGTCTTCTAGATGAGAGTGGCTGCAGCTTAGACACTGGGTAAGAGAATGGGAGGCCCCCAGCTTGGGAACCTCAGCAGGTCTGACTCCTGCCTTCCTCCTTCAGCCCTAGAACAAAGAATAAGGTAATTTAGGTGATTTCTGGCTTTTTGCTATATTCCCTCAAGGCCAAGGAAAGGGAACCGGTCTTGTGCTCTGACTTAGAATATTCACAAGAACATTATCACATAGCTGTTACTATCATTCCCCAGTGAACATATGCGGAGGTGAACATGACCTGTGATTTCAGAGCTGGGAAGAGACCTTGGACTTTCATTCAGGAGGAGTCCAAGGAAACGAGCGGTTTGCTGTCAGGGCTGACAAAGAAACACTGGGAGAAGCTTCACCTAAATTTTCTGCCGCACCGAAGGTTTTTGCGACCAGCAAAAACGAGGACATAAGAGTAAGAGTCTTCTTGGTTTTATTCTCATCTCTGCTTCTCAGCGGTGTGACCTTGGTCAAATTGTTCTATTTCTTCCTAAAATAGGAAAAGCTCCTGTGTATACGGGTGTGTGTGTGTGTGTGTGTGTGTATTAAATGTAATGATATCACATATGTGCAGGGTCTGGTTCATGGACAGCCTCCAACACACGGTGTGCAGCAAAGGAAGAGCAGCTGGGCTGGAACTGTCATCTGTAGAAAGGCCTGTTGTCAAGATCGGCCCTTTTTCATCTGGGAACTTGTCTCTCAATGTCAATCGTTCACTGATAAGAGCACCCATGGTGCCTAAACTGCTGTGCAAATGATATTGTTTATGTGAACACCTGCTTTTCCTCTGGGGAGTCTGGAATTTGGGGACTTGTCAAAAGAAAGAAGCAGGTGTTCACATAAACCATACCCTCTGCTAGACAGAGGGTGTCTACATGACCAGCCCACAGTAAAACTCCTGGGCACTGAGTCTGTTGAAACACGGTATTCATGTTTCAGCAGTTTTACTGTTGGGGGAAGAGTGTGCTTTGTGTGACCTTTGTGGGAGAGAGAGTATGAGAATCCCGCACATGGATTCCTACCGACTCCACCAGTATAACCCTTGTGGTTCGATTGAATATCTGACCAATATTGCAGTAATAAAACGTAGCTGTATAAACAATATGTGCAGAGTCCTGCGAATCTTTCTAGGGAAATCTCTGAACAGGCAGGTGGTCCTAGGAACCCCAGAAACCAACAGGGCTTGTTACTATCACACTGTGAACTTCACTATGGTGTATCCTTATTTTACCCCTTTCTGAATCTCTTACAGGTCAAGGAAAAAGGCTCAAGAAAAATATAATACAAATATTCCAAAAACTGAAAAAGTGCTTGGGACTGAAATGCTTCCAGTCCCAAGCATTTTGGATAAGGGACACTCAACTGTATCTGCTCTGCTAAGATCCGTAGTCCCAGATCTACAATTACACTTTCGTAATTGAGCTACATTTTTCATTTTTGCTCTGTGGGTTATACTTTAAAATTAGGCCCAAATTTACTGAAGGACATAATTTTTTTTTTTTTTTTTTGTATGAAAAGACTTCCAATACCCTAGTCCTGTCTAAGACATTGCATTAAAAGAGTACATTCCTCTAGGGGAACTTTATGAGGATTGTTACAGCTAAATCTGGTAAGGTATCATTTGCAGCAGACTTAAGGATCTTAGAGTACAAGACTCTGGCAGATTTTTAGGACCATGCAGTGTTCGAGGATGGGTGTCACTCCCAATTACGGAGCTGGCACAATGTTCTTGGCCCTATGCTCAGCATTTTACAAGCTTCACCTCACTTAATTCTCATGACAATCCAAGGAGGGAGGTTCTACCATTATACCCATTTTATATAGAAGGGAACTGAGAGAATTTAAATAGCTTGAAATCTTTTCAAGTCCACACAGCTGTTAGGTGTCAGAGCTGTATCCAACCTGACTTCATCTGACACCAGACCCTGAGGCCTCTACATCCTGCCTTTCACAAGATACTGTTTGACAGTTTCAGGGAAATCGTTGAAAACCAGAGACAAAAATACAATCCTTGAAGGGTTTGTGGAAAATCACATCTATTCCTAAAGTATGCACTTTCACAAAAATTTCTCAAAACGGTTCCTCCTATTTGATCTTGTTTTTAATATGTAAATTTTAAATAAAACCCATGTCTTCCCCAACAGGGGCAGGGAGCTCGCGCCTTCCTTCCTTCCTTCCTTCCTTCCTTCCTTCCTTCCTTCCTTCCTTCCTTCCTTCCTTCCACCCTCCCTCCCTCTCTCCCTTCCTCCCTTCCTCCCTTCCTCCCCCCCCACTTTCTTTCTTTCCTCTTTTTTTTTTTTGAGAGGGAGTCTCGCTCTGTCGCCCAGGCTGGAGTGCAGTGGCGCAATCTCAGCTCACTGCAAGCTCCACTTCCCGGGTTTACACCATTCTTCTGCCTCCCGAGCAGCTGAGACTACCAGCGCACGCCACCACACCTGGCTAATTTTTTGCATTTTTAGTAGAGACGGGGTTTCACCGTGTTAGCCAGGATGGTCTCTATCTCCGCCCTCCTCGGCCTCCCAGAGTGCTGGGATTCCAGGCATGAGCCACCACGCCCGGCTCAGGGAGCTCTTTCTTTCTCACTTGTCATCCGGGTCAACAGATGCAGCCAGTGCAGATTGAATATCCCTGATCCAAAAATCCGAAATCCCACATTCTCCAAAATCTGGAACTTTTTCAGCACTGATGCTCAAAGGAAATGTTCACTGAAGGGTTCTGGATTTCAGATTTTCAGATTAGGGATGTTCAATGATAAGTATAATACAAGTATTCCAAAACTGAAAAAATCAGTTTCCAAATATGATAAATATAATACAAATATTCCAAAACTGAAGAAATGCCTGGGACTGAAATACTTCTAGTCCCAAGCATTTTGGATAGGAGTACTCAACTGTATCTGCTCTACTGAGATCTGTTACCAGGTGGGAGGTGAGAATGCAACACTTATTCTAACGCTTTGAAATAGGGACACCGCCTGCCCGCAACCTTTGTCTACATTTCCAATCTTAGCCTCTAGCTATTAACATAATAATTATATTTATGAAAACAGCAATAAAAATATTAATAATTTTCCAAAAACATTGATTAGGTGCTGGGAATTGTGCTAAGGGATTTACACGTACAATTTTATTTAATCTTCCCAAGAACCACCATATAATTGGTATTCGTAATCCTTATTTTTCAGACAAAGAAACCAGGGTACAGCGATATTAATCATTCAGCTCATATCTCTCAGCTGGAATGTGGAAAAGCTAACAGTCACCCACAGCTCTGGGTTTGACCCAAAACTGCCTGCAATTCCCTACTATGTGATCTACAAATACAAAGACTGCAGACAGCATAGCATTCTCCTGTTTGAGAAATACAGCGGCAGCCTTGGTCTTCTTACACGTTGCAGACATATGCAGCATGAAAGGAGAACAGGTTTCATAACCAACGACAAGTGTTCTAAAATACACACCTTGGAGCAGCTGCCTCTTATAGTTACAGGAGGTGGCTGGTCGGGTGTGAGCAGGGCAGGAGAGGGCTCCCCTGACCATACACACGCCAGGAGTGTTGGGTGACCACCAGGTGATGGTCAGGATGTTGCTAACACTTTTCAAAAGTAATGATTAGCCACAGCCTGCACCAGGAAAAGGCAATATCCTAATAGACAGAAAACACCTGAAACTGATCAGCAGCTTCCCAATAAGATCCCAGAAGTATGACAACGTAGAAAAGCCCCAAGTCAGGCCAGGTGCGGTGGCTCACGCCTGTAATCCCAGCACTTTTGAGGCCAAGGCGGGTGGATCACAAGGTCAAGAGATCAAGACCATCCTGGCCAACATGGTGAAATCCCGTCTCTACTAAAAATACTAAAATTAGCTGTGCATGGTAGCACGTGCCTGTAGTCCTGGCTACTCGGGAGGCTGGGGCAGGAGAATCACTTGAACTTAGAGGGCAGAGGTTGCAGTGAGCTGAGATCACGCCACTGCACTCCAGCCTGGCAACAGAGCAAGACTCCATGTCAAAAAAAAAAAAAAAAAAAAAGCCGCAAGTCAAGAGGTCAAGCTGTGTACTTGGTTTCTCTAGTCGCCCCCTTGGCCCTCTTCCAAGTTGTACTTTCCTTCTCTTGCCTTTCCTTCCTTTCCTTACTGTTCTAATAAATTTTTAATAAACGTTCACTCCTGCTCTGAAACTTGCTTCGGTCTCTCCTTCTGTCTCATGCCCCCTAGTAAAATTCTTTCTTCTCAAGAGGCAAGAATTAAAGTTGCTGCAGATGCATAGGGATTCGCCACTGGTAACTCAGTGTAACTCAGGATACCTGTCACCAGTAACACTATGACATATTATGGCCCTTATACCAGGCTTGGAGGTAATGTGCTAAATCAGTCTAGTTTTTGTAAGACCTTCTCTGAGACAGAACTATGACCTGTTGGATTCAGATCATGTAAATAGAGATAAAGTATGTTTATCCTTACACACCGAGTGTGCTTTTGAAACTCAATATATACGGTCATGATTTTTCCCTTGTCACTATGTATATATGACCAGGTCTGGTAAAACACAGGCAATTCTTTTTTTCCTTATAGGTCTTTGTTATAAATATCTTAGCATCTTCATACAACATATTTCCTGTAATTTTTCCAAGTGAGCTTTAATTAATTTCTTTAAATAAAACATGTTATTATTATAAAGTACACCTAAGATTTGTCATCTTAGCCATTTGTAAGTATACAGACCAGTGGTATTAAGTCCATTCATATTGTTGTGTTGTGGACTATGTATTTTGACATTAGGTACTGACCATTCCTGGGCAAAACTGAGGAAAACAATGTGAAAACTTTCTTTTCCCCATATATCCTGAACTGTGGTCTCCAGGCATTGCAGGGACGTGGCAGAATTCACTAGAGCATTGGAGTAACAACATTCTATTTCAAGTGCTTTCGGTCCTGAAGAACTCTAAGACACAGTTAAGCTAACATGGAATGTTAGTTAGTATGTTAGATATAGTTAACCTAACGTTGAACAAAGCTAGTAAATATGTCACACAATGAGCTACTTTGAGAGGCATGCAGTCTCATGGTGAAGATGATAGAGTTTTGTGTAACAAAATGAATGTCCCATAATTTATTTTTTAAAAAGGCAAAGTGGACCTTATCAAAATGCAAAATGCTTGCACTTCAGAAAATGTGAAGAAAATGAAAAACACAACAGACAGAGAGAAAACATTTGTAAAATACAAATCGGATGAAGGACGTTTCTCTAGAATTCACAATGAACTCTTAAAAATTCAATAATAAAAATACAACTCAAACCAAAGTAGGCAAATGATATGAATAGATATTTCACCAAGGAAGGTATGTTAGTGGTTAATAAGCCTGTGGAAAGATGTTCACCATCATTAGTCATTAGGAAAATGTAGGTTAAAACCACAAGGAATACCATTTCACACCCACAAGAATGACAACGGTAAATGAGAAAGATGAATACAAGTAGTACTGTAATATTGACTGAAATGTAAAATGGCACCACCACTTCGAAAAACCGTTCTTCACAGAGTTAAATGTAAAACTACCATATGACCCAGCAATTTTACTTTTGGAAAAAGAGGTACGATGAAAACACATGTCCATGTGAAAACTTATGCACAAATTGTTCATAATAGAATTATTCATAATAGGAAAAAGTAGAAACAACTGAAATTTCCATCAGTTGGTATGTAGATGAGATACAATATATTCATAAGTGAAATAGTATTCAGCAATGAGAATGAATGGACTACTGACACACGCAATGTCATGGGTGGACTTACGATTACCATGTTAAGTGAAATAAACCAGACACAAGGGAACATGTATGTTTCCATTTATGTAAAATGTTCAGACAAGGCATATTTATAGAGATGGAAAAGTAGATTAGTAGTTGCCTGGAGCTGGAGATGGAACCAGGGATATATTGTAAATAGGATCTTATGGGAATATATATTTTTTGAAACGGAGTCTCACTTTGTTGCCCAGGCTGGAGTGCAGTGGCGTAGTATCGGCTCACTGCAACCTCCGCCTCCCAGGTTCAAGTGATTCTCCTGGCTCAGCCTCCTGAGTAGCTGGGATTATAGGCACCCACAACCAAGCCCAGCTAATTTTTTTTGTTTAATTTATTAGAGATGGGGTTTCACCATGTTGGCCAGGCTGGTCTTCAAAATTTTTGTGTTTAATTTATTAGAGATGGGGTTTCACCATGTTGGCCAGGCTAGTCTTGAACTCCTGACCTCAGGTGTTCCATCCACCTCGGCCTCCCAAAGTGCTGGGATTACAGGTATGAGCCTCCATGCCCAGTCACATATGGGAATATTTTAAAGCTGACTTATAGTAATGCTTTCAAGACTTAGTAAAGTGACTAAAAGTCATGAAACTGTGCACCTGAAGTGGATGAATTTCAAACGG
Source organism: Chlorocebus sabaeus (assembly GCF_047675955.1). Taxonomy (NCBI): domain Eukaryota; kingdom Metazoa; phylum Chordata; class Mammalia; order Primates; family Cercopithecidae; genus Chlorocebus; species Chlorocebus sabaeus. The sequence continues at coordinate 123,951,838 of NC_132914.1, read as the reverse complement.
TCAAATATACCTCAACAAAGTTGTTTTTAAAAAACAATGATAAGATGTCTTCATTTTCTAGTGCTGCTGTAACATGCTTAGCTTAAAACAGCAAAACTTTATAGTCTTACTGTTCTACGGGTCATACATCTGAGTTTTTCTGCCTTAAACCAAGATATGGACAAGGCTGCATTCTTTTCTGGAGGCTGTAGAGAAAAATTGGTTTTCTTGCTCTTTCTAGCTTCTAGAAGGTGCCCATGATTCTTGGCTCATTGCTGCCTTTTATCTGTAAAGCCAGCAATGGTGGTGAGTCCTTCCCACATTGACTCACTTTGATGTGTGCTTCTCTGACCCTCCTTGGCATCCGTTATCCACCTTGAAAAACCCTTGTTATTATCGAGCCTACCCAACAATTTAGGATAATCTCTCCCACTTTAAGGTCCACTTGATCACACCTCCAAATCTGTTTTGCCATATAAGGTGACACTGTCAAAGATTAGAGAAATTAGGACATCTTTGGGGGAGGGGACATTATCTGCTTAGCACACAGAGGGTCTCAGTTCAGACTTCCTGGCGAGACTGCCAGTTGCTTAGTGGTGTGACTTGGGCACGTTGCCCATCCTTGCTGTGTTTCAGTGTCTTCATTGGTGTAATGACCATGATATTAGTATCTGATGCATGAATTGCTTTGAGAGATATAAATGGGTTAATGCACATAAAATACTTAAAAATTTAACCTGGTTAATATTCATAAAGGTTCAACATATATTAGCTATTATTATTATATTATTGTTTAGTCCAGTTCATTAATCATTTACTTTTCTTTTCACAGGTATCAATAAGAAGGGCCCTCTATGGCTGCAGAACAAAGAGAAAGGCCCACATTTCCTTGGCAAAAGTAATCAACACCTGTATTATGCATTCAGCTGTGTTAAATCAATCTCAGTACAACTGATGGCCTGGAGGAGTCTGCTGCTATCAAATGCAGACTCAAGAAATGTAGTGGGCGAGCCTATGACTAGGAAATGTCAAAAGGACTGGGAGACCAGGCTGCCAACCCACCACAGTAGAAACAACAAACTCTGCTCGTTTATTTGGAAATACAAAATCTCTTTTAGGGGAGTGGGAAGACCAGAAAGAACTTTTTCAACGGAAGGTGATAGAAATTCCATCTCAAATTGGCAACAATATGAAGTTTATTCATATTTATCATAACTGAAATATCCAGGAAGGAGACTCCTTCAGGTATGGCTTGAACCAGTGATATGGTTTGGCTGTGTCTCCACCCAAATCTAATCTTGAATTGCAGCTCCCATAATCCCCAAGTGTTGTGGGAGGGACTCAGTGGGAGGTAGTTGAATCATGGGGGTGCATTTTTCCCATGATAGTGAATAAATCTCAAGAGATCTGATGGTTTTATAAATGGGAGTTCCCCTACTCACGTTCTCTCTTGCCTGCCACCATGTGAGATGTGACTTTGCCCCTCATTCGCCTTCCACCGTGATTGTGAGGCCTCCCTAGCCATGAGGAACTGTGAGTCAAACTTCTTTCCTTTATAAATTATCCAGTCTCAGGTATGTATTATTAACACCATGAGAACAGACTAATACAACCAGGGATTTCTTTAATGTCACCAGCATCTGGTTACTTTCTTTTCTTCTATTTGCATTGTTTCCCCTTGCAATTCTTAGACAGAATCTCCCTTTTTGAAGGCACAATGCCTGTATTATCTCCAACTTTTCATTATACCTGACTCCAGTTCCCTTAAAAAGAACAGGTGCATCTTCCAACACTCCCAGACAGGGACCCATCATTACTCGTCAGCTCTGATTAACTCTGAAATGGACATCTATGAACCAACCACTGGGACTGGAGAAACTGAACAATCCAGTTGATCTGGCCTGAGTCAATACCCCTCCATGTAATAAGAGAGAAGAGGCTTCCCAAATTCATAATCTGAGAGTGGGAGAGGACTGCCTACAGCAAACTAAGCTGTTATTACTGGGGAAACGGGAGGGCTCAGGGACTGCTGATAAAGGGCAAATGTGCACCATGAAGCAGCCAGAAGGCCCCATATCTTGAGAACAGATTTGCATATCCCACAGTGTCTTTAGCTTTGATTCATGCAGTCAGGTCACTTCAAGCCAAGCCCTACGAGAAAAAGGGTCTGTGGGGAAGAAAAGATCAGATTTGATAGGGTAAAAGGAGGTACTATAATTAGGTCAGTTCCACAGGGTCTGCTTACACAGAGGAGCAAGGTTATGGCTCAGCATAGTGAGAAGAGCCTATTTCAAAGTGGGATGAGACTCTTCCAGAGTAGGGAGTGGATGGCTGCTAAAGGGAGTGTATCAGTTTGGATCCAATCAGGAAAAAGGAAGTTACGGTGGTTACTTTAACAGAAATAGGTTAATACATAGAGTTGGTTAAATAGATACTGATGGACTGAATGGGCAGAAGGGAGACTTAGATAACAGTTCTAGTAAATGACAGGCGCAGTTCCCTAGTGATATGATTTGGATCTGTGTCCCTACCCAAATCTTATGTCTAATTGTAATAGCCAATGTTGGAAGTGGGGTCTGGTAGGAAGTGATAGGATTATGGGGGTGGAGTTCTCATGAATCATGTAACACCTTCCCCCCTTGGTATAATGAGTGAGTTCTCATTAGATCTGGTTGTTTAAAAATGTGCAGGACCAGCCCATGGAGGGTGAAGCAAAGCAGGGTGGGGCGTCACCTCACCTGGGAAGTGCAAAGGGTTGGCGGATTTCCCTTTCCTAGCCAAGGGAAGCCATGACAGACTGTACCTGGAAAATTGGTACACTTTTGCCCAAATACCATGCTTTTCCCATGGTCTTAGCAACTGGCAAACCAGGAGATTCTCTCCCGTGCCTGGCTTAGTGGGTCCCATGCCCATGGAGCCTTGCTAACTGCTAGCGCAACAGTCTGAGGTCACCTATGAGGCTGCAGCCTGGCAGGGGGAGGCGTGTCCACCACTACTGAGGCTTGAGTAGGTAAATAAAATGGCTGGGAAGCTCAAACTGGGCAAAGCCCACTGTAGCTCAACAAGGCCTACTGCCTCTATAGACTCCATGACTGTGGGCAGGCCATAGCTGAACAAAAGGCAGCAGAAACTTCTGCAGACTAAACATCACTGTCTGATAGCTCTGAAGAGAGCAGCGGTTCTCCCAGGATGGTGTTTGAGCTCTGAGAACAGACAGACTGCCTCCTCAAGTGCATCCCTCACACCTGTGTAGCCTAACTGGGAGACACTTCCCAGCAGGGGCCAACAGACACCTCATACAGGCAGATGCCCTTCTGGGATGAGGATTCCAGAGGGATGATTAGGCTGCAATATTTGCTGTTCTGCAATATTTGCTGTTCTGCAGCCTCCACTGATGATACCCAGGCAAATGGGGTCTGGAATGGACCTCCAGCAAACTCCAACAGACTTGTAGCTCAGGGACCTGACCATTAGAAGGAAAACTAACAAACAGAAAGGAATGGCATCAACAGCAACAAAAAGGACAGCCACACTAAAACCTCATCCGTAGGTCACCAACATCAACAACCAAAGGTAGATAAAGCCACAGAGATAGGGAGAAACCAGAGCAGAAAACTGAAAATTCTAAAAACTAGAGCACCTCTTCTCTTCTAAATGATTGCAGCTCCTTGCCAGCAACAGAACGAAGCTGGATGGAGAATGACTTTGACGAGTTGACTGAAGTAGGCTTCAGAAGGTCGGTAATAACAAACTTCTCCAAGCTAAATGAGTATGTTCTAACCCATCACAAGGAAACTACAAACCTTGATAAAAGGTTAGACGAATGGCTAACTAGAATAAACAGTGTAGAGAAGACCTTAAATGAAGTGGTGGAGCTGAAAACCATGACATGAGAACTTCATGATGCATGCACAAGCTTCAATACCTGATTAGATCAACTGGAAGAAAGAATATCAGTGACTGAAAATCAAATTAATGAAATAAACAAGAAGACAAGATTAGAGAAAAAAGAGCAAAAAGAAATGAACAAAGCCTCCAAGAAATATGGGACTATGTGAAAGACCAAATCTACATTTGATTGGTGTACCTGAAAGTGATGGGGAGAATGGAATCAAGTTGGAAAACACTCTTCAGGATATTATCCAGGAGAACTTCACCAACCTAGCAAGTCAGGCCAACATTCAAATTTGGAAAATACAGAGAACATCACAAAGATACTTCTTGAGAAGAACGACCCCAAGACACATAATTGTCACATTCACCAAGGTTGAAATGAAGGAAAAAATGTTAAGGGCAGCCAGAGAGAAAGATTTCAGGTTACCCACAGAGAGAAGCCCATTAGACTAAAAGCAGATCTCTCCGCAGAAAACCTATAAGACAGAAGAGAGTGGGGGCCAATATTCAACTTGCTTAAAGAAAATAATTTTCAACCCAGAATTTCATATCCAGCCAAACTAAGCTTCATAAGTGAAGGAGAAATAAAATTCTTTACAGACAATCAAAATGCTGAGAGATTTTGTCACCACCAGGCCAGCCTTACAAGAGCTCCTGAAGGAAGCACTAAACATGGAAAGGAATAACCAGTTCCAGTCACTGCAAAAACATGCCAAATTGTAAAGACCATCGATGCTATGAAGGAACTGCATCAATTAATGAACAAAGCAACCAGCTAACATCATAATGACAGGATCAAATTCACACAAAACAATATTATCTTAAATGGGCTAAATGCCCCAATTAAAAGACACAGACTGGAGAGTTGGATAAAGAGTCAACATCCATCAGTGTGCTGTATTCAGGAGACCCATCTCATGTGCAGAGACATACATAGGCTCAAAATAAAAGGATGCAGGAAGATCTATCAAGCAAATGGAAAGCAAAAAAAAGCAGGGGTTGCAATCCTAGTTTCTGATAAAACAGACTTTAAACCAACAAAGATCAAAAGAGACAAGACCATTACATAATGGTAAAGGGATCAATTCAACAAGAAGAGCTAACTATCCTAAATATATATGCACCCAATACAGGGGCACCCAGATTCATAGAGCAAGTCCTTAGAGAACCACAAGGGAAATTTATAGCACTAAATGCCCACAAGAGAAAGTAGGAAATATCTAAAATTGCCACCCTACCATCACAACTAAAAGAACTGGAGAAGCAAGAGCAAACAAATTCAAAAGCTAACAGAAGGCAAAAAATAAGATCAGAGCAGAACTGAAGGAGATAGAGACACAAAGAAACCCTTCAAAAAATCAATGAATCCAAGAGCTGGCTTTTTGAAAAGATCAACAAAAGTGATAGACCACTAGCAAGACTAATAAAGAAGAAAAGAGAGAAGAATCAAGTAGATGCAATAAAAAATGATAAAGATGATATCACCACTGATTCCACAGAAATACAAACTACCATCAGAGAATACTATAAACACCTCTACACAAATAAACTAGAAAATCTAGAAGAAAAAGATAAATTCCTGGACACATACATCCTGCCAACACTAAACCAGGAAGAAGTTGAGTCTCTGAATAGACCAATAACAGGCTCGGAAATTTAGGCAATAATTAATAGGCTACCAACCAAAAACATTCAGGACCAGACAGATTCACAGCCAAATTCTATCAGAGGTACAAAGAGGAGCTGGTATCATTCCTTTTGAAACTATCTAACCAATAGAAAAAGAGGGAATCCTCCCTAACTCATTTTATGAGGCCAGCATCATCCTGATACCAAAGCCTGGCAGGGACACAACAGAAAAAGAGAATTTTAGACCAATATCCCTGATGAACATCAATGTGAAAATCCTCAATAAAATACTGGCAAACCGAATCCAGCAGCACATCAAAAAGCTTACCCACCATGATCAAGTTGGCTTCATCCCTGGGATGCAAGGCTGGTTCAACATACACAAATCAATAAACATAATCCATCACATAAACAGAACCAATGACAAAAACCACATGATTATCTCAAGAGATGCAGAAAAGGCCTCTGACAAAATTCAACAGCCCTTCATGCTAAAAACTCTCAATAAACTAGCTATGAATGGAATGTATCTCAAAATAATAAGACCTATTTATGACAAACCAAGGCAATATCATACTGAATGGGCAAAATCTGGAAGCATTCCATTTGAAAACTGGTGCAAGACAAGAATACCCTCTCTCACCACTCCTATTCAACATAGTGTTGGACGTTCTGACCAGGGCAATCAGATAAGAAAAAGAAATAAAGTGTATTCAATTAGGAAAAGAGGAAGTCAAATTGTCCGTGTTTGCAGATGACAGCATCTGTTGCTTCCTGACTTTTTAATGATCACCATTGTAACTGGTGTGAGATAGCATCTCATTGTAGTTTTGAGGGTAGACCTCATGATAAATATTTTTATAAAACAATAAACAGCAGAGCAAAGGGACACAGGAACCTTTAGAGATGATGGATATGTTTATTACTTTGATTGTGTTCATGCTATTATGGGTGCCTGTGTGTGTCCACAATAATAAAAATGGACATATAATATACATGTATTTTTTTGTATCAATGGTACCTTAATAAAGCTGTAAGAACAAAAAAAGAAAAAGAAGCAAACTGGAACCAACAGCTGCTCGTAGGATGAACAGCCACTGCCAGGGTCTTGCTGGCAGAACAGAAAGCAACACAGAGAGGTGTGAGCTCCTTTGTCCTCCGTTTTCCAGTCTCCCTCCAGTCCCCACTATTGGCAGAACCTGGAGTTAGCAGTGGACAAATTTGTCCTTCACAGTCCTGGCTGTATGCAGGTGAGGGTAGAGGGTGGCTTGGAGCCAGGAGATGATGACCAGATGGAGAACAGTCCCGAATGGACCAGAGCTGACGGTGGAGATGGAAGATCATTCTTACCTGTCATTCATGGGCATTGCTGCTGTCCTTAACCTTCTCTCCTTCCCTTTGGATATTGGAATTTCTTCTGCTCTTCTAATGGAGACACCCAAAGGAAGGCAGAGTGGAATTGATTCACAAATAATCAAACTCCATTAACAGCCCAATTTCCAATTTAGAGTAATTTAGCAGCTTCACATTCCACACATCCAGGAGAAAGAAAAAGAAAAGTCTCTAAAAAAGACAAAAATAGACCTGGCTGCAAAAATCTGTTGGTTTTTGCCTACTCAGCACTGCTGGCAAAGGCTGTTCATTTCCATTTGTGGAGTCAGCCTGTGCTTGTGTGTGTGCATGTGTGTGTCAGTGTGTGCATGTGTGTACATGTGTATGCATGTGCATGAGAGTGTGCATGCATGTGTGTGTGCATGTGTTTGCGAGTGTGTGTGCATGCGTGAGTGGTGTGTGTTTATGAGTGTGTACGTGTGTGTGTGTGTGTGTGTGTATGTGTTTGGGGATGAAGAAGCCAAACCCAGTCTTCTCTTTGCTATAGGACTGTTCCCATCATCTAAACCTTTCTTTTAAGTCTGTTTCATCATAGTGATGAGTGCAGGATAGGTAAAGGAGCTTTAAAAAATAGAGAAACTCAAAAAGCACAGCATAGAGAAATGTTGTTTAGTTTATGTATGGACAGTCTCAACTACCTGAAACGTCCCCAAATGATCACCTGCATATTTGTAAAGATGCCACTGGTGCTGTGTGTAGAAGAGACCTTGGAACACGCTGCTGACTGCATCATCTGGAACAGGAGGAATCAAGCCGGGGGCTGGAATAATAATCCCAAGGATTCCAGGGGACAGACTCTCAGGGAAAGGACCCCTAATGCCCTTCTCTCCCCAAACTTCTGTCTTCCCTCATGCTTAGTAGGTTAAAACTCACCAATTTTATGTAAGCCTTACCTCCCCTCAAGTGACTCAGTTACATCCTGACAATTCTAAGAGTATAATTCTCAAAGTGTAGCCCCCAGACCCATCAGCATCAGCATCAATGGGGAAGGAAACTGTTAGAAATGTAAATTATCGGTTCCCGCCTCCGTTCTACTATATCAGAAACTCTGGGCCAGGGGCACAGTAGTCTGCCTTAATACATTCTCCAGGTAATTCTGATACAACAAAAATTGGGAACCTTTGGTCTAAATCTTGGTTTAGACCATTGCTCTTGTCACTGCTTAGTTTGCAATATTTAAAAAGTCAATATAGTAACATAAATGAACATATAAATGAATATGTAAATAAGGAATTTGAAATTTACACTCTAGTATTTATTATATTTAAAGGGTATTCCAAAGCTGTTCACCAAGTGGTATAAGTTATAGTGTGACTGATTCATCAAATAATTTTGATAATTTCCCCGATGCTTTTATTTAAAGAGCAGTTGCTAGATAAGCATACTTCTGAAGCCAAAAGAAGAAAAAAATAGTTGGTGTGATCTTTTGTTTGGCATGGTTTTCATTTGTTCAATGATGCTCACGTCTGAGCTAATCAGGGAATTGAATCAAACTCTTCAAATGACTTCCTTCATTAACTTCGTCATTGCATGGTTTGCAAAGTAAACAGAATTTCTGTTAAGACAGTGACATTGTCAAGGATTTCTATGAATACGGTTCAATGGCACTCTGCAGCCCCAAAGGCCATGATCTAGAGCAGAGGATAACAAAGGAAGCTCCCCCATGAAGAGCACATCCCTCAGTAGTTTTCCTGGCCACAGCAACATAAGCAGTGATCCCACGTCATGAAGTGGGAAGATCCTAGAGACCTCAGCCACCTCCCCACTCATGGAGTTGTGTAAGAAGACTCCCTGTGCCCACCCTAAAGACCTAAGCCACCTCCTCACCCGTATGGCTGGGTAAGAAGATGCCTTGTGCCTGCCCTGGAGACTTCAGCCACCTCCCACACATGGGGCTGGGTAAGAAGATGCCCTGTGCCTGCGCTTGGTCTCACTGCTCTGCCCTGCCCTGCCTGCATGTTCTGAGATTCTTGGGGCTCTCTTGTGTTCTTCTGGTTTGTGAAGTTGCACATTGGAATTGAAAGTTTTGGAGAAATTCTGATGGTCCTCCCTGAGAAATGATGTAATCACCCAGGTGAGGGTGAGTCTCATTAATGGCTTCCCTCCGATTTTTCCAACTGAAGGGGAACGTTTGGAAACAGAGTCCTGCAGAAGAGCTGTCTATGCTGAAAGTGAAAGGAGCCAGTTGTACTTAGTTTATGAACAGACAAGGATTACACTGGCCTTCCAGACATGTTAATTGGGAGGACTGACTAGCATTTTTCATGAGAATTCCTGTACGGGTCAAAAAGATCTCTTAGGTTCAGTCATGGAAGCCACGTCAAGGGGGCTTGAAATTAGAAATTGGGCTGTTAATGGAGTTGGATTATTTGTGAGTCAATTCCACTCTGGGGGACTGTTTGAGAAAGACACCAGGCAGGCATGCAGTTGACTCTGGGCCTGGCCTTTGCTGCCTCACTGGACACGGAGTGGAAGCAGAAGGGACACAGGTGCTCCCTGACTATACATCTTTCAGTTACTGTAAGAGCAGAGGCCAGCTGACTGACTCTGAATCCTGATTCTCGCCTCTGGGAGAAAGAAGGGGATCATCCCTCCCATGGCCAAGACGCTGGCGGAGACGGACAGTGAATGAGATAAATAATGAAGTCCATGGCACATCAACAAGCAGCAAGGGCTAGAGAGGATATAGGAGGCAGGGAGGGGAATAGGGGCTCCAGTGGAGGAAGAGGAATCTCCCTTTTAAATAGGCAGCTCAGTGAAAGGCTCACTAACAAATGAGCTTTGAGTGGATGCCAGAAGTTACGGAGTGATCAGTGTCCTGTCTCGGGGAAGAGTTTTCTAGGAAAAGAAAGTGGGCAAGTTCGGAGAGGAACAGCTGGGAGCCCAGTGGGCCTGGGCAGGGAGTGCGAGGTCAGTCCTGGGGCTGATGTCAGAGAGGTAAGTGGGGACCACAGGGTCGGGTAGGGTAGGGTAGGGATGAGGGGTATTGGCTTCCCCTCTTGAGGGACTGGACCAGCAGAGGGTATGAGCAAATTTTCCTTCAGCTAACAACTATGTATTTGGAAGAGGGATTTTAAAAAGCTGCTTATTATTGTCTTCGTTCCCCCAAAATCAAACTGAAATCAAAAAATTTTAAACTATGCATGAAACAGTTAAACAAAGAAACTTGAAGTGGACAAGGTGTTTTTAAATAGAACACATCATCTAGAGGCCACTAAGTAAAACATCAGAAGACCTGACCAGGCCGGGCACAGTGGCTCACGCCTGTAATCCCAGCACTTTGGGAGGCCGAGGCAGGCAGATCATGAGGTCAGGAGATGGAGACCATCCTGGCCAACATGGTGAAATCCCATCTCTACTGAAAATACAAAAAATAGCTAGGTGTGATGGCGTGCACCCATAGTCCCAGCTACTCGGGAGGCTGAGACATGAGAATCACTTGAACCCAGGAGGCAGAGGTTGCAGTGAGCCAAGATTGCACCACTGCACTCCAGCCTGGCAACAGAGCAAGATTCCCATCTTGGAAAAAGGAAAAAAAAAAAGGAGACCTGACTCTATAAAATACAAAACCTTTATATGGCAAAAACAACTCGAAAATCAAAATGTAATTCATAAATAGAAATCAAGCTGAGAATACAGTGGCAAAGCATAAAATGAAGAACTGATATTCATTTCCAAAAAACACAATACGGTTAAACAAATCAATGCAAAAGTAATGACCTAGATAATTTACATAAAATATCAAGGATATGAATACTCAGCCTCATTAATAATTTTAGGAATGCACATTTGATCAAAATATAACTTTATTTTTATCAGATGGAACAGATGAAATTATTTAGTGTCGTTAAGCAGTTGGGAAAGAAGGCCTTTCCCTAGGGTGTTGATGGGACTATGAGTAATTATAGTCATTTGAGGGCCAAAATGGTATGATTGCTTAAAAATAAAAATGTTACATTCTTTGACCCCAAAGTTATACTTCCAGAAACGTATCCCACAGAAATATTTGCACAAAAGTCTAAAAAGATATAGATACATATACATACATATGTGTGTATATGCATGTTTATTATAAAACTGTATTTTTCTTCATTGGTAATGGAGAAAAAACGAGCTGGAACTGCACAAATACCTGTTTTCAGAAGATGAGTCAAATGAACTACGTGATGTCTTTTAAATAGGATTCAGTGCAGTCTTTCAAAGAGGTATTTTACAAACTCTAGTATAAAAAGTTGTTGTCCAAGGCCGGGTGCAGAGGCTCATGCCTGTAATCCTAGCACTTTGGGAGGCCGAGGTGGGAAGATCACAAGGTCAGGAGTTCAAGACCAGCCTGGCCAACATGGTGAAACCCTGTCTCTACTAAAAAAATACGAAAAATTAGCCAAGTATGGTGGCAGATTCCTGTATTCCAGCTACTTGGGAGGCTGAGGTAGGAGAATCGCTTGAACCCAGGAGGCAGAGGTTGCCGTGAGTCCAAATCACGACACTGTACTCCAGTCTGAGTGACAGAGTGAGACTCCGTCTCAAAAAAAAAAAAAAAAAAAAAAAGTAGTCAAAAAGACTGATAACTGGTAAAAAGCAAATTACAGAAAAATATGTGGAGATGATTTTTTATGTTAAAAATATGAGTATATTTTCCCCCAACTCCACCACACACACATGTGTGTACCCTCAAGAAACTCTAAAGAAGCATACACCAACTGCACATATTATCTCTATCTGGGAATAAAATTAATGGACATGCTTCCTTTTTAGTGTATAATTTTAAATCCGAAGAACTCATAATGTATAAATAACAGAAAAGAGAAATATAAATAACAGAAAAGAGAAATATTTTAATAATTTAAAAAATTCAAAAATATTCTTAAATCTAAAAGTTTTAACATTTGCACTTTGATACTGACTTCGTGTTAATCCTGGGGGAGCAGGAGGTCTGCAGACCATCCCTGGCACCGCACAGAATAGCTGCATAATCCAGAAGAGGAGAGGCTGCACTGGTCTGGCCATCTGCCCCACCCCCACCCAGCCTCTTAACTCCCCCCTGGAGATCTCTGAACCAAGCTAAGCAGAAGAGATGGCTTGGCAGGCTCCCCAGGCTCTTTGCTGCCTAGTGACCGCCTGGTGGTCAGCAGCCAGACCTGTCTAGGTGGCCAGTAGGAAACAGCATCTACCCAGATGGTCCAACCAGGGGTGCTTCCATGAAAGGACTATTCACACAGGTGTGGGCAGGGGTAAGGGAAGACACCGACAGTGGAAAACCTTCCAGAGATTGGTGACAGGAGGATGCTCTTATGGCCTCTAGGTCTGAAGAGCGAAAGGAAGGATCAGGGTCACCAGATGCCAGGGCTGAAGCCCTGGAGGAGGGGCACTCTGAAAGCTGGAATCCTGCAGCAGCAGATGGTCAGAGACTTGGCACCATACCACAGAAAGGACAGGGAAGAAATACCCTGCTCTCTCTCTCCTCCTGCCTTCCTGGATCTGGTTGGTGCCCTTCATTGATTAATTCCAACTGGAAGTCAGAAGATAAGGATATCCTGGGAGAGGGCAACCTTTCCTAGCTCAGAACAGAGCTGAAAAGGGCAGGAAATAAACCAAGCAGGAAACGTTTGGCAAAGGGAGATTGACCATGGCACTAAGTGAGTCTCCCACTTTGTTGGGGCAGTGAGACTGGACTGAATCCCTTCTGTCATTACCTCTGCTTTCTGTTACTTGCTGGCCAAATGTCCCAACAGTTGTTAAAATCTCGGAGTCTACTTGGCCACCTTGATAATGCAGATGAGCATCCCTGCTTTGCTCGCCAAGTTAATGGATGCGAACATGCCTTGTACAACTGTAAAAGACTGTCTGTTTTAGGGAAAGGGAACACTACACTCCCACGCACCACTTTCCCCTAGGTTCAAGTCAGTCAGACTCAGAAATTAACAAGTTGCTCTCAGCACTGATTTTACATTTCTGATCTCTTAAATGTGCTTTAATGAGTTGATTTAATTTTAATGCAAAATTCATTAAAATGTATTTGCTCAAAGTAAATATTTAAATGAATATTACACACGCTGGGGAAGGAAGAGGCTTGTTTAATTACGTGTCTTCTCTCTGGGAGTGATCCTGGTTTTTTCTATATAGGATGATTCTTCTAAGAACCACAGCATCTCCTGCCTGGGGAATGGCCCATTGAAATCAACCAAGCCCCACACAGACTAAGAGCAGTGGGTTTGGGGGTGTGGAATATTGTGGTTGGAACTGGCTGCTTCCCGAAAGCTTACGATCCTGCAGCCACAGAAGCACGCCTGTGTCGGGATGATAGGAGCTAATAAACAAGGCATGATGTATTTTCCCCCAAATTTCCTTGTACTTTTATGCACAACTAAGCGGCTGAGCCATTTCTGGCTTCTTCTCCAAATGGCAACACTTGAAGAAAAAAAAAAATGCTCGTAAGAAACAAACTAGTCTATGGCCAGGTTTTGAGATTCGTTATAGAATTGAAAGTTAATACAAAACCAGTGCTTTCAAGAGGAAAAATAAATGTTTTTCAGTTACAAGATTTTGGTTCCCTTGAAATTAAGATTTTAGGTTCTGATCTAAACAGCAGACAAAGAAAGCAATGTTACTGGTGAGAGTTTCTCCTGTTCACCTGGAATAAGGATTCCACATGCTCTAGGGCAGATTAGAAAGAGTTGATGAGAAAAGCCAGCAGAGCTATGCAGTACTGTAAGCTGATGGTGGTTGGGTGATGAGTCCTCCCAAAAGCTTGGGAATCTGAAAGTAGAAGCAGCCTCCCATTAAGTTCCTTCTGCCTTCTTGGCATCAAAGAGTTGAGTAGAGATAGATGCAAGCAGATCCTAGGCAGAGGGGCTGGGGTAACTCCCAAAGTCCTTGTGTTTACCAACCAGATGAAGAAAAGAACCAACATCATTCTTCCAGGCAACTGACATTAGCCCAGGCACACTATGGAGAGCTAGAGGACAAGGCTGAGCCTCTACACTGGGACTGGCCCCAGCAGAGAGATACTTGATTGAGTCCATCTGACACCTGCCCTCACCCACAGTGGTGGGTAACAGTTTTTTCATCTACAAAATGGGATAATTAAGAGATCCTGTCTCATAGAATTGAAGTGGATATTACGTGAGATTAGCCATGTAAATCACTTAACACAGTGCCTAGCACCTGGGCCCTTTTCAGTAAATGTATTGGTCATTTGAAGTTCAAGAGTAGAGGGCTTAAGAGAGGAATGACATTGACAAAATCAAGAGAATGTTTTTGGTGTGGATGGGGGGGCTTGAGTGTATTTGTACAGTGAGGTAAAAAAGCAAGATGGCACATAAAGACAGAAAACACAACCAAAGGAAGAGCAAAGGCCAAGATGAGAGAACATGAGAAAGCATGCTCACAGTCAACCATCTCTTCTCTTACTAATCAAAAGAAGGAGGAAGGTAGTGAGAGTGCACAAGAGCAGAAAACAAAAACTCAAATGGTCAGTGAACATATAAAATATAATCTGTAGGCCGGGTGCGGTGGCTCACTCCAGTAATCCCAGCAGGCTGAGGGCAAATCACGAGGTCAGGAGATAGAGACAAGCCTGGTCAACCTGGTGAAACAAAATTTAGCCAGGCATGTTGGCAGCCACCTGTAATCCCAGCTACTCAGGAGGCTGAGGCAGGAGAATGGTTTGAACCCAGGAGGCGGAGGTTGTGGTGAGCCAAGATCGTGCCACTGTACTCTAGCCTGGGCAACAGAGCGAGACTTCATCTCAAAATAATAATAATAATCTGTACAGCTAGTAATGAAATACATATTAATAAAATAGTGAGATATGTTTATCTTATTAGGTGGACAGATACTTAATAATTCTTAATGCTGTGAAGGTGAGGTGAGATGGACAGTTATATTTTCTTTAAAAATCAGCATGCTATTTTAGAAAAATTATTCAACACCTTCTACCATGTTATAAAATTATTGACTTAATAATTTTGCTGATAGAATTTTACTTTAAGGAAATATTCAAAGTTTTTGTATGCAGCTGTCTTTGCTTATTAATCATGTTAGGAAAATACTGATTACAATTTTAAAATGTATCATCATTAGGATAGAATAATCAATCAGTATATTGTTTAGTCATTAAAACTTTTTAAAAAATTATATAGAAATGTTTATGATGGCTATTTTTTAAAACCATGATACTAAATTTCATATAGAGTATGATCTCAAATGTGTAAGATTGTGTGTATGTGTTTACACATTGCACTCCTATGAGTCAGGTATGGAGACAGACCAATTTTGAAGAATGTGTTCCAGAGCCCCCCCCAAAGATGTTCACACACAAATGCCCCCAAATTGTGAATATGTTGTGTTACATATCAGAAAATACTTTGCAGATGCAATTAAGGTTACAGACCTTAAATAGAGAGATTGCCATGGATTATGTGATTGGTCCAGTGTAACTACATGGGCCCTTAAAAGTAGAAGAGGAAGGGGAAAGAGTCAAAGAGAAATGCCACAACAGAAGAGAGGAGAGAGATTGGAAGCAGGAGAAGGGAGTAGCTCCATTTGTTCTTGCTGGCTTTGAAGATGGAGAGAAGTGACTATAAGCCAAGGTATGTAGCATCTCGAGAAGTGGAAAACAGCTCTCAGGCAACAGCCAGCAAGGGACGTCATTCCTACAGCTGCAAGCAGATTAATTCTTCCCATAATCTAATGAGCAATGAAATTGATTCCCCCATAGAGCCTCCAGGCAGGAATGCAACCCAGCAGATACCTTGATTTTGGCCTTGCAAGGCTCTAAGCAGAAGAACCAACTGAACTATGCTAGATCCAGATTTCTGACCTTCAGAACTGTCCATAATGTATCTATGTTGTTTGAAGCTGTGAAATTTCTACCTATAGCAACAATAGAAAATTGATGCAACATACATTAATGTGATATAGATCTCGTGAGCCATTTAGTGTTCACTCTACTCACTCATTCAACAGATGAATTTTACAGTCACAGTTAGAAATTTTAAGGTAAAGGAGAATTCAGTACTCATGAGTCATTATTCTCATGTTATTTATTCCCTTCCCCAGCCCTAACCCCTCCATTTCTGACTTTGATGTTCAGACATTCTGGAGAGCATAAAACGCTCCAGGGACTTTTGTGGCTGATCAAGAGGTACATTTTAAAATTTTATTTAGTTTTTAACTTATGGTAAAATACACATCACATAAAGCCTTTTTTTTCTGTGCACATTTCTTTTGTTTTGCCAATGTTTTTACTTATAATTGACACATACTTGTACATAATTATGGTGTAAAATGTGATGTTCTGTGACATGTATACATAGCATAACAATCAAATCAGGGTAATTACCATGTCCATTATTTTAAACATTTATCATTTCTTTGTGGCGACATTCAAAATCTCATCTAGCTATCTTGAAATATATAATACAGTACTATTTGCTGCAGTCACCCTACTGTGTGATTGAGTAACAACACCCTTTCTTCCTGTCCAGCTGTGACTTTGTCCCCATGACTAACCCATCCCCATTCCCCTCTCCTCCCCACCCTCCTCGGCCTGTGGTAACTGTCTTAACCATTTTTAAGTGTATAGGTCAGTAGTGCTAAATGCATTCACATTATTGTACAACCAATGTCCAGAAGGTTTTCATATTGTAAAACAAGAGCTCTACCCATTAGAAAACAGCTCCCCACCCCTCCTCCCCTTACCTCAGGCACTGACACCCATCATTCTGCTTTCTGATACTACAAATTTGATTACTCTTGGCACCTTATATAAGTGGAATGGTATAATATTTATACTTTTTTTTTTTTTGAGATAGAGTCTTGCTCTGTCTCCCAGGCTGGAGTGCAGTGGTGCAATCTCAGCTCACTGAAGCCTCCACTTCCTGGGTTCAAGTGATTCTCCTGCCTCAGCCTCCTGAGTAGCTGCGATTACAAGTGCTCTCCACCATACCTTGCTAATTTTTTGTATCTTTAGTAGAGACAGGGTTTCACCATGTAGGCCAGGCTGGTCTCGAACCTCTGACCTCGTGATCCGCCTGCTTCAGCCTCCCAAAGTGCTGGGATTACAGGTGTGAGCCACTATGCCCAGCCAATATTTATAATTTTGTTCTAGCTTCTTTCACTTACCACAATGTCTTCAAGGTTCAGCCATTTTGCAGTATGTTTTAGAATTTCCGTCTATTTTTAAGGCTGAATAATATTTCATTGTACGGATGAACCACATTTCATTTATCCATTAATTCATGGGGATTAGGTTGCTTCCACTTCTTTGCTATTGAAAAAAATGCTGCTATGAATATGGGTTTACAAATATCTCTTTGAGATTCTGCTTTCAATTTGTTAAAATATATACAGAAATGGCATTGCTGGGTCATATGTAAATCTATTGTTAATTTTTTTAGGAATCATTATAGTAACTGGACCATTTGAAAAATTCTCATCAAAAGTGCACAATGGTCCCAATTTCACCACACCCTTGCCAACAGTTTTGTGGTTTTCTGTTTTCTGTTTGGTGTTTTGGTTTTGTTTATATTTTTGGGTTTTGGTGTTGTTGTTGTTAGTAGCCATTTTGATGTGTATGAGGTAAAGGATGAGCAATTTAAAGTACCAAATCACTGAGGGGAAGAAAAGGAGATGGTAACTCTTTGTGTGTCTGGGATTGTCTCAATACATGCTACATAGAGAATGAGTTAAAGAGAGTAGTTATTAAACTTGAATCGCAGCATCATACAGACAGGCAAAGACCAAGATGACCAGCAATCAACACCAAAGTAGGGTAACGTGCAAATACTAAACCCATCCCCCAAATCACAGCAAAAGTCTTGGAAGGGACTCATTGGGCCAGAGGTTTCTGGAGAAAATATCACTACCGAAAACACTTTATGTTTCTTTATAAATCTGCCAATCTAGAGAAATTTTAGAAATAATCTAATCTATTATTTCCCCAATCAGAAGTACCCACGTCTTACCCACAAAGATAACAATGGTGCCAGGTGTGGATTTTTAGTAATGTCCATGTTAAACTAAATGCTTAAAACTATACCATGCTTGCTCATTTTAGGAACTTTATTTGCAAATAAAAATAACGTGGGCTCCTTTTAAGACATAAGTTTGTCTTATTTGGGAAAATTCTCAAAACTGAAGAGAAAATATGTGGAAACAGGAAAGACATAATAAACACAGTGAACGGAGAAATGTTTAATTTTTTAAAAATTGAAATGTACTGAGCTATTTTGTTTTATTAAATATTCGTTTATATGTGTATTTAATAAATAAGTAGGGAAACAATGTTTCTTAAAACTACACCTGAAAATCCGATGTGCTTATGCTGTAGAAAGCTGAAGAATTGCCAGTTCTCCTATGAATGAGAATAAGATGGGAATTTACAAAGTCATAATTTTCTCTGAGAACAGCAGAGAGCTCATAAAGTTGAATTCATAAGGCAACTGAGTAAATTCCGAAGAGCAACAGGTCCACTGGTGTGGTGGCAAATGTTTAGCAAACCACTTCCTGATGGAGAACAGCCCTGATATTTAGTCTACAAATTTCTATGGGATAAATATTCCCACTGTGGCCAATTTCAAGCTACTAACATGGTCAATGAGATTAGTTAGGAAGAGATTTGCATAATTGGCCCTTGGGAGCTGGAAGGATCTGACTGTAGCACTCCTAGACAGGACACTCCAAGGAAACAAAAGATTAAACACAACAACAACCATAATAAACTCTTTTACCTTTGGCAGAGCATGGAAGAATAAGTGGCTTTCATAAAAACAGATACAAATCAGGTAAAAATTATACATATTCCAAATGAGAGCTATCACCCCTTTCATAGCAACTGGAAGCTCCAAATGCAACAGAAGTTTGTGGTCACTCAGAAGCTGCTTACCGTGGGAGTACAGGGAATGCTTACCAGTAAGGAGCACAGCACAAGACCATAGACAGCTTCCTGTAGTGCAAGTGTGCAGGCTGTGATTGTGTGCCCTTAGTGTGGGAATTGCAAGTCCCTGCCTGGCCCCTTCTCTCCTATTAAGCAATAACCTCTTCTGATGGGAGAGAGGCAGCAACCCCTCTCACCTCTAGGGCTCAAGAAAAAATTCATTTCTTCTAGGAGAGGAGGGATGGAAGCAAAGCTCATCTGCTTCTGGGAAACAGTAAGCTTCCCCCCCGACTCGCCCTGCTACTATGGTTATAATACACAGATTTATCCCATCTTGCCTCAGGATGATGAAGAAGATGCATAATATCAATATAAGGAATGAAAGCAGAACAATCTCTATAGCCCTACAGCCATTGGGAAGATAATAAGATAACATTATAATAACTTTATGCCAATATATTTCATGACCTCTGTGAAATGCACAAATTGCTTGAAACATCACAGCTATTAAAATTCACTCAAGAAGGAACAGACAACCCAAATATCCTATATCTATTAATGAAATTGAATTAGTGGCAAAGAGCCTTAGCAGAAAGACAACTCCAAATCAGATGACTTCACTGGAAAATTCAACCAAATATTCGATGACTAAATAGTATCAAATATAGATAACTTCATCCAGAAAAGAAGTTAAAAAGGCTCAACACATGACAGCTAATTTTGTGAAACACCCAAACCAAACCAAACAGCCAATGGAACATTACAAGGAAAGGATTCTACAGGTTAGTGTATCTCAGAAATGTAGGTCCAAAAATAGTTAACAAAATATAAGCAAATTGAAAATAGAAGTACAAAAAAATTATAGTACTTTCTTATCAAGTAAGGTTTATTGCAGGAATGTAACAATTTAACATTAAGAAATACAATATACGTATGTATATTTTACCATATTAAAAACAGGAAAACATACAAAACATGGTAATTTCAATAGATGCAAACAGAGTGATGTGACAACAGTCAAGATTCATCATGATAAAAATTCTCAGCAAATGAAGAATAGAACAGAATTTCTTCAACCTGATTAAAGAACATCTTCATCAAACCTATAGCTAATATTATACTCACTGTTCAAAACTGAAATTGTTTACCCCAAAATACTGGGATAAAGCAAAAGTAACCAATGTCATCACTTTTATGAAACAGTGTGTGGAAGGTCTTAGAAAGTGCAGTAAGGCAAGAAAACTGTATTAAAGTAATATGAGTTATTAAAAAACAATTTAAAATTGTCTTTTTGTGTAGATTACATGACTGTCTATATAGATTTCCAGAGAACATTCAAAAATACCAATAGAACTAATAAATTTAGTAAGGTCACATGATGCAAAATCAATACATACATATAATCTGCAATTAGTGGTTGAATATTATTTTAATAACATGTACAATAGCATAAAATTTTTGAGGATATATGAAGTTATAAATTTAACAAAAATATATACAAGATTAGTATGCTAAATACTATAAAATATTGACCAGAGAAATCAGAGAAGATCTAAATAAATATAGCTTACCATACTCAAGATACTAAACCTATGAGTTGGAAGATTCAATATCTTTAGAAATAATCTCTCTCCAAATGGCTCTATAGATTTAAAGATATCTCAAATCAAAATTCTACCCGGCTATTTGTTTAAATTAGCAAGTTAAATGCACTCAACATTTATCTTTAAAAAAAAGCAAAAGGTTTGTATTAGCCAACACAATTTTGATAAACAGCAATGCGCTCTCACCACCCTATTTCAAGAATTACTATACTGCTACATTAAGACAGTGTTGTATTGACATAAGGATAGAAATGCAGATCGCTGTAACAGAACAAAGAGTCCATGAGTAACCCATACATTTGTGGCCAATTGATTTTTGAGAAAGATGCCAAAGTAATTCACTTGGAAAACTACAGCGTTTCAATAAATAATGCTGGAATAATTTCACATATATACAGTCATGTGCCACATAAGGACATCAGCCAGTAATTGACTGCATATACAATGGTAGTCCCATAAGATTATAATGGAGTTGAAAATTCCCATCGCCTAGTGATGACATATCCTTGGTAACATCATGGCACAGCACATTATTCAACTGTTTATAGTGATGCTGGTGTAAACAAGCCTACTGTGCTGACAGGTCATATAGAATATAGCACACACAGTTAGGAACAGTACATACAACTGGATAATGATAATAAAGGACCATGCTTTTGGTTTATGTATTTATAATATTATATGTTTAATCATTATTTTAGAGTGTACTCCTTCTACTTATTTTTTTTTAAAGTTAACTGTAAAATAGCCTGGGGCAGATCCTTAGGAGGTATCCAGAGGAAGTCATTGTTATCCTGGGAAATGACAGCTCCGTGTGTGTTACTACCTGTGAAGCCCTTCCCATGAGTGTGCAGGGGGAGACAGTAAGGTGTGCAGGGGGAGACAGTAATGTGGATGATCCTGACCCTGTGTAGACGTAGACTGTGTTTATGTCTTAGTTTTTCACAAAATGTTCAAAAAGTATAAAAAGGCCACAAACAGTGGCTCATGCCTGTAATCCCAGCACTTTGGGAGGCAAAGGTGGGAGGATGACTTGAGCCCAGGAGTTCAAGAACAGCCTGGGCAACATGGCAAGATCTCGTCTCTACAAAAAAGAAAAAATTAAAAATAAATAAATAAATAAATAAATAAATACAAATAAAATAGAAAAAAGATCGGATAAGGATATAAAAAATAAAATATTTTTGTATAGCTTTACAATGTGTTCATGTTTTAGGCTGTTATTACCAAAGAGTCAAAAAGTTTAAAAAATAAAAACACATACGAAGTAAAAAGGTTATAGTAAGCTAAGGTTAATTTATTATTGAAGAAGAAAAATTGTAAAATAAATTCAGTGCAGCCTAAGTGTGGAGTGTTTATGAAGTGTACAGTAGTGTACTGGAATGTTCTAGTCTTTTATACTCACTCACTGACTCACCCAGAGCAACATCTACTCTTGCATGCTCCATTCATGGCAAATGACCTATATACATGTGCGATTTTTTACCTTTCTATGGAATTTTTACTATATTTTTCCTATGTTTAGATATGTTTAAATACACAGATACTCACCATTGTGTTTTAATTGTCTATGGTATTTAGTACAATAGCATGCTGCACAGGTTTATAGCCTAAGAGCAGTAGGCTGTATCATACAGTATAGATGTGTACACTAAACTCTACCATCTTTGTGCATCTTTGTGTCCGTGCACTCCATTATGTTTGCACAGTTCATTATTACTAATAATTGTGTTCATTTCCTAAAATCTTGTGACATTTTTGGTATTTGTCAACTTTTTAAAATGTGTAATCTGCTGTGATTCATTTTCACATGCTAAATGATTATTCACATTTTATAAGATATAATGAATTTCTCTGAGTTTCTCTTTAAAGATTTATCCTGTTCACCTCGTCTTTTGTTCTTAAACTTAACTTTCCTTGCCCTTACTTACTGTAAAACACCCTACCCCCCTTCCAGCAGCTCTAATTAATAACTCACATCTCTTCCCTTCATTACCTGCACCCATTGTTCCCTCAAAACTGCACCTCTTACGTGCTTCACCACTGTACCTCACGTCCACCTTCTCTTACATATTTAGAAAAATATTTGCAAGTAGCTAATTGGGTCAGCTCAGATTGTACGGTCCAACCCCAGTCTATGGGGGTGTGACACAAAGGTAGGGACTACCATGAGAGATAAAAGCTTGCTGCTTTCCTTTGTTCCTTGTGCTCTTGTGATCTTGATTGACACAAGTGGTACCCTTACTGCAGAAGTAAATTGCCTAGCTGAAAGAACTTCTGCATGAATGCTGGTTTCACTTTGCTGCACCAAGCATTTATTCCTAAAACATTTTTATATTCAACAATTCTGGGGGCTCGTCCAGGATCCCCATTCTCCTTCAAGAAGGGGTCTTCAGTCACCCTACCCAGGGGAGACGTGCCCCACTGCCTCATTGTGGTGGCCTTAGGAATGGGAGATCAAGACTCACCACTGTAATGAATAAACTTGGACTCTTAGCAATGCGGGCAGGAGAGGCTTGCAGTACCGTGGTGACCAGATAAACTCTGTGCACAGACCCAAGGTAGGAAATGCTGCAGGGGCAACAAAGTACTTCCTTGGTGGTTGGGGGTGGGGAGGTAGGGGCATTCTGGAGATTGAAAGTGTGTGAATGGTAACAAGCACTACTGCTGTGCAGAGTGAGTCTAATCTGTGGTTTGTGGTCACTTCATATGGCTTAGGGCAGCCCTTCAGGGGTGCCATCAGGGGTTTATACTGACCCACCATCAATGCTAAGAGGGACCTAAAATATTCCTGCAAGGGAAGCGGCCAGAGCAGACAAAGCAAAAGAAGGATACAAGGAGTCTCCAGCAGGTGGGGCTAAAGGATAGGCGAATTGAGCCTTAGCAATGCTTCCAGTGAAGAATAAAAAAGAGGCCCCCCTAATATAAGGGGTTGAACCACAAAGAACCCCCCAAATAGGCAAGAAATCCCTAATATGAGGGGCTGAGCCACAGCAAGTCCCCGTTAGGCAAGAAATTCCTAATACAAGGGATTGCACCTAGCCAAGACCCAATATGGGAAATTACAAGCAAAAAGGATAAGAATAGTAACAAAGATATACCACCTGATAGTCCCCTAAGTCTCATTAAAAAAAAGATAAGAGTAATAACAAAACTGTGCCACCTGATAGCCCCCTAGGTGCCATGCTAAAACGTTGGGAAAATAATAAAAGAACTAAACATAAAAAGAGCAACAAATAATAAAATATTGCTGTTCTATTTGGACACAAAGACCTACCCTCAATCCCTCAATCATCTGGCCAAAGTTTGGGTCAACTGAGGATATACTATGTCAACTTTTAATTCAACATGTAACTAATAAAAGTCCAATATTTCAAGAAAAACTGGACTATGCTCATTGTTAGAGGCAAAAACCTGTCCTCCCTTTTCCCTTATGCACCTGCCCCTACTGTAGAGTCAGTGAAGGAAGGGTCTCAGGGGATCCTGCCAAAGACAACAGCACACAGGATCCCCTAGACCATCATCCACCTAATACCCCAGTCCCCCACCTAATACCCCCAACCCATCCCCTCAGGCCCAACCTAAGTCCCCCTCCCCAAAAGGACTCCAAGCTCCTAATTTGCCAGCTGGCTTTTGTGCTGCTAGCAACATTAAGGATCCACCACAACACGTTGTCAGCGTCATCTGGCCCATAGTGTGCCCTTACAGCAGGCAAAGCCCATGCTCCTGCCCCCCGGCTGGTCCAGGGTCCCGGGACCATATTGACAGGCTGCAGCTTATACCCTGAGCAAATTACGTTATGGAACATCTGCCTTACTTTTGCCGGGGCCAAGTAATACAGAGCTTCAGCTGTGGCTCCAAGCAGTTAGGCATCCCCACAGCTGTTTCCTGAGCCAAGTAGTAGATAATCTTTCAGTTAGTATATCCACCAAAAAAGAACTTTAATTCTTTAAGGTCACTTATAAAAATGTACCACCAGAAAAGTATTACATGTGTATAAATATAAGGTTATTCTGTTTTAAAAAATAGTTTAACATTAACTACTAATAATTTGCTTAACCTAGCAAGTTTCTTAATGAGAGAGCCAAAGCTAAAACGAAACCACAGATGTTTAGATTTAACTAATTACAGACGTCCGGCCAAACTTAGGAAACACCCTCCTCAGAAATGATTAAGGAAAAAAGAACACAACAGGTATTCAGTAATTAATTTAAAAGTTCCTAAAAAAATAAAGTCAAAATGTTTAATAATTAGTCTATTCAAATTTATAAGCTGTCTGCACTTAGTCAAGCTTTAAAGTACTTGCAGGATCAAGAAAGAACCATTTATACTAATTCTAACTACACCTTTATGGTGGCTCATACATTAAAAAAAAATTCAGATTAGATTAATAGTAAAAGGCAAAGCCTTGTTCATGAGAAGTTAATCAACTAAGTGTCTATCATCCATGTCCTCAAGCACCAGAAAAGACTGTCTTTTAAAATAACCTAGCAAATCGGATAAGCCGAACAGGTTACAGGTTTCTCCCGTAGGTGCTAAAGGGAATTCAAAAAAATATTACCCGTTAAAGACCCCAAGTATAACACAGTCAAAGTTTATACATGTATAGGAATTTATACTCTTAGGCAAACAAGTCTAGAGACTCTCGAAACAATCCACTGCCAACATTCCTACATACTTGGTTTATCTTCCACTTTCTCTTCCCTCAGAACTCAAAATTTTCCAGTACAGGCGCCCTCCCTAGAGTTCTCAGTACATTAACACCAGTCTGAGGAGCCTACCTAGTGCTTCTAACCGCTGGAAAGTAGTCTAAACATCAAGAAAAGATGGACCCATCACACCCGAGTCAAAAAAGCACTGCCATCCCCGAGGTCACGGGCCATTATCTAAAGGAAAAACCCCCTCAAACTAAGGTTAAGAAAAGTTTAACTCTCTTTTATCTATTCTATTCCCCTTTCTTTTTTTCTCATTCGATTGCTAACCTTGTTATCAATGTAACTCAGACTCACCCCAAATCATTACCTCTAATACTTGCCTTGTTATGCCTTGTGAAGAGAACAATGGCAAAGGTATGTCTCTACTTTAGAAAAATACCTCTGACCCTTCATAGAACCCACTAACTCTGCGCCTTACTCATTGCGGGGGTATCAAAGCACCCCAAGTTTGGAGATATGTTCTCAATGGACAGATGTCATCCTGACTACCAGTGTACATGGTGAGACCTCTCCAGAAGGCTGTACCAACCTAAAATCTTACCTCTGCCTTACCGAAGGAGCCACCCTCTCTAACTGTCAGCTTGACCATTGTAACCCAGTAACTACGTCTATTAACACCCCTACCTCCACCAGCCCTGCAACCCTTTTAGAACACTTGTATGTCTTAGGAGCAGAGGTCAATTGATATGACCCTATAGGCTTCTATAAAATACGCTTTATTGACCCCCCTTCTCCTTCTAAACCTTCTACCCTGCACAACAACAATGCCAAGGTAAATATTGTGAAAGTGAAGAATCTAAGACAAACTCTAGCAATTGAAACAGGATATCAAGATATAAAAATGCCTGGTTGGAATGGATTCAATATTCCATCCGCACTTGGAACAAAAACAATTGTTATGCTTGTTACATAACAATTGTTACACTATATCCCGAAGTCCAACGCCCTGTGGGTCAGCCCCTGAGGGTCATTTGGCTCCCGACTCCCGACATCAATTTCACCTCATATCTCTCACGATGTGGGGAGAACTTGGCATTCCTTGGAAGCTTAATGGGATGCAGTGAGCTTAGGTCCTTCCAAGAGCTTACCCATCAGTCTGCCCTTAGTCATCCTCAAGAGGATGTATGGTGGTATTGAGATGGACCCTTACCAGACACTCTGCCAAGTAACTGGAGTGGCACTTGTGCTCTTGTTCAATTGGCTATCCATGTCACCCTGGCATTTCATCAACCAGAAAAAGAAAATCCACAACACCGAAAAATAAGAGAAGCCCCTTTTGGGTCTTTTGACTCTCAAGTTTACATAGATGTCATTGGAGTCTCATGAGGAATGCCTGACAGGTTCAAAGCCTGAGACCAAATAGCTGCAGGAGTTGAATCCATATTTCTACAGGTAACTATTAATAAAAATGTACCTTGGATAAATTACATCTATTATAATCAACACTGGTTTATTAATTACATGAGGGATGCTATCAAAAGAATAGTCGACCAATTAGAGCTGACTAGCCACATGGCTTGGGAAAACAGGATAGCTTTAGACATGTTATTAGCCAGAAAAGGTGGGGTTTGTGCTATGATTAAAACCCAATGTTGTACCTTCATCCCAAACAACACTGCCCCCATTGGGAGCATAACGAAGGCCTTACAAGGACTTACCGCTTTACCCAACGAATTATCTAAAAATTCAGGAGTCAATGATCCTATTTCAGGATGGCTAGGAATGTTGTTTAGTAAATGGAAAGGAATCATAGCCTCAATTCTTATTTCTCTTGCAGTCACAATAGGTGTACGTATTCTTGTTGAGTGCTGTGTTATACCATGCATCCATGGGCTAATACAAAAGATCGTACAAACAGCACTTACCAAAGCCTCCCTTAGTTCTCCTCCACCTTATTCAAGTAAGTTTTCCATTTAGAAGATCAAATTGAACAGCAAAGCCAAGACATATTAAAAAGTCTGAAGAGAAAGAATCATAAGAAAATTAAAAGAGAAGAATTGTAAGATACAACGAATTTCTCTGAGTTTCTCTTCAAAGATTTAACCTGCTAACCTCCTTGTGTTTTCTTCTCAAACTCAACTTGCCTGTTCCCCCTTGCCCCTGGTTACTGTAAAATAGCCTGCCAGCTTCCAGTCAGTTCTAATCAGTAACTCACATCTGTTCCCTTGGTTACCTGCACCCATTGCTCCCCTGAAACTTCACGTCTCACATGCTTCACTGTACCTCACATTCACCTTTCCTTCCATATTTAGAAAACTATCTGCAAGTAGCCAATCGGGTCAGCTCAGATTGTGCGGTCCGACCCCAGCCCCTTGGGGAGTGACACAAAGGTAGGGACTACCCTCAGAGTTAAAAACTCGCTGCTCTCTTTTATTCCCTGTGCTCTTGCAATCTTGATTGACATGAGTTGGCACCCTTCTGCAGAAGTAAATTGCCTTGCTGAGAAAACTTTTGCCTGAGTGCTAGTTTCACTTTGTGGTACCGAGTATTTTTTCCTAGAACATTTTTACATCCAACAATTCATACTTAGTTTTTATTTGTAAATTTTGTATTATATTTCTTAAAGGGGGTTTCTAAAATTGTATAATCTTCAGGCCACATAAAACCTGGAGGCCCTGGCTCTGTCTCTACATTAGAATAACCAGGGGAGCCATCACAAAATGGAGACACAGATACAATATAGCCCTTGGATAGACTGATTCAATTGGTCTGACATGGGGTGTAGGCATCGAGAGAGAGAGAGAGAGAGAGGGAGAGAAAGAGAGACAGAGATGATAGAGAGAGAGAGAGAGAGAGAGAGAGAGAGAGACATAGACAGACACAGTTTTCTGTGGGATTCTAAAGTCCAGCCATAGTTTAAAACAATTGATCTAGGTAAAGAAACCCTGGATCAATCATGGTTTATCACCTCATAAAACATATTTGTTTCATAACCATTGCCCCATACCAAGAGAAGTATGAAAATACAATAAGAACCTCAGTGAAATGAGAAGGAAGAAGCAGCAGCAGCCCCATTCATAAGACCCCAGGACCTTTCTGGACTCTGGATTTTCAAGTACTCTGGCCCAGAGCAGGTCTCAGGATGTCTGCCAACCTGGTATCATGAAGACTGAACTGCAAATGTCAATTGAACTATATGATGTAAGGAAGATTTCATTTTCTATACATCTTTGTCCTTGCATTCATATTTGTATCCTTCCTCCCCAAAGTGACATCCTCCCCATAATCGCAAGAATCTTACAGTTTCATGTGAAGAGTCTGGAGATGACTTTTGAAAGAGACCACACTCTGAAATATCTGGCCATTGTTACTGATGTGTTCACTTCTTGAGTCCTGATAATCAACATTGGACTTGGGATTAGTTACAGAGACACCCCCACAAGACGTGGTGACAGCCCTTTCCAGTGTTTGTTAGGCCATTGTGACTTAGGGGTTATTTGTTACTTCTGTATAAGTTTGCCTTTGGTGACTGCTGCACTCCCCAAACTCACGTAACCACATAAAGGTAGCATAATTGACCATTGTAGCTACTTAGATTTAAACAATTCCTCAGCTATAATATACAGGAATACTTTTTTTTTTTTGCTTAGAATGTACAGAAATAAATATAAATAGAGCTGTGTTACTTAAAGTAATAAATTAATTGCTTAGATCACAAGTAAGATTTGTCTTGAAGAGAGTGAGACACTGATTTTTTAACTTTGATTGCCACTGCCCCAATATCATGTAGAGATAAAGAAAATTCTACTATTAACATGGGTGCATCCTGGTCAAATGTGCTTCTTTCCAGTCTAACTGTGTCAATGCTCTGTAAGGGCATTAAAACAAATAAGCACCATCCATCCTTACGGAGCACAGATGTGTATACTTAAACATCCAACAACTCACATACAAACACATTTTTTAAAACCTCACAATAGTACCCTTCAAGGTTTTGCCAAGCTCAGCCCCATTTTTATAATAGTGCCTGAAAATAAAGGGTTACATGGCTTATTTTAGCCTTGTATTTACAAATGGTTGACATTAAAAGTAGTCTTAAAGTCAATGTATGTATTTTTTCACGTTAGGTTATCTCCTTTTAAACTCAAATATTCAAAATTCAAATAATATTCAAAATTTATATATTCAGTGAGTATGCAAACTTTCTGAAAGACCACTTAATTACCACCCTCATTGACTTGCAAGCACTCCCTTATCAGCACCAAGGCTGGTCCCTTTGTGTGGTCAGAGCAAGCACTCAGAGCTTTACCTTGTTCATCAATTGCTATTCAGAATCAAATCTTAGTGCATGGTGATTTTAGGTTTCTGAAGATTTGTCTGTCATTGTGACTAGATTATCTCACTGTTAGAATGTGGCTGCCTCGGGATGCCAATCCTCCAAAGTGACTTGAGCCTGAAAGAAAACAAACAAGTGATTTTCTGTAAGTGTAAATAAGCAGGTTTTAGCTTCTCACCTAAGAAAGATCAGCAGCATTCCAATATGCGTCCTATTCATCCTGGGGGCAGCTCATGGACGCCTTTCCAATGCCAAGAGCAGCAGGAGCATGGCCCCTTACAGAAGGGCATTCACTGAAAGAGGGATTTTAAACCTAAGGCTTTGCATTTACTTAAAGGTACAGTTGTTCTCATTTGAAATTTGAAGGATCAAAGGAAAGACGGAGGGGAGACACTGAATTCAATGTGTGCTCCTTGCTTTGGTCCTGAGAAATGGAATTAGAGATGAGGGTTAAAAACCCAGACAGTCGAGTAATTGTAAACTTACAGGTGATTGCTTTCTTTTTCTAGTTTTCTATTTTTCTTAAAATTTTAAGAATGAGAATGTTTTACTTCCATGGTTAAGACAAACACAAACAAACAAACAAACAAAATACACACTTATTATTTAGGATGTTTCAATCATAATCATAGAAACTCTAAGCAAGTTTGGCTCAGCCATAAGAACAAGAATTGTTCCCTCACAGGGAATCTGGAGGTGGTGGTTTGGTGCTAATTTTAGCCTCTCTGTGATGTTGCGTTTCTTTTTTTCTCTGTGATGTCTATTTCCCTCTTCTTGCGTCTTTACAGTCTCCATCACTCTCTGCGGCCTGGTAACTGGTATTGGACACCTGGAAAGCTGCATCCCTGAGTCTTGAGAGCCCAACACATGTTCTGGGATGGCTGGCAGTAGCACCCCACCGCTCAACCGCCATATGAGAAGGAAAAGGCCTCCTGCCTCCTCTACTTTCACCAGACACTGTGGGCCCCCAATTCCCATGTGCACCCCAAAGGCCCAAGCCACTAGCTCTCTCTTGTCCTCTTGCAGGGTAGACCTTTTCTTCTTTTTGCGGGGAGCGGACACAATCCCACTCTGCCACCCAGGCTAAAGTACAGTGGCACAATCTCGGCTTTTGTGTTATACAAGGCTCTTCATATCATGATTAAAGCAATGAGATGCTTAATCATGAATCTTAATGTGTCTGCATCCCATTCCCTAGGCTTCAAGAAGGACAGAAATTGCATATTTTTTAAAAGGTTATTCTAATGTACAGCTGGATTTGTGATCCACTTATAACCCCTCAAAACCACTAATCTGTTCTCCATAATTTTGTCATTTCTGGAATATCACATAAATAAAAACATACAGTATATAACTTTATGGGATTGACTTTATTTTTTCACTCAGCATAATTTATCCAGGTTTTTTGTGTTTACCAATGGTATATTCTTTCTTATTGCCAAGCAGTATTCCTACCTATGAATGTATCATAGTTTGTATAGACATTAACTTATTGAACCACATTTCAGTTGTTTTGGCTAACTGCAACCTCTACCTCTTAGGCTCAAGCAATTCTCCCTGCCTCAGCCTCCCGAGTAGCTGGTACTATAGGGTGTACCACCACACTCGGCTAATTTTTGTATTTTTAGTA
Source organism: Chlorocebus sabaeus (assembly GCF_047675955.1). Lineage (NCBI taxonomy): Eukaryota > Metazoa > Chordata > Mammalia > Primates > Cercopithecidae > Chlorocebus > Chlorocebus sabaeus. The sequence goes on along the minus strand of NC_132914.1, from coordinate 123,920,841 downwards.
GAGATGGGATTTCACCATGTTGGCCAGGCTGGTCTCAAACTCCTGACTTCAAGCAATCCACCCACCTAAGCCTCCCAAAGTATTGGGATTACAAGCATGAGCCGCCACGCCCAGCCAGGGTAGACCTTCTTAAGCCAGATTCCCATGACAGCCATAGGCCAAGAGAAAACAGCTTTTACACCCAGCCTTCGCAGTGAAACTTGTGCCTGTAGAGTAGACATGGGGAACCCAGATGCCAGGGGTGTCAGGCCTTTGGGCCTGCTCATCACCACTGCTCCAAAAAACAGTGTGAGGCCTGCTGGCCAGAACTGTGTGTTTCATGCAGAAAGAGAGGAAACAAAGTGTGTGTGTGTGTGTATTACTATTCTAGGAGACAGGAAGGACAAATCACACAGGATGCCCTAGCATACACCAGCTCATTGAGATTAGACATATTCCTTCCTCTAGAAGATACAGGTAGAAACAACATCCTGGACAAGGTGGAAGGACTAACGAAAGGACACCTTATGCCAGGTTTGGGATTGAAAGAGAATGTGAAAATGAAAACAACATCTAGTTAACATTACTCAATAGACCCAGTGGAACCCAGTTTCCCTGTAGGGTGCAAATGGATCGCTATGTGCTGTTTGCATAACTGTGACGTTATTTTTAGGAACCATGTTATATGACAAACATGGTTCAAAAATATGCTTAACACAGAGAGATGCTGAGGAAGAGAGGCTGTGGAGCTAAGAAAAAGTTAATTCTTAGTTTTCGTGAAGAAGCAAGTATTTTTTCCTCTCTTACCCCTGAGGCTCTCCCTGAAGACAATTCTAACGGAATAGAATATGGCAAAATTCCAAGGTTTATAAAGAATTGTTCTCTCTCTCTCTCTCTCTCTCTCTCTCAATCTCTCTCTCTCTCTCTCCTCGGAATGTATATCTGTGAATTTTTAATTTTATCTTAAGCTCAATAGTGAATGTTCTCCGTCCTCTGGACTGAACTGGAGAAGAAAGTAGTTAAATGCAAAAATCATAGAGCTAGAGTTGTAGAATGGGAAGCAGGGAAGCAAATGACGATTTCCTTGGCCCAGAGAAAGCCTGGGGTGCCTCTTGTTCAGCCTCCCTCTCTGAATATCCCTGCTGCCTCCTTCTTTTCATTTTAAAAAAGATTTTTCAAAATGGCTAAACCTCAAGTACTGAGAAAATTATGGGAAATTGCTCCCTGATCGTGGAAAAGGAGGGTTGATTGTGTTTCTTACACAATTTTCAAAAGCTGCTGTTACCATAACCTTGACATTTTGTTTGCTTGTTCAATGATTGTTTTGGAAAAGCGTTGACAGGTGCCTTGGCATTTTATTTGCTTGTTCAATTACTGTTTTAGAAAAGAGTTTACTTTAGGTGAAAGGCTGAGGGTGGGGGAGAGAAAAAGAAGATCTAAGAATATAGTTGAAAAGCACTGCAGTATTCTTTACTGCTGCCCACAGCAACCCACAGGCTCTGGCGCGCTATCCTCAGAAACATGCAGTCAATGATAACGCCTTACTTCTGCTAAGAAGAAAAGTACATTATTCAGAAGAGAGAGACAGTCATGTTTCCTGATATAGAACAGCATTTTGTATCGTACAATGTAAAGAATTCTACACAACTGAACACACTTGCTGACAGATCCAGTTTCGGAGAAATAACCTTTCTTCCCTAGCAAGTTACCTCACTGAGAATTGAGAAACCGACAGCCATTTCTCTTTAAAACCTGAGAGTCAAAACACAAAATTGATCAACCTAGTTTAGTCCTTATCACACCCATAAATAGGTATAAATAATAATACTGTCATCTTGGAGTCTTTAAAAATATTCCACCAACTTAAATTTGTTTTTGTTTTATTTCCTTTTGTGTCTTTCTCACCCAACCCCCTGTTTTGTTCCATTGGTTTATGATTAAAGCCCCATACTGAGGTCAGAAGGGAAAATGTAGTTACTGAGTGTCCTGATCTAAAGACTAGCAAAGGATTTTCTCCTTGGGGGTGAGGGTTGAGGATGGGCAGTGGAAAGAGTGCTACGAGAGAGAGGAACAGAAAGGTGAGTGGATCATGAGCCTGGAGAGATTCTGCTACAGGATCCAAAATAAATATATTTCCTCTTGCTTAATTACCAGATCAGCAAGACTAGTAGGGAAGGCCCCTCCATCCCAAGTGTTGGGTGAGTGTTGCTTATTGTGATTTTTTTTAAAAAAACTATTTGATTTCATAACATCATTTTAAGTAATGCTTAATTTGGCTCTGTCTTTGGTCTCCCTAACAGTAATCATATTCTAGATTATGATAATTATATGCTAATATAATTATCAATCCTCATCTATACATACTGTAATACATATAATTATATCTTGTAATAGCATCAACTTTCACTTTAATGCCATCATCTATGACCTGGGGTAAAGGCTAACTCATCTTTATTATGTTGAAGAAACACAGAAGGAGGATCCAACCACTGAATCTGAAAACTTAACAAAAGCAAGTAAACACATACTGGTTATTCAATCTATTGACCTGCCTATCTTTAGCAGTCTTAAGCAACTAGTCAACTAAATATGAGTTTTAAGAGATAGCACACCTTAGGAACCCATGTTTCTAACAGGTATTCAAAGCACAACCATTCACAACTGTTCCTTAATATTTTCAATCACTGAGTTACATAATAGTCAGTTGATTCTTTTTTTTTTGTTAGTTTGCCTGTTTGATTGTTTTTTTCTATTTATAATTGAAAATGAAGTAATCACAACTTTGGTTCACCTGAAAGAGAACAGCAAATGACCAAAGCAAACTGTTACCAGGTGGCAATCAATGCCCTCATCGCATGTGTTGAGCAACCAAGTGTAGGTCCTCACTGTTGGTATTTCTGTTATTAACACTAATAGTAGCATCAATAATGATAGGCATATTTTATTCAGTGTTTTGTTAGAGATTCTTTATGCGGATTTTCTCACTTAATCTCCAAAACTCTCGGCTTCTTTTTACAGCTAAACACACAACTACCATATGATCCAGCCATTGTATATTTGGACCTTTATCCCAGAGAAATGAAGACTGATGTTCACACAACAACTTGTATACAAATGCTTATAGAAGCTTTATTCATAATAGCCAAATTGTGGAAACAACTCACATGTCCTTCAATGAGTTAATGGCTGTATAAACTATGATACATTCATATATAGGAATACTGCTTGGCAATAACAAAGAATGTACTATTGGTAAACAACAACAACAACAAAAAAACACAAATGAATTATGCTGAGAGGAAAATAAAAAGCCAATCCCATAGAGTTACATACTGTATGATTTTTACTTATGTGATATTCCAGAAATGACAAAATTATGGAGAACAGGTTAGTGGTTTCCAAGGGTTATAAGTGGATCACAAACCCAGCTGTACATTAGAATAGCCTCTTCAAAAATATGCAATTTCTGTCCTTCTTCTTGAAGTCTAGGGAGTGGGATGCAGACACATTAAGTTTCATGATTAAGTATCTTATTGTGTTAATCATGATATAAAGAGCCTTGTATAACACAACACTGAGGATGAACTTTACTCAGAGAAACAAACAGGGTTTCACAGAGTTACTCAAATTAATCATAAGAGTGAAAAGAATATACTAATGTTTTGGAAATAAAACTGTGGCTGAAACATAGAGAGGGATTAGGAGAGAGGCTTGACTTGAAGTGATTTTGATGCAAGATCACTTAGGAGTCTACTGCACTAGTCCAGGTAATGATCCATGAGGATCTGAGCTACAGTAGTGGTGATGGAAAAAGGAAAAAGGCATTTAAGTTTAAAAAATATTAGCATGTTTAACAGAACCTAAGATCACTCTATTTCAAAGTTTAATATATTACATACCAGGATTATTTAAGGGCTATGGAAGAAATATTTTGGGGGTGCAAACTGAGAAGGCTGGTTTTAGGGTTGGATAGAGATGAGGGGTGATATTAACCCCATTAAGCCCCTAAAATAGACATTAACTCTATCTTAGGTGACTTGAGATGGTAGCATCTTTGACTAAGAGAGAAAAGGCATGATGACAAGACCAAAGAGGAACACATTTTAGAAGATAATGAGATCCTTTGGGTGTCTGTGGAAATCCAAGTGGAGTTACTTGGTTGGTAGGTGGTGATGTGAGTCTGAATTTCTGGTACGAGTTCTGAGGGTAACAACTTGGCAGTTAAGAGCTTACAGTCAGTAGTTCAAGCCAGGAGAGGAGGAACAACCATTATGGGGAGTAGTCCCCTGGGAAAACAACGGGCTGAAGAAAGAAAACCAAAATATTAGGAAGCCTCATAACATAAATAACAGACCCAGGGAGTATACCCAGCGAGGAGCTGAAGAGTCAATAAGACAGAAGAAAGTCTTAGAGGTTGAGAAATCTTGGCATCTTGAGAAGCATTAATGATGGCAACATAATACATTGAATTTGAAACCACGAGTTAAATTCATGACCATAAAGATATATGTAATTTCTCCAGATCAGAATCCAAAAATGAGCCAAGAATAGAAGAAGCTGCTTGCCAGCCATCACTACCCATATTGCCAAGATGTTGACCTGCAACACCAACTCCATACTGAAGAAATCCAGGAGGCATGCAGGAGTTGGCTGTTGATTCTAAATCCTGAGACAACAAACAGACAACAAAGTAAATCAGAAGAGGTTATAATTTTCAAATGTTGCCAGAAAGCAAGCAAGGATGCTTAAAAAAATTTTTTTTTAATTCAGCATGACATTAAAAAGGCAGAAAACAGTTTAACACTGAGTTAAAATGATTTAATTGGATGCATTTTAATGATCTTGAGTACCAAAAACAGAAACAACAAAAAAATGATAATTATAGATAATTGCAATAGGTTGTCCATGAAAAGCACTGAGTTAGTACTGACATTAATTATTATAATATGTAATATTATGATTACCAGTATTAAATGCAACATTATATATTTATGGATATGTATTTTAATAATTTTTAATATGTAGGGGATATTTATTACACATAGATATTTCACATTCTATTAAAATCTAGTGTTTTTTTATTAATCTTCACTGACAGTTTTAAATTATGTATATGTGTGTATTTATAGTAACAAATTAGTAAAATAATGAAAAAATGAAGAGTCTATTGTGTTGATATTTTAGAATATATTAAGAAGAAAGTATAGTAGTAAGATGTTTTACAATAATTGAATTTGTATGCATTATTTTTGTCTTATCTGGTATTTTAACATTAAAAAGAGCCAGCCATACTGAATTTTAAAGTCTGCTATTTAAATCAATAAATATAACAAAGCTAGTAACAGATGATCAAAACTTAAAAATTATTTTCTAAGTTGCTATTTTTAGGAATAACAATTGCTGGGGTCATCTTTATGAAGTGCCTCAGATGCTAAAAATTATTGAACTAGAAGAAAACAGCTAGAAGGACTAGAACAAAACAAATATGCAGGCTCTAACCACAGGTGTTAAGAGACAGGCAAGATGGGAAAATAATTCAGGACAGAAAGAAGGACTAAATAGTTTTGGTGATACCAATTATGGGGAGGCATCCTGGATGAGAGAGTTCATTATCAAATCACCTTTGGCTACTGTGTAACTTGAATCTAGATGTCTGGTCCCTGGACGGCACAGACTCAGATCCCAGCTTGACATAAAGATGCTGGAAAAACCTCAAGGAGTCCCTCTGGGTGGTGAGAATAACCTCTGCGATATTTACAGTTTCAGATTGTTTCTCATTTGAACATTTCCAGTCAACAAGTAATCACGCCCTACCAAGTAAAGACACTTGATCACTATGGGACAAAAACTCCCCACTCATTTGGGCAATTGGCCCTGATTGCTGGAGAGAGTAAAGCTCTTTCTTCAGTGGGCATTTCATACTAGGAAGGTTTAGAAATAAGAATCAAGATATTGAAGTGAATCAATCCTCTGGTAATACTTTAGTGTTAAGCTATAGATGGAATTGTAAATATTTTGTATTTAAATATTTGAAATATTTAAATTTGGCACACTGAGGTGACAGATTAGCCTTGTGGTCTAAATTAAAACATACGACTTAGAAAATAATATAGGCTTGTGATTTTAAGCTGAAAGACTTGAAAAGGCATTTAAGTTTAAACAATATTAGCATGTTTAACAGAACATCAGATCACTCTATTTCGAAGTTTAATATATTACATTTATTAGTATTATTTAAGTACTTACATAGTTTTTGTAATGTAGCATCTTAATAGCTTTAAAATAAAACGTTAAATGTATAATGCAGTTAAAAATATTTGAAAAAGTTTAATTTAGCTTAAATTGTAAAATGTGTTAGCTTTATACATATAATATTGAAGTTTGTAAGCTGAACTTAAACGCCTAGGAAAAATGGATCTTGAATGTTTCATTTCAATACATTTGAAACATTAGTTAAAAATAAGGGATCAAATGGAGTGTTTATCTCTACTAAGACCACATTTCAAGCAATGGAAATTTATCTTAACCCAGTGGACTGAGAAATTACTTGAATTTAGTGGACACAGACTATTCTTGTGATGTGTATTTATGAATGGGAGCAGGAAGCTAGAGCTCTATCAGTTAAAACTCACATGGCAATGAACTACAGAAACCAACAGCACCCTTGAGAGCTCTCCAAAGCATAGTGCTGAATGAAGAAAATCAAGAAACGTAAACTCTACAGCGCAATAGGATGTGAATTTCAGATCCATGTGTACACAAACCATTACCATATATTTTTCACAGACGTCACCCAAGGCCATGAATCAATCAATTAGATGGGGTCGGGAAGGCAGTGCACGAGAATTTAGTGGAGACGGAGATAAGGCCAGAGATGGGGAAAGTTTAAGAGACAGCCATGCACGAACCAATATTTATGTGCTCTTGACTGAGGATTAGACAGAATTCTTTGCTACCTAAGTTTTAGAAAAGAAAACTCAAGAGCATAAAACTCTCATCAGCATACACTTTACTTCTGATTTTATATATAGAAGGACTGTAGATTAAGTTTGTGTGTTGGAGGAGTGAAAATATTTGGCATCAAATTCACTCAGAACCATCCAGCTCAGAGGAGAATAACTTTTCCAGGTAACTGTGCTTCTAAATGTAACTTTCTTCTTGTGCCTGTGCCGTTATTAGCATCTGATAATCATGAGAAACTTGATGGAAGTTTGCACTTCCAGATGTGTGGCTGAAGATTAGATTTTGTTTACAAAATGCTGCTGCTTTATCCCATTGGTGGGACTAACTTTGGAAGAAAGGATCAACTCTCTGCACATGAAATTCAGCAATTAATTTTTAGGCTGCATTTCTCCTGTTTGTCGAAGTACGAAGCAACGTCAGAGTTTGAAAAGGCTGAATTCCTGCAGAAAGGTCTTTTATTTTAATGTTCTGACACTTGCAACTTTTCTCCAGGGCCAGCTGCAACTGAGCAAATAGAGGTCAGACCTCCCTGGCCTCTGGAATAGGCAATGTTGACAGACTGAGGGAACATTTCCACCATTTCCCTGAATGACAATGCTCAGCAGGGGCATGGAAAGCGTAGTAACTCCTGGCTGAGAAAGCGAACTAACAAGCTCAAGACCGTTAGTCTAGGTAATGGCAAGGATCGTACGGTGTACTCACCAACCCACTTAATTTTCTTTCTAGGGCTTTGCCTTCAACTAACTTTCCCATCCTCTCTTGAGGTTGGGTTGGGGTCACCTGATTCAGTTCTGGCCAATAAAATGATGTGAATTGGGGGTCATGTGACTGAGTTCTGACCAATGAAAATGATGTGAGTAGGGGGTCATGTGACTGAGTTCTGGCCCATGACAATAATTTTAGCATGGGGTTACCTGACTGAGTTCTGACCAATCAAAATTATGAGTCCAACCATAGATCTCATAAGGGGATTCCATGATGTATTTTTTTCAATGTGGAGTGACCTCAATCTTTAACTTAAATGTGGAAAGAATCTGGGTCTCTTAAAAAAGTGCGGAACAGAGCCTCTTCACCACTCAATACATTTTGTACTGTGATTTGAAGAAGAAATACATCTGTGTTTTGGAAAACTGCTGATGCCACTAAAATTTGGGAGTTGCCTGTACAGTCATTAGGAAACCTTTACTACTAACGAGTGAATGATATATATAGAGAGAGAAAGTTGGGTTAACCCTGGACTGGCCAAAATACACCAGGTAAGAGCTTCACCATGTGGGACATTTGCCCCTCTCGCTGAGGGGATCTCAGTTCCCAGAGTAAAATGAATATTTTTGCAAAATACATGTGAAGGAAGAGGCAAAAATAATGATGGTAGAAAATAATAAGCAAGTGTTACTGCTTTCTACACTGAGTGTAGGAAGATCAGGTAAAGACAATTTGAGATATATGAAATGTGCTTTTTGATGAAATCTTGACGGTCTGCTTTAATGTTTTTATACTATCTAAAGCTCTAGGGGAAATGTTATTGTGAAATTGTAATTTATCCGATGCTGAACTGCTTTTCAGCAGGCAGACTGCCTGAATTTAAATCCTGGTTCTGTCACTGCCTGGTCTTACACACAATATTTTACCTCCCTTTCTCAGCTTCCACCTCTACTAAATGGGGATAATAAAGAAAATATCACCTCATAGATATTTAGTGAGGGCTGCATAAAAATTTTAGTATCTTTACAATAACATCAGACATACAGTGATTCTCAGAAAACACGAACAATTATGTAAAAAGATTGGGAAATGATATGTTAGGCAACTTAATTTGGTTTTAATTGATTTTTTTTTTTTTTTTTTTGAGACAGGGTCTTGCTCTGTTGCCCAGGCTGGAGTGCAGTGGCGTGATCTCAGCTTACTGCAACCTCTGCCTCCCGGGTTCAAATTATTTTCCTGCCTCAGCACTCCCTAGTAGCTGTGATTACAGATGCACACCACCATGCTCAGCTAATTTTTGTATTTTTAGTAGAGACGAGGTTTCGCCATTCTGGCCAGGCTGGTCTTCAACTCCTGACCTCAGGTGATCCACCTGACTCGACCTCCCAAAGTGCTGAGATTACAGGCGTGAGCCACCACACGTGGCCGTAATTGAATTTTCATATAAAACAGTTTAAAATTCCAATTTTGGTCCATCGTGTTTTTGTAAAAGTGTATGCGCACACAGTATCTGCTAAGCATGTAGCCATTTTGCCAGGATTTTACTGTTGTCTCATTGAGTACTTGTTGTATCCTAGATGCTTATCTGTGTATTTACTTTTTTTTTTTTCTCACAGAGACACTTGGTTAGCCATCTTTTACAGGTGAAGACTAAGGCTTAAGTGGTCAATGAACCTCCCCAAAAACTCACCACTATTGAACTCAAGCCATTCGAACGCTCCACCCTGCCTGGGAGTTGCTGTGCTGTCAAGCCAGTGACTGTACACATGACTGCAAGTAGACCTTGCCATCAAGGTGGGATTCAATTGCGCTTTTAAAAAATGCAAGAAACTTATTATTGTGAAGTTGAACATTTTTCTCCATATCATGCCAAGCCCTAAACTGCCCAGAGATCTAAACATACTTTCTGTTAAGTATCAGTGGGACAGTTTTTAATCCTTGCTGGGAGACATATAACACTATCTTACAAGCTGGTGGCTGTATCTTGAAGGCCCTGTATGAAATGATAGTGACATAGGGGTAGCTGAAGGAGGGGATGGGAATCCAAGTGAGACTGTACAGATGAGGCCCTTCAAACCACGTGGCTCAGCACAGGCAGCAAGAGGACCCATAGTCTACTGTGAGCGCAGTGAGAAGGTAATCAGGTGTTACCCACAGATAACTGTATCCGGCATCTACGTAACACCCACTGCTTAGCAGTTACCCTTCTAAATTCTCTACTTGCCTTGAGATATTAATCCTCACCACATCCCCAAGAAGTAAGTACTATTGTTATCTCCATTTTTACAGATGAGGAGACAGAAACTAAAAAGATCAGGTGGACTGAGCAAAGTCATACAGGTATTAGGCGCTGGAGCCGTATCAGCTCTAGAGTTCATCCTGGAAATTAGTATGCTACCACGACTCTTTGAGCATTTGTAGTGTACTGATGCGTATAATCCTAGCAGTTATCCTAGAATGTGCTATCACTGCTATTTAAAGAAGGGGAAACTGAGGCCTAGAAATTTTCAAAAAGAAAGCATTTTAGCTGATCTCGACATTTTCAACCAGAGTAATAGTTACCATTGTAATCAACATTCTCTGAGCATTTTCTATGGGCTAGGCACTTATTAGATTCCCACAATGACTTTATAATGTAAATCCTCTTATTATCCCTGTTCTGCAAATAGGACAACTGAGGCACAAAGAGCTTAAGTAGCTGCCCTTGATTAATAAGTGCAAAACAGATACTTGACCCCACAGGTCAGGTTTAAATTTCCACTCATAACACGGTTGAACACACATACTTGCTCACATACACATACAAAGCACACTATCACATACAATTCTATTGTTACCTTATATTCAGTGAGTTCCGTATTACTCATAAAATCCTAAGTACTCTCATGTGTAGATGTTCAGGGTCTCCCTCTCCGTTGATGCCAATTGTAAGGGCCTTAAATTACTCCTGGAGCTACTTTATCATCTTTGTTTTGTAGCAGGACAAGCCACAGACAAAGCCCCTCAGACACTGAGTTAAAGAAGGAAGGGCTTTATTCGGCTGGGAGCTTTGGCAAGACTCACGTCTCCAACAACTGAGCTTCCCGTGTGAGCAATTCCTGTCCCTTTTAAGGGCTCACAACTCTAAGGCAGCCTGTGTGAGAAGGTCGTGATCCATTGAGCAAGCAGGAAGTACATGACTGGGGACTGCATGCAACGGTAATTAGAACAGAACAGAACAGGACAGAGATTTTCACAGTGCTTTTCTGTACAATGTCTGTAATCTATAGATAACATAACCAATTAGGTTGCAGGTCAATCTTTAACTACCAGGCCCAGGGTGTGGTGCCAGGCTGTCTGCCTGTGGATTTCATGTCTGCCTTTTAGTTTTTACTTCTTCTTTCTTTGGAGGCAGAAATTAGGCATAAGACAATATAAAGGGTGGTCTCCTCCCTTAATTTCAAGGCAAACCCTAAGCTATCCATAGAGACAACTGTAGAACACTGAGTAGTTGTGGAAGATGGGAAGATGGAAAGATGGATTTGCTCTTTGCGTTCTTTTTTTTTTTTTTTTTTTTTTTTTTTTGAGACAGAGTCTCGCTCCATTACTCAGGCCAGAGTGCAGTAGTGCAATCTCAGCTCATTGCAACCTCCACCTCCTGGATTCAAGCAATTCTCCTGTCTCAGCCTCCTGAGTAGCTGGGACTACAGGTGCCCGCCACCACGCCTGGTGAATTTTTGTAGTTTTAGTAGAGATGAGGTTTCACCTTCTTGGTCAGTCTGGGCTCAAACTCCTGACCTCAGGTGATCCACCTACCTTGGCCTCCCAAAGTGTTGGGATTAGCCACCATGGACAGGCGTAAGCCACCATGTCCAGCTGCCATTTGCTTTCTTAAGGAAATAAACTTACCAGTCACTACAATAGCAAGAGATGCAGAGAGTGATGAGCTTTTAACACTGGGCCTGGGGCCTGAAATCTCAACCCAGAGGTAGGCTCTGCCTCACTGCTTGCACCTGTGGTAGAAGCTGAGGAAGATAAGGCCAGGATCTCCTACAAGTGGTATGGGATTTCAAAATACCTGCTGTCGTCCCCGGTCCTCAAACAAACGAACAAACAAACCAAAAATGTACAGAAACGATGGTTCCAGAGAAAATGTGTGCATGGAGAAATGTGGCGAGGCCCACCTGCCCCAGCAGACAGCTTGACTTGTGCATGAGTTAATTGGTTAGAAAAAATATCTCCTAACTGGGGAAATTCCCAGGCATTAGATCCCCCTGCAATTCAGCCTCCAAACCCGATTCTTTATAAAAAGAGCAATGTGTTTATGAAACAGATCATATTTGGGGGAGTAAATGCATCATAATGTAATGATTACAGCTTAAACAGCCCTAATTGCAAATGCAATTCCTATTACCCATCCTTCATTGAATTGCGAGGACAGGACTACAATATTTTTGAAAAAAGGGTGCAGTCATTTAAAAACAGAAAGTTTGAACCACTGTGTAACCAAGTTTTCAGAGTAAAGTTTACTTCAACAAACTGACCTAAATATTTCCTTTTGAAATATTTTATTCAGCAAAAATTTGGGAACACCTAGTAGCATTAAAGCTCTGAGTGTATTTAGTAAGACAGGCAGCAAGCAGAGCCGCTAAATTTATTCAACTCACTGAACACATGTGATATTAAGTGGTGCTCACAGAATACATCTTGGGATCAAAATAAAGCCTTTCTTTTAAACCCACCTGATCTAATGAAATTCATGTTATAAATTAAAGATTAGTATATGTATTAGCTTTGACTCAAAATACAAGATGACGGCAAATGGATTAACTTGACAGATGTACAGGGAAATTGTATTAGGTTCACCCAGGTAAGAGAAAAGAAGTTGGTTTAAGAAAAGTGATACGATTTTCGGTAACAGGGTTTCAAAAATGCATTGATCTAATACAATATTTTCAAGAAGGAAATGTGTAGGGAGCATTTGAAACAGGAACTCAGAGAGAAGCTGGCTCTTCACCTGCTGTTGCCCCACAAACTTGGGCTGAGAAATCCAAAATCCTCAAGAATTTGCAATTGTCAGTAACAATTTCATATCTTCCTTTTTCTTCGGACACTCAAACTGAAATGCAGCCAGGAGCGGAGGCTCACGCTTGTAATCCCAGTACTTTGGGAGGCCTAGGTGGGCACATCACGAGGTCAGGAGATCGAGAAAATCCTGGCCCGCATAGTGAAACCCTGTCTTTACTAAAAATACAAAAATTAGCTGAGTGTAGTGGCGCATGCCTGTAATCCCAGCTACTCAGGAGGCTGAGGCAGGAGAATCGCTTGCACCCAGGAGGCAGAGGTTGCAGTGAGCCGAGATCACGCCACTGCACTCCAGTCTGGCAATAGAGCAAGACTCCATCTCAAAAAAAAAAAAAAAAAAGTGATTTTTTTAAAAAAGGAGTGCTTCATTCAGTTAAATGGGAAAGGTTGTAATCCCAGCTACTTAGGAGGCTGAGGCAGGAGAATTGCTTGAATCCGGGAGGAGAGATTACAGTGAGCCAACATCATGCTACTGCACTGCAGCCTGGTGACAGAGTGAGCCCTGTCTCTACAAAGAATACAAAGATTGGCTGGGCCCAGTGGTGTGTGCCTGTGGTCCTGGCCACTCTGGAGGCTGAGGTGAGAGAATCGCTTGAGTTTGGGAGGCAGAGGCTGCATTGAGCTATGATCATGGCACTGCACTCCAGCCTGGGTGACAGTGCAAGACCTTGTCTCAGAATAAATAAATAAAGTATGTGATGAAGATGTGTGTACGTTATATGCAAATAACTTGTCTTTTTTTTTTTTTTTTTTTAAACAGAGTCTCGCTCCGTTGCCCAGGATGGAGTGCAGTGGCACCATCTCAGCTCACTGCAGCCTCCACCTCCTGGATCAGATAGTTCTCAAGCCTCAGGCAACCGAGTGACTGGGATTGCAGGTGCCTGCCACCATGCCCAGCTAATTTTTGTATTTTTTAGTGGAAACTAGTTTCACGGTGTTGGCCAGGCTGGTCTCGAACTCCTGAACTCAGGTGGTCTGCCTGCCTCGGCCTCACAAAGTGCTAGGATTACAGGCGTGAACCACTGCGCCTGGCCTTATGTGATTTTTTCTGAGGGACTTAAGCATCCTCAGGTCCTAGGGGGGCGTGAAAGTAAATCCCCATGGATAGCAAGGGACAATTGTATCTTCAAATTAGACAAATGGCACCAGACACAGTGCCTCACACCTGTAATCCCAGCGCTTTGGGAGGCTGAGGTAGGAAGATTGCCTGGGGTCAGGAGTTGGAGGCCAGCCTGGCCAACATGCTGAAACCCTGACTCTGCTGAAATGCAAGGATGGCTGGATGTGGTGGCGCGTGCCTGTGGTTCCAGCTGCTGTAATGGCTGGGGCGGGAGAGTCGCTTGAGCCTGGGAGGCGGGGTTGCTGTGGGCCAGGGTGTCACCACCATGCTCCAGCCTGGGTGATGGAGTGAGACTCCATCTCAAAAACAAAACAAAAAAAATTAGACAAATGCTACATTAATGTTTGGGTGGTCAGATTCTACTTTGAAGTGTGAGGTTTGCAGATATGCCTGCAGATTTTTGGAGTTTACCACTTTCTTATTCTGTACCATTAATGTAATATTTTAAATTACTATGTATTTTACCATTTTTCTGTATTTAGTAAGAAATTTGCATTTTTGATTTGATGTAACAAAGGTTTTAATGTAATTTATGTTAGATTTTGCATTTTTTCATTACTGTTATACTTTAACCTGACTGAATGACTGATCTAATTGTATTAGTATTGTGAATAATCATGTGGAATGTTTTGAGACAGAATACTATATTTGTGAATATAATTTTATGGCTTTTTTCATTTAGTAAGAACCTTTCTATCAGTGTGGGAAACTAAGAAAATTGCTTTCTGCTGTATAATCTGGCATTCATTGTAGATTAAAGCTTATTTTTTTGTGAACAAAACTCATTCAATAAAATACTATTCTTTAAAATTAAAAAACAAAAAAACTGAAATGCAAGGAGGGTCTAGTCAGTATGTGTGTGTCTCTCTCTCTTTTCCAACTGAATATAAACCCTCCTGTGTGGTGAGTCTATCAAGTAGAAAACATTTACCATCTAAGGTGAAAGTGGAAGCTTAATACCTGTCCTGGCCGATTGTCATGTCGGAATCTAGACTCAAGTTTTAAGACTTCGAGAGAGTCTGGAAATCTAGATTTTTATGTAAAACCTCCCATTTTTAAATTTTGGTAACTAATTTATAAACATTTTAGCCTGCAAACTATGGGTACCCACTACGTCATCTTATGACAGACTTTTTTCTTAAGAGTGGAAAAAGAGAGACTGTTCTTGCAGTTTCATGAGGAGGTGGAGGATAAGGAGTACCATAATTGTCCCCATTTTCTGGGGTTTGACATAGATGACTCATATTAAGAGTGCTATTTTTGCCCACACATTATCTTTGAATTATCTTCTATGAGCAGACAAAAGTTCTTGGTTGCTTTTCTTATCACCTGAGGCTACTCTAACTTGATTGTTGCCTTATATTTCTGTGAAGTGTGACTTTGGACTAGCTGCCTACTTTCTGTGTCTCCTTGAGTGCACCTGGGAAATAGAACACATATTTGCCCTAGGTAGATATGTCTGATACTAGTCTATCTGGGAATACAGTAGATATTTGTTCATACCGTCCGAAACAACTGGACTCCATTCAGCTTTGCAAAGCTGCATATATTAAGGTTCCATAAACACCTCCAGTGCCGATTTGTAGAATTTACTATCCCCTGTTTGGTGATAATGTCTGCCTGTTCAGCCCATATCATTAATGCTGGGATTAGGCCATGCAGTATGATAAAGGCAACCATGGCCAGACAACTATGCAAGTGTGGGTTCCAGCTATGGCTTTGACATACAACCAATTATGTTCCTGGTGACCTTGAGCACATCCTTCCCCTCTCCAGTTCAGTTAAATGTAAAATCACAAACTAAAACACCAACCAATAAACAAGCAAAACAAAACAAAACAAAAAACCCAAAGCTGGACAAATACAGTCAGCCACAAATCATCTTCATAATTTTCTAGCATATTTTGGTATCACTTGAATCGTTATCTAATATTGAAAGTGGATTGACTAGTTGCAGTGGCTCATGCCTGTAATCCTAGCACTTTGGGAGGCCTAGATGGGAGGATCACTTGATCTCAGGAGTTAGAGACCAGCCTGGGCAATACAGGGGGACCCTATGGCTACAAAAACATAAATAACTAGCTGTGCATGGTAGTACGTGCCTGTAGCCTTAGCTACTTGGGGGGCTGAAGGCAGAGGATGGCTTGAGCTCGAGATGTTGAAGCTACAGCAAATGGTGTTCACACCACTGCACTCCAGCCTGGGTGACAGAGTGAGACCCTGTCTCAAAAAAGAAAGTGGATCACTCTGAAAACTTAAATATTTATTTTAAAAGAAACATTTCCATCGTGGCTGTTCATAGGTAAGTGATATAAATCAACATAAATAGAGGTTGCACTATTTAGGTTTCAACATGAGCCAAGGTGGGTGGATTTACAAGTCATACAGATTTGGATGGGGTTTAGGGAACACTTCCTTAGGTCTACAAGGGTGAGGGGGTGGGAAAGTTTACTAGAAATGGGAAGAGGAAATCAGGTAGATCAGCACCCAAGGGACAAAGCCAGCTTGCAGTGACCTCCAATGGAGAAAATCAAGAGGAAAATTGCCTTGACGTCACTTTCTTCCCTCCCTCAGTCTTCCCCTGGGGATTCAGCTAGCCCAGCGGGGAGCCAGAGAGCCTAAAAGCCCAGTGATGTTGTCCATTCAGGACAGCCTCCCAGGACAGAGGGCAGGATGCAGAAGAGTGGAGAGTCTGGGAAAGAGCAAATCCTGCGTAGAAGGTAACTGGGAAGATACAAAAACAAACCAAAGTTAATCAGTGTCTTATGGATGCTGTGTCTGCTGAGGGCTCTGAGCTAGAGATCAGAATTCTCTTTGCAAAAAAAGAGAGAAGCCCGTGTTAAAACATGGCTGTACAAAACTGATATTTTTCACAGAGTATAATCAAAATAATTTTAAAAAGGGATGAAAAAGGCAGTGGTGTTCTCACTGTTTAATTCAATATATTTAATGCCGTGTTCATACTCACATTGCCAGAGCTTTTCGATATTCCTTGACTTTGGAAATGCTAGGCTACATGATTGCTAAGTTATCTTGTCTTCGTCATCCTCTGCAAAGGCAGATGAAAATACTGTAGTGAAATCGCCCTTTTCACATTAACTCTTTATCATAAATTGGCATCTCTCAGTTATCCAAATATCTGGCCAGAGATGTAAAGAATTCCAAATATATTTTAATATTTTTCAGATAATTGTACCTTATAAAAAGGTGCTATGATTCAACAATATCTATTGCTTCCTATTGCTATTGCTTCTTTTATATATTTGTCTGCAAACTATATTCATTCTTTTTTACTATTATAATCCAGAAAGAAATGTAGGCATTTGTGTATTGCCTTAGAGACATAGAAGATAACTACATGTTGATGTTTAGAATGGCTGGACTACATTTGATGGAATGCACAATAAAACAGCTTTGAATCTCTTAATAATTAATTCCATGGATATCAATGAGTGTTGGTGCCAGGACAAGTAAGTTAAAATATATATAGAATTGTGTGTACATTAGAACTCATTTCAGTATAACTTCTCTCCCACTTAGTTGCCAAATCTAAGGGACAGATGAGCACGTTCTCTCATATCCTAATCTCCTCTGATTTTATTCTTGATAAAGAATGAAATCCTTTCTTTCTTTCTTTCACTTAAACTTACAAATTGTTTTTCCGCCTCAGGGATTTTCACCCTTTGATTTCTTTATCTGGATGACTCTTCCCCTAAGTCAAGGGTTGGCAAACTTTGACCCATGAACCCTATATGCCCAGTGGACTGTTTTTGTAAATAAAGCTTTATTGGAATAAATCCACACTCAATCACCCAAGTATTGTCTATGGCTGTTTTTGCACTGCAAAATCATTATGACAAAGACTGCAGGCCTGGCAGAGCCAAGCATTTGCGCTGTCTAGCTCTTTACATATGAGTTTGCTCACCTCTGCCTTAGATCTGATTCACATGACTGACTTTTTTAATCACAGGGTTTACATCGTATGCTACTTCTTAGGAGATGACTTCCCTGAACACCCCATCTCCCTTTGAAATCCTATGCGAGGACTCTGTTGCCAGATTATCTGAGTTGTGAAGAGAAGCCATAAAAATCTGACTTAAAAAAAAAGTGCCAAATTCCCCTTCTCTCACACACACAGAGAAAAAGAAAACTTTTGTGGGGTAAAATGTATTATATCTTTGAATCGTATTTAGCCAACAACACTCCAGCTTACAATCAGTAACGTCAAGTATCCAGGGCTGGCAACACTGAACTGAGTAAACATTCATGGAGTTCTTGGACTTATTTAGGTAAAGAAGGCCAGGGGAGGATAGAAAATGTTGGAAAGAGCACTGATTATTATGAGAAGGCGGTGGAAAAAATGTGTTTATATCTAATTCTTACTTCTCAGAAACAAACATAAAGCATAGTGATATAGTTGAGGCCAAGCTGCTAAATTTGGGGCAGGGTACAGCCCTTCCATGCCACTCACAGGTATTGGTTTGTGGTAGACATCAAGAGTCAAGAGTACCTCTGTCCCAGGCCCACAGCCCAGCCTCACAGATGTTCCCAACACAACACTTCAGACACCGAGATCTGGGACCCAGGATTAAATCCATTTACCATCTCTGGGTGCAAACTCAGCTCAAATGTCACTTCTTCCATGTCCTCTCTTCCTGGACAAGGTTAGTCACTCCTTATCTCTGCTCCTATAATACTTTGCAGATAACTACAGCATTATTCTTGTCAATGTTTTGCCTGTTGGTTTTTTCCTGGTCTTGTGAATGGTTTTTGCCCTCCATGGTTAATAACCCTCCATGGATAATAACAATGTAGCATGGTTTTTACCCTCCATGCTACATGGTTATTATCCAATAAATATTTCTTGAATGTATGAACAGCAAATGGAGGCAGGTAAAAGCCATCCCCCATGGAGACCCAGAGACTACACTTGAAGGAGTCTTTGAGAAACACAAGCACCATTTCTTTCTCCTGCCCAGCAGATGGCTGGATGACAGAATCAGAAGGAAATCATTTTCCTCTCTGCTTTGAAGCAGCACCACTTGTCACTTTTGGCTTACAGGTACTTTCCCATCACCCCTCAATGTTGGAGATTCTGCCTTCATCTATTTTAAGAACAGTGTATTTAAGAAAGTGCAGTTTTTGATAAGCTCTGACCGTGACTACAAGGAAAACTTTCTTGATATCAGCAATTGCACAATTTTTGTAATTGTGTGGCCATGTAATCTGTTCTACTGATTAAAAGTGATATTGCAATCAGCTTTCAATTTTGAACACATGGAAAAAAGTTAACCACAGGGTCTAGTAGAAGTTTGTTAGCTGCTTTATTTTGCTAATAGATTTTTGTTCCCCACCACTATTACTTGTAAGTGAGCCCGCTCTTAATTGAGGGGAGGGCTGATTGCACAATAATACCTTTCTCCAGGAGCAGTCTTGCTTAGGGGCTCAGCTCATCCATGGATTGTAGTATTTCCAGACTAACTCTCTGTATACGTAAGAGGACATTAAAAAAATAGCTGAAACCCTAAGGAAGTTGAGTTGGCCTCAGAAAACTGTGGTGAAGTAAAGCTTTCATGGAGACCACCCAAGGGACCATGAGGAGGGGTCAAGAGTGTTGGAAAATGCCAAACTTTCTGCTTTTGATAACAAGTGGCCTGAATCCTCCCAATAGTATTGGCGCAAACAACATTATTTTGTAAGCACTTTCAGGTAAAAGAACTCCCTCTAATATGCAAATCAAATCCCCATTTATATCGGATAGACTCCAGAAGGGTTTTATCGCTTTAGAAAAAATGGTTACAATATGCACGATGTTACTGAAAACAGTGGCCAAAATTATTGTAGCACCACATGAAACACACTTTTCTGCTAACTTGCACAGACGGTCTAGTTTTCTCAACACTGTGCAAAAGATACAATTGTGATCTAGAGCCTAGTGATGAGGAAAGGGAGGATCCATGATATTAGCTTACCCGGGGCCTCCCAGCTGGTAAGACTGAAACTGAAGATCTGAATCCAGAGCTCTGCAGCTTGCATAATCCAACCCTACTTCCAATATCTCTCAGACTTTACCGCTTTCCCAGAACTCAGGGAAATCAATATCCCTTCTACTTCAGTGTATTTCAGCTGGGATCTGTCCAAAAGGCTTATGGGTGAAGGAACTGCGTGATGCCTGGATCTCCATCTCAAAACCACAGCTTAATGGTTTCCAAGAGGTTGCTAAAAATAATTACAACCTCAATTCCTCTTTTGTGTGACATTTGTTAGTGAGTTTATTTACATTGCTACTCATTTTTTATTGTTCCAAAAATTATAATGCAATTTGACCATGACCAGAGAATAAATATTTAACAATGACATCATATTCTTACATTGAGCTCTTCGTTTTCCACAAGCAAATAGTAATTCAAACTTGGAAGCTGATCCGTCCTTTGATGCAACAAACTTCAGAATTTTGTCTTGTTCAAATAAACGTTGTTTTTATGGTCAGGTGACAATAAAAATAAATGCTAATAGACTGAGGTGAGAATAAAACCACGGATGGACAAGAAAGTCACAGGAGCTGGACTGTGCTTGAAGTAGCGGAGAAGATGTATCAAATCCACTTTGCAGAAATCAAAGTTAAGACTATAAATAACCAACATGAGCAATGTGTAGTTTCTACACTTGAGTTTTCTGATGCACATCCAAGTACATTTATTTAGTCTCTGGCTTTCTGTTCCCTGTTACTGTACTTGCAGTCATTTCTGTAAGTACTCCCCAGGAGGTTAAGTTAGCACTGACTAAGAAAGGAGTGCTGAAACTTCTCAAGTACATTCTTCACAAAATCACACCCACAACAATGCATGAGCGTCCAGAAATGAAACCGATCTTTAAACACAAACTCCACTCCCTGGGGAGTAACGATTTTGTGTAAAATTACGGGAGAAGGCCCATAGTCTCAAGAGCTTCTGCCTCTTGCCATTATCTTGTTTGAGATCTGATTATGCTTCTCACATTGAGTCAGAATGCTTCCAGGGCTTTTAACATCTTCCACCTTTCTTTTGTAACCAAGACACAAGTGCTTGCTCCTCCCGCCCACCTCCCTTTTCTGCTTCCTTCCTTCTACTCAGGTAATATCTATTCAGAACATCCTAAGTGATATGTACTTTGCTGAGCACTGTAAATAAAGAGCTGGGCAAAAACACAGAGTGGAACCGCCTGATGGCCTTCACCGTTCAGGAGCAGAAACAGATAGGAGGCAGCTGATCAACAACCCAGGCAGGACAAAGGAGGAACAGGCACAGGTCCTTGACAGCCTCTGATAGGTGGACTTGGTCCAGCAGGGGAGATGAACGAAGCCTTCACAGAGGACATGAGGCATGGCCAGATGAATGGGAGAGTGAAGAACTTCCAAGACAAGGGTCAGCATGCTGCAAGGCATGCTGGAGAAAGCCTAATTTGCTTTTTTCTTTTGTTTGTCTTAATTTAAAATATTTATTTTACCCTTGTTCTTAGAAGATTACATATTTTCGGCTGACAGTTATTTTCTCCGAGAAATTAGAAGATGTCTTACCCTGTCTTCTGGCTTCCAAATGTTGCTGTTGAGAAATCTTTTAGTTCAGCTGTGATTCTTCCATAGATAATCTGCCTTTCTCTCTGTTTTTAATGGTTTGCAGGTTCACTAGGCTATGGGAGTTTGCAATTTTTAAAGTTATTTATCCTAGTTGGTATGTATTGTGCTTCCTGAATCTTTGGATTTGGGTCTCTCATTAGTCCTCGAAAATTTATCTCCCATCATCATCAGATGCTGCCTCTCTTTCTATGTATATATTCTCTCCTCTGGGACTCGAATTGGCTACATTAAACTTCATTTATCATTTCAGTCTCCTAACTCTTGTTTAATATTTTCCATCTTGTTGAGGGAGCCTAATTTGTGTGAGCAATAAAAATAAATCTGTGCACCTGGGTGTGGTGGTTCATGCCTATAATTCTAGCACTTTGGGAGGTTAAGACAGGGTCTCACTTGCTAATGAGACCCTGTCTCTATAGAAAATGTAAAATAGCCAGGCCTGGAGGTGCATGCTTGTAATCCCAGCTACTCGAGAGGGTGAGGTGGGAGGCTCACTTGAGTCCAGGATGTTGAGGCTTCAGTGAGCCATGATCACATCACTGCACCCCAGCCTGGGCAGCAGAGCGAGACGCCAACTCAAAAAAGACATTTATACAGATGCAGTGCAAATGTTCAAGGGTAGAATCACCTGGAAGCTGATAAAATGCCCCCAACCCCTTGCTTAGAATCTTTTGAGACTATCTGGGTGAATCATCACCACAATATGCTTTTTATTTTTAATTTTATTTGTGGTAAAATACATGCAACATAAACATTTACCATCTTAACCATTTTTAAGGGTATAGTTGGGTGACATTAAATAGATTTTCATTGCTATGCAGTCATTACTACCATGCACCTCCGGATCTTTTTGAACTTGCTAAACAAATTCTGTCCCCATTAAGCAATAACTCTCCATTTTACCTACCCCAGCACCTGGCAGCCACCATTCTACTTCTGTCTCTATGAATTTGCCCATCCTAGCTACCTCATATCAGTGAAATCATCTAATGTTCATCTTTGTGTGTATGGTTTATTTTACTTACCATAATATCCTCAAGGTTCACCCATGTGGTAGCAAGTGTCAGAATCTCTTTCCTTTTTAGGACCGAATAATATTCTATTGTGTGTGCAATATGATACATAATATATATAAGATATGTATACATATAGAGACACACACACACACACACACACACACACATACACACACCACATCTTAAAAATCTGTTTTTAATCCCTTGGCAAATACTTGGGACTGTTTTCTGAATGGGTGACCTTGAACCCTTTTCCTTAAAGAAGCCCTGATACTGTATGTGCTTTAGGCCCCAGGAACCTGGACCACTTCTGCAAAAGGGAAAGGAGGATCGAGGTAAGCACTGCAGCACCAGAGCATTTGGTGTCATTGCACCACTTGGCATCTTAAAAAATGTAGGAAGACATCAAAGGGATTGATGCAAGGGAACAATGGGGATCATATTTGCACTTTGAAAAGCACTTACATCCTCTCCATGTTTAGAACCAGTGAGACTAAAGTTAGACTCTTCCAAAATTTTCAGCAAAATTATGACAGCATATCTGACTGGATCCTGTGCCCTCTCAGAACCAGTTTCTCACTGGCCAGAAAATTGCTCTGTCTTGATTGGATCAGGCTTGGACTATGTGACCCACATTGCACTGAGTTAGAGATGTAATCGGTTTTGCTAGAATAACAAGGGCTGAGATTGTGGGAAAAGCAGACGTGCTTATGGGCAAGTGGGATGCAGTTACCCGAAGTAAAGTGAAGAATGATAAGCAACAAATCAGCAACTCTTGCTTACCCCATGAAAGTTCAGTGAATATATACGAAATGAATGAGTAACCTGTAGATTATACTGTTACTATTTCCAATGATCAGACTAGGCAACT
This sequence comes from Chlorocebus sabaeus, assembly GCF_047675955.1. Taxonomy (NCBI): domain Eukaryota; kingdom Metazoa; phylum Chordata; class Mammalia; order Primates; family Cercopithecidae; genus Chlorocebus; species Chlorocebus sabaeus. The sequence continues at coordinate 123,897,511 of NC_132914.1, read as the reverse complement.
TGCACCAGAGAGGTCAAGACATTCCATGAGTATGACACAATTCATAGTGGTAGACCTGAGGTTACACTTAGGATCCTCTGCTTACTCTACACTGTTGCCCTCCATCCCCACCTCATACTGCCTCCCGTCACACCATGCTCCTCAGACCGCTTCCCACCTCCCAACCTCTAGTGCATCAAGAGTTTGCAAAATACACTGCACTGTATTATCGTGCAATTTTTTCTTGGTTGCAGTAAAGTATCTTTTCACAGAGGGGAAAAATAAATAAAAACAATTAGGCTGGGCATGGTGGCTCACACCTATAGTCCCAGCACTTTGGGAGGCCAAGGCAGGCAGATCCCTTGAGCCCAGGAATTTGAAACCAGCCTGGCCAACATGGTGAAATCCAATCTCTACAATCAATCAATCAATCAATCAATCAAACAAAAATTAGCCAGGCATGATGGTGTGCGCCTGTAGTCACAGCTACTCAGGAGGCTGAGGTGGGAGGATCACTTGAGCCCAAGAGGCAGAGGCTACAGTGAGCCTAGATCAAACCACTGCACTCCTAGCCTAAGTGACAGAGCAAGACCTTACAGCAATAACAAACCAATCAAGCAAACAACCAAATACACAGACATTTCATCACTGAAGCCTCTGAATATCTAGAGCTGTATTGGGAAGGCAGTGGTAGCTTAATGAGTATTTACGGAATTACCTTCCCTTTTAATGTTTCCTGCCTGTGCACTTGGATTATATCTTTATGTGAAATAAGGAATTAATAAAATGGGCTTTCTTCATTATGTAGTTTCTCAGCTACTGATGTTTTTCTGTTGATTCTAGCTCTGCAAATTTGGAAAAGGTCAGTGGAAAGTATGCAAAAATGCTGTCATAGTTACGGAAAAATAAACTGTCACAAACAGACTCTCCAATTAGTCTGACCATTATTAAATTGCAGCAGGCACACTAAAACAATTTTCATTGCTCTATCAAAGCAGACATCAGTATGTTTTTGTGGGACTTTCGACTGGCACATAGAGATATGAAATGGCCCAGAGAAAGCTCTCTGGTCTTCATTTTCATTTTGTAAACAAAGAATCACAGATTTTTTTTTCAGTAACATTGTTCAATATCCTCAGTATGGTGGAATTGCTTAAATTATGACATGTGTTCCATAGGGTTATGAACCCAATCACTGATGACAGTCGGCCATGGTAGATTTTCATTTAATGACACTTGACAAAATAACTACTTATTCTGAAAATGTTGCAGGCCACTCTGGCAGCAGTCTGCACTGTTCATCAAGTAAGGCTTATCCATCTCTGTATCCTATACCTCCAGCAACTAGTAGGCTCTTGCAGCCTTGTGTTTGTTGACTAAATATACAAAATGATTGCATGTGTTTACTTTTTAATCTTCCTCCGGATCTGCATGTAACAAATTGGAACATATCTGTAGTCTTCATCATAATATTCCCAGCGCATAGTTCAGTACTAGGGACATAAGAGGAACCCTTTTTAAAAATGCATTCATTCATTCAACACAAATTGTTTTTATCCCCTTCCATGTGGTATCAAAACAGTAGCAACCTGTTTTGCCGCAGTGTACAAAACTCACTGAGCCCTTCCTCGCACAGAATTTAGTCTAACGCAGGACTTTCCCATCTGCAGTTTGAAATCCATTGACCATAAAATTAACTCAGTGGCTGGAGATATTTTTTTTGAGACAGAATCTTACTGAAGTGCAGTGGTGAATACAACATTTTTTGAAAAAGGAAATAGAATACACTATTTCCAAGTTGATTGTTTATGGTAGAGGTGAATATTGATCAATGGAACATTTGTGTGTATACAGAGTAATGAGATTGGTTTTCTTTTTCATTTCTTCATTTGTTTGTTTGTTGTTTTTTGCTACCTATTACACCATGTCCTAAAGTAAGGTCAGGTAAATAAGCTATTGGGCCCATACCCTGAAAATGTTGGTGACATCCTTCCCATACTAATTAATCCATTAGCCCAACTTATTATTTCCCTTACTATTTTCACAGGAACTCTTATCACAATGCTGAGTCATGAACAAAAACATTTGAAAGCAATTGGTATAGGGAGTTGAAAATAAACAAAAGAAAAAAATAGATGCCATATAATATCAAGTAATTGTGAAAGATAACAATTTAAAGTAGACCAAGGGGTTAAAGGGTAACAGTATTGTTTCATACAGGAAGTTCAAGGTGCCCTCTCTGAAAGGGTCGAACTTGAACAGAGACTGAACAAAGTGGGCAAAATATTTGGGGAATTGACTTCCAGGAAGAAAGAAGAGCACGTGTGTGCTTGGGGGTATTTGAGGCAAAGCAAAGAGGAAAATATGACAAGAATCCAATTAATAGCATCTGGGAACAACATGGTCATGACATCCAGAAACAATGTAGGATCTTGAAGGTCCTAATATGGATTTTGGACTTTATTCTAAGGACAGGAAACCACTTGGAATCACATCCAATGTTTAGTTTTAATATTGAGCCAGAAAATGACATTATCCAATTTGTTTATTTGCTGGACAAGTGAAGGAAACCATGCTGCTTATTCATCATATAAACAGGAGATTCCTACCTCATAGAGGGAAATATCATAATCTACTTTATTTCTTTCTGTCCATTAATATGTAGCCAGTGAAATAACACTATTTTCTTCATTGTTGACATATGTTCCTTCATCCAAATATTTTTTCAATAGTTTCATCAGGTTATTAAGAGTCTACCAAACTGATACTGATTCATGTGTTATACATGAGACAATAAAGAGTAGGAAATCATGGTCAGCACCATTCCCCTGAATGAGATAAGAAGCAGTCCGGGAGTAAAGCGCTTTGCAGTTGTCCTGTAAACAGGCTGATCTGCGATGCCACTTCCATGACTCATGAACAAAGCACAGACCTGTGCTGAGGCCCTGTCCAACTGCCTCTGCAGGGTCACTAGGACTTGATTCTACCCCAGTTCTCAAATTTTCTATTTTCATTAGAATAGGCACCTGAGTCCCCTAAAGACAGACTGGTCCTTCTCAAGGGGATGAGAGGGACAGGCAGGCTTCTGTGTGCTCTGCTTCCAAGTGAGCACTTCCTTAATATCAGTAGGTGCTATATTCTCTGAAATTCGTCTGCTCAAATAAAGAAAAACATTACAAAGAAAAGGCCCCTAAACTTACAAATAAATTGCAGAAATAGAAAAAAATTTGAAAATTCATATGGAACCACAGAAGACCCCACAATATTGAGCAAAAAGAATCAGGCTGCAGGTATCACACTACCTAACTTCAGAATATATTACAAAGCTATTGTAAATGAAACAACATGGTACTGGCATAAAAATAGACATATTAACCAATGGAACTGAATGGAAAGCCCAGAAGTAAACCCACACATTTACAGCCAAGTGGTTTTTCACAGAGGTACCAAGAACACACAGCGGGGAAAGAACAATCTTTTAAATGCATGGTGCTGAGGAAAACTAGACAGTCACATGCAGAGGAATGAAATTAGATTCTTATCTCACATCATATACAAAAATCAACTCAAAATATCCAAAATACATGAGGATCTGAAAAAACTTAATAGTGAGAAAACAAATAACCTGATTTTAAAAAAATAGGTAAGGGACCTAAACAGACATTTCTCAAAAGAAGATATGCAAATGTTCAACAGATTAACATGCAAGCTCTTTTGATAGAAAGCAATCCTGAATAAATCAGGGAAGGACATGTCCTTTTGTGTCTCCAATGATGCAAAAGAAAGTTTGTGATTGGTTACAACGCTGTCTCTGCCTGCCATGCCCAGTATGAACAAAGCCAGCTTAGAATTCCAAGACCATCCTGACAAATAGAATTTTCTACTTCCATGGAAAAGTTGACAGTCTGTGTCGTGAGATATCAAATTAGTGGCAAGTAAAATTATGAGACAAGAGTGTGTCTCCACACTCTCCTGAAACTTTCATTTCACAGTGAACAAACAAATCAAGTTATTCAGGGCAGGCATTCTCAAGTTTGGTATTTCTTTCAATTAAAACAAATATTGTGTTCTTCCATATCCTTTTAGGTCCTAAAGCCTCTTACACTCTCAACCTCCTTTCCCAGAGCAGCCTTAAAGTTCACAGGGAAATCTGTACATCTGAATTGATTTGTTTTGTATGTTTATTATCTACATAGTCTAATAGATTCAATGCTTCTCATTTTTGGGGACACAATTAAAATATTTGCATTATAGCACAGTTTTGTAAAACTGTACTCTCTCTCAGATGACTGGGATGAAATTTGTGAAAGAAGTTCAATGGCTTCCTTCAAAACTGGTGGAACCATTTAATAAATTTGGTTCTTTTCTTGATGTATCTTTCAGAAAGGAAACAGTGTAGCTGACAGCCTTTTCCTCCTGTTTGGAAGCTGTTTCCTAAATCTATCTTTTTTAATAGAGGGAAGGTTTCATTTGTGACTTCTGTTTATGTGTGAGATGTGTGAGCAAGAATTTAACATATTGTATATATACCCAGGGAAATATTTTAAAAATTCTTTTTCAAAGCACAAAATGTCTCAGGTAATAACAAACATTGAACTCATCCTGCTGTGCTCCCTGGTTAACAGTGGAGTGTGATTGATATGGTTTGGCTCTGTATTCCCATCCAAATCTTATCTCAAATTGTAAACCCCATGTGTTGAGGAGGAACCCTGGTGGGAGGTGATGGGATCATGGGGCAGTTTCTCCCATGATGTTCCCCTGATAGTGAGTTCTCAAGAGATCTGATAGTTTAAAAGTGGCACCTCCCCTTTCTCTGTCTCTCTCTCCTGCTGCCATGTATGACATGCCTTGCTTCCCCTTCTGCCATGATTGTAAGTTTGCTGAGGCCTCCCCAGCCATGTGGAACTGTAAGTCAACTAAACCTCTTTCTTTTTAAATTACCCAGTCTCAGGTATTTTGTATAGCAGTGTGAAAACGGACTAATACATCAATGTAAAGGTAAATTATCTATTTTGTGTATGTTTATGTATATAGTAAGACTACCTAAAATCTACTCTTTTTGCAAATTACTAGTCTGTAATAGAGTATTATTTACAACTATAGTACTCATGTTGCACAGTGGATCTCTAGACTTCTTTATGCCACATGAATGCAGCTGCACATGCTCTGATTTCCATCTTCCTCTTTCCTACCTTCACCCCCTGCCCTTGGTAAATATTTACTCTCCATCTTATGTTTTCTTTTTTTTTTTTTTTAAGATTCCACATGTGAGTGTGATCATACAGTCTTTTTTTTTTTCTGTGTCTTGCTTGTTTTACTTAACATAATGTCCTGTAGGCTCATCCAGTTTACTATTGTAAATGGTAAGATCTCCTTATTTTGTTGCTGTTGTTATCATTTACTATAGCAATCACTTCATTACATCACTACATATGTATATGAAGATAAGGGTATCAAAACATTATATTATACACCTTAAATATATGCAATTTTTAAAATGGTAAAAACAATATAAATAAGTGGTCCCTTAAAGAAAGATTCAGGAGTTTGGCAAATGTTTTTTGACTCATCCACAAATGTGGTTTTGAGCTGCACATATGGAGGTAGGAGTGAGCCAGACCAGACCTCTTTGCATTTTTGAGTTAAAGATAAAACAATTTGTTTTCATCCTTTTGATCTCAGAGACAGTTTTTTATGGGTCTGGAGGGAAAACTGCAATATTTGGCAATCACATCCAGGCAGGAAACTCCTATAATTTGGCTGGATAGAAGCTAATGTAAGCTGAGCCTGTATTTGACGTATGTAGCCTAATAAAAGGAGTGTGCATAACTTCTGCGGATATGAGAAATGGGTCATCTTCCTTATCAAATGTGTTTTCATTTAGTCTATTGCCCACCCATAAATAAACTTGCAAACTAATGGGATTCAACCATGCCCCATTCAACACCTGGAAGCTTCAAGGTAGTGAGAAAAGGCAACACCTTCGTGGTGCTTGTGGACCAGAGGCAAATCCTCAGTACCTCATTATGTTGAGCAGTTTCCTTTTCAACTTCTTTTCAGAAACAAGGTCTTACTATCTTGCCGAGGCTGGTCTTGAAATCCTGAGCTCAAGAAATCCTCCTGCCTCAGCCACCCAAAGTGCTGGGATTACACTCCATGCCTGGCCCAGCAGCTTCCATTCAGCTATGCAGGGACAAGTGACAGCAAATCTGTGACGGGGTCTAAACATGTTTTTAAATGTCCTGTAGCATCTGCACCTGCAGGATGATCCTGCTTCTAAGACAGTCATGCCACTTCAGGCCCCCAATAGGCCCTCATTCTGAAACAGACGTTTTTGTGTGTTTTCAATTATAAAGGTGCTTTTAAGGTTTGTTGCATTTTTTTCTTTTTATAATTACAAAAGTAGTAGAGTATCTCTACATAAATGCATTATGAGAAAGTGACCCAAGGCTCACCTCCCACAGAGCCCATATTCAAGTTGGAAGCAGTGTTAACAACACTCAACCACTTTCAGTAAGACCTCTCTTTCCCTAAAATATTTATATAAATTTAAATTGATTTTTTATGACCCATTTTATAGTTCACTCGAATGGTTCCTTTAAAGTGTGAATTTAAAAACAAACAAGAAAACACAATTATGAATATGATCTATGGGCCCCCAGGTTTCTGAGTAACCTACAGAACTATACCTGGTGAACCCCTGCCAGGACCTGGGACTGTCCCCCATCCCCATACAATGTCTGAAATACCTGTGGCCTTACTTCCTCGTGGTCACCTCTTTACAGCTCTTCTGGCTAAGTCTTTTTTTTCTTTGACGTTTTGACTATGAGCCAGTCCAGTCACCGTATTGAGCCCCTTCTTCTGGTTTTGTAAATGTCCAGTCCCAACAAGCATTTCAGGGGTTCCATTAAATGGTTCTCAGCCACAGGAAATTTCACCTCTTTTTCCCCTCAACCTGAGGAATTTTGGCAACATCTGGAGACATTTTTGGTTTCCAGGACTGTGAAGGGGGACGCCACAGATATCCTTTGATGGGAGTCCAGCGATGTTGCTAAAATCCTTCAATGTATGAGACAACCTCCCACGACAAATGATTGTCAGCTCCAAACATCAGCATGTCCAGGTTCACAAACCCCATTTATTCACTTTACTGAGGACCTCCAAGGTCTCGAGAAAGGGTCCCAGCTGCCTCATCTCACCGCTCCCCATACCCACCTCTGTCCATCCTCCTCCCTCACCACTCCATGACCTCCACTCCCCTTGATCCCAGGAGAGCCGGGTTCCTAGCTGTCACCTTGCCGTGGACCCTCATCTCTCCCTTCCTGAAGCAGTGTTGCCCATTAGTCAGAGGCATTCCCAACCCACGCACCTTTGCCAAGACTTTTCCCAGCAGGAGTCACTTTTCCAAAAGAGGTCTTGTGTACATCAGTAAGTGAACAGAGATTTTTTTCCGTTTCTGTAAATACAGACTGAAGTTACATTTCATTCAAATTGAAGACATGCCAATTTAACCATTATGTGACATGAAATGCTAATGCAATATTACTTGATTTGAATAATTGGAAATAATAGATACCACCGAAATTAGTAATAAAGCATCAAGAATCACATTATTTCACAGCTGGTTTGCTGAATACATTGTAAACTTAGTTAATGATATTACTCCATTATGGTGCCAATTTATTTAGCCAAGAAAGTAAAAATATCAGTGATTTTTCAGCTAATTTTTCCTGACATCAGAACTTGGGATCTAAATGAAAGAGAGGAGTGACATTATATATGGTCTAAGTTTATCCTTATGGTGTTTCTTTGATATGGGCATTATTATGATTCTTAATTTACAGCAATTTAACACAACCTCAGAGTAGTAAAATCGCAGTTTATATAGCAGCTTCTATGCAGTCAATTACATAAAATGACATATTTAAAGTACATAAACATGTAGGGAGAATATATTTCACATGGAAGATTCATTCCTAAAGAATCAACATAATTCAAGTTGAATAATTCTTAAGTAATCCTGGAATGACTTTTTTTTTTTCTTTTTACTGGCTACATGGGCACTCCCCTGACACATTTTAATAATCCTTGTGAAGACTGTCAGAGGGAGACAGGGAGGTCCTTGCTTTAGACAAGATGTTGGGTTGAACTCAGCAGCCTCGTCCCAGCCTGGTGTGCCCCTGTGTGGCTTACAGAAGGATACTGGCTGCTTTTCAGCAGGCTTTTCCCATGGTCTGCACTTGATCCCTGCCCCACCTGTGAGGTCTCCTACCGAAATGTGGGTGAACCCCCAACTTGAGTCACACCTTCCACAGGCAAAGGTTCTCTTGCATCTTCCTTCTTCATACCTGCCCTTAGACCTCACTTAGCCCCATTCCTTTCAACCCCTTCATGTTTCTTTCAGTCCATTGAATTCCTTTCGGTGAACTTCCTATCCAGTGTAGACTTAACAGGACCTCCTTTTAATCATCCTGTAAAAAGATCATCAACATCTAGCTCTTTTATCTTCCCACTATGCCTACCTATAAACTCTTGACAAATTCCAACACCCACATAGACGATATCTGCACCTAGGTTGTCAAAGTCTATTGGGAGAATATCCCAGGGGGAGTGGACTTGATTTCTCTGCTAGTTCATGGTCTCCAGCCCTGAGCTGACCTCATGGCCACTCAAGTCTTCTATGACATGAATCCAGGCATCTTTCTCACTGGATCTTTCTCCCAACCGCCCAACTAATCCCCACCCTCTGTGCTGTCGGAAAGCACCTGCTTCTCAATTCCTAGAGGGACAGGGAACGCAGATAGGATTCCCCTGCCCCTGCTGCCCACCTGTTGCCCTTATCTGCTATAGCATGTCTGTCATTGTCTCCTCTCTGTCTCAATAGACCAGACCTCATCTCAACATCCTGTCTCCTCATTCAGTCCTCATTTTGCTACACTCATGCTTCTCACCCAAATATTCTGAATTTGCCCTGTGTAATATTGTTAATGATTCTCTAATGGCCAGCAGCATTTCTCTTTTTTTTTTTTTTCTTTCTCACCTTTCTTCTTTCTGCTTTATTTTCCTACTTTCTGTGTCCCTTCCTGGCACTTAGTTCTTGAGAATTTGGGGCTTAGACCCTGAAGTCAGACTGCCTGGGTTCAAGTTCCAGCTCTGCCTTCTTACTATGTGTCTTTGGAGAAGTTATTTATCCTCCCTATGCCATAGTTAGGTTATCTAGTAAATAGTTGATAATAAGTGGTACTTCCACACATCGTGAGGTTAATGTGAATATTGAATGCTTGGTCTTTGATGATTTCAGCCGTTATTTATTTAACAAACACTGAATGCATGCCTACACCGTACCAAATATTGGGGATATAGACGTGGACAGCAGTCTCCAGAATCAAAAGAAGTTCCTGACATTGGTTTGTTTAAAAACCCAATTATTAAAAATATCCTAATGCTTCTCTTTTTCAAGCAAACAGACATCATAACCCCTTTATAGAATTTCAAAGTCACACTCTCTTTTGTTCTTTGGAACAAATACTGAGACCCCCTCTGGTTTTCAAAGGTATATTTGATCTCTTTTTAAAAATATATTGATCTCCTTTTAAGTGCATATTAAATTTTATTTCAAAGCTATATTCCTAATGAATAAAAAGCCCCTTCTCTCTTGAAGATCACAAAGAACGCTTAGAATGATTCAGGGAACCGGAGAAATTTTGGATAAATTCAGGCATAGAAGAAAGCTTGCAATTTTGGTGTCTTAGGAACTAGAATGTTTTGGTCTCAGCCTCTGGAAGGCTTCTCTCTTCTTGCAGTCCAGTCTTTATAAATGATACAGAAGGTCATGGTTTTAAATTCTGTACCTTGGCATTTATTTTCCCACGAGAATATAAATACAGTCATTAAATTATTTAATGTCTCACAATGTGTGAGTTATGTCCACATCTCCTTGGTTGCCACTTTTTTTTTAATCTATGGCTGGGCATGGTGACTCATACCTATAATCCCAGCACTTTGGGAGGCTGAGGAGGGAGGATTGCTTGAGGCTAGGAGTTCAAGACCAGCCTGGCCAACATGACGAAGACTCATCTCTACAAAAATATAAAAATTAGCTAGGCATGGTGATGTATCCCTGTAATCCCAGCTACTCAGGAGTCTGAGGCACGACAATCACTTGAAACCCAGAGGCAGTTTGCAGTGATCCCAGGTCATATCACTGCACTCTAGCCTGGGTGACAGAGTGAGACCCTATCTCAAAAAAAAAAAAAAAAAAAATCCGCTCACCACAAGGATGTGTCATAGCCAGGATATGAATCTGCAAAACCTGGTCCTTGCTTCTGTGTCCACAGCCACTACCCCAAGCTGCCTCTCACCACTTTTCATTAGAAACATTTGATTTCTCATGCTGTTTGCCTGTTGCCCCTGGTGTGAACGACTTCTACTTCCTTCTAAAATATTTGTGAAAGAAAACAAAGGGATGAACAAAATTATCCCATGTCCCCATAGAAATGATGGGCAATCTAACTTCTGAGTCTGGAAGGAATTTTCAAGGCTACTGGGGTTTCACTGATAAAAATGTGTCTGTTCTTCACCCGTTTGCTTCTGCATCTTATAAAATATTGACCCCTGGGGCAAAACCAAAAGATGCTCAGGTTTTCTATTGTGTTGTATCAAACTTCCTTAAAATACATAGACTTAAAATAATCATTTAACTTGTTTAAAAATCTGCAAATTGTGCAATGCTGGAAAAAGATTGTTCATCTCTGTTCCTTACAGCATCAGCTGAGGAGCCTCAACTGGAAGCTGCAGGGTTTGCTTTCAACATGGCTTATCACATCGCTGGCAAATGGGCTGGCTTTCAACCGGAAACTCAATTAGGGCTGTGACACTGATGAGGCCTCACTGTCTCCCTCCATGGATCTCTCCGCAGGATGCTTGAGCTTCCTCACAGCATGGTGCCTTGGTTCCCAGAGGGATAATGCTTCAAGAATCAGGAGGAAGCCTTCTATGAGATTACATAGCAAGATTTCTGCTATAAATCCCAAAAATAAAACCCAGATTCAAGGAGAAGGAACACAGACCCCAACATCTCAATGGAAAGAGTATTAAAACCTGATTGTAGGCCGGACGTGGTGGTTCACACCTATAATCCCAGCACTTTAGGAGGCCGAGGCGGGTGGATCACTTGAGGTCAGGTGTTCGAGACTAGCCTGGCCAACAGAGTGAAACCCCGTCTCTACTAAAAATACAAAAATTAGCCAGGTGTGATGGTGCATGCCTGCAGTCCCAGGTACTCAGGAGGCTGAGGCAGGAGAATTGCTTGGATCTGGGAGGTAGAGATTGCAGAGAGTTGAAATCATGCTACTGCACTCCAGCCTGGGCAACAGAGCGAGGCTATGTCTCAAAAAACAAACAAATGAAAAGAAAGCAAAAGAAAACTAAAAACCGCTGATTGTAACAAGTGCATGCGGGGTGGGAGAAACTGCAGTGTCCATTTTGGAAAATGCAATTTTCCAAAGGTAGTAAGAACTTCATCCTGCGAGGTCAACTGTGTAACTCAGAAGCCCAGAGTGTCTACAAGTAGGGGAACTATTCTGTAGGCCCAGCTTCTGCCCATCAGAAACCCTGGCTTATATAGATGTTTGTTTGAAAACAAGGGGGAAAAAAAGAAGAGTTTTCAGTGGACTAAAAACCAACTCCTCTTGAGATAAATAAGGTGAAAGGGCTTTTTGAAAGAAATAAGGAGAGAACACCAAAAACTTTTTGCAACTGTGAAGGGAAAGGGAGTGAAAAGAGGCCATTAAGCCATGGTGGGAAACTAACAGTCTCAAATGTGAAGGTTCCAGGAAGCTGGAATAAACAGGTAAAGACACAAAAGTATAAAGAACACAAAAGGTCTGGCTGAGTGACTCACACCTATGCTTTGTAAGGCTGAGGTGGGAGGATAACTTGAAGTCAGAAGTTTGAGACCAGCCTGGGCAACATAGCGAGAATCCCAGTCTCTGCAAAAAATAAAAAATTAGTCGGGTGTGGTGGAGCATGCCTGTAGTCCCAGCTACTATGGAGGCTGAGACGGGAGAATCGCTTTAGCTTGAGAGTTCAAGGTTACAGTGAATGACCATGATTGTGCCACCGCACTCTAGCCTGGGCAACAGAGCAAGAAAGACCAGGGTCTCAAACAGCACGCAAGTCAGTTCTTCATTAGATAGAGGGTTACTCTACAGCTGTGATGGAGGAAGTTATATTATTTAAGGTCAGGAAGTGAGTGACAGACTCAAAACTAGATTCCAACTCCCCAGTGTTATTCTGTACATTGGCCTTCTCATTTGCATCTTATTTATTTATCATTTTATGTGGCTAATTAGTTAATTCAATGAACAGTAAGCACTATGTCTATGCTATGTACCAAAAATATCTGTAACCGTTTGCAGTTCACTGGGTAAGAGAATAGTTGAGAGATGGCAGAAAAAAAAATACAAACAAAATACAAATGTAACATTGTGTTCACATCGTAGTAGAGAATCTGACAGATGCTGTGTACAACCTTGCATTTCAAGGAAAAGCAAATTAAAATAGTTTCCCAGAAATCACAGATTTTGTTATACCCCTTTTTAAAATTCACAATTCAAATATTCCTTCTGAAGTACATCCCTTCCCACAATAAATTAACTCAGTGCTTATGTACATTTGACAATAATTTTGATATGAAGTACTAACAGGTGAGCGAACTTCTGTTTAAACTAGAGGTAAACTTGTGGACAATTACTACTTTCTCTCAGCGCAAGTGCTCAGCTCCTAACCTTGTGTTTTTTGTTGTCTAAGGCCTGAAAATTCATCTCAAATACATTTACTCTTTAAAAATTGCTTAAGACTAAAGGGTAATTAGGTTACAGTTACTCCACAAGTCCAGAAATGAAAATCTTGAATTTAAATCATTTGATTAGCAAATCAGACAAATCTGTGCTGAGATCCCATCAAGATAAAAATCTAAGAACTTTCTTTCATTCACTTATTTCCCATTTTAAATAATTTGGACTGCAGATTCAGAGTGGATTCGAGGAAAGGATTTTGCAAATATGCTATTGTTATCAGTTGATGTAAAGTGTCTCCTTTTTGCTTCATGCTAGTTTTTTTCCTTCCCTTCACGTCGATTTCATTTCTGCCCAGAGATGCTAATGTGTTTGGCAATTGTCCCAAAACATGCATAGAACATAAGTTGCAAATTTTTTTTTTTTTTAGTATGAATAATGGTGCCTGTACTCGAATGTTTCATTTAATGCCAATTTTGAGACGTATCCATGCAGTATATGTTCATATGTGATTCTTCAGGTTGTTCAGGGGTACTTAAAATCAACATGAAGTCTTCATTACTCTGGGACCATCATCACCTATTGTCTTATAAACCCAAGGAAGTGACAGTCAATGATAAAACATGAGGCAGTACCCATGGTTTTGGGAAAAGACTGGACTCTTGTTTTTCATTTATCACATATGCAGCCTTCTTTGGCCATGGGGGTCAGTTCAGAAAATGCTTACTCCCTCCCTCACTGAAGAGAACGCTTTCACCCATCATGTTCTGTATTCTAAAATGTAAATATTCCAAATGGAAGATATCTTACATCTCTGAAGAAGTGCTACTCAGCTTTCTTTCATTATTGTTACCCTAAACAATCATCCCTTCTGCTCTGATTGTGAGGCCTCCCCAGCCATATGAAACTGTGAATCCATTAAACCTTTTTCCTTCATAAATCACCCAATCTGGGCCATGTCTTTATAAGCATCATAAAATAAAATGCTATTTTAATACCCCAAATATGTTGCATATCTTTTTACTGCTGTATGTTTATTTGTGCTTTATATCTAAAAAAGTGTAAAGCTCTTTACCTCCCAGGTGACATAGCCCCACTAAGTGTGCATTCTAAAAGCGACTTCTGTGTTTATTGTGTATCCATCACCAGCAGTAGCTTTCCTCCTTGGCATGAACATCTTTCAAGCCCAATTCGAAATTCACTTCCTTCAAACACCAAATTCCCTTCATACTCCATGGAAAACCCAAGGCTCCCACCCCTGGCCCACTAGGGCATTTGAGCTACATCTCATCCATTTCCTTAGCTTTCTCTACCTTGGATAGCAGCTTTTTCTATGCCACCGTGTCCTCCTAGAACATAAGAGTTTCAATTAACTGTATCAGAGTCCTTCTCTGAGTCTCTTTGCCTAACAGAGGCTTATCTGAACATTTTCAGATAAATTTTGCTAACATAAATAACGCTCATCAGATGAGAAACATGGGAAAATTTACATCCATCGCCTAAAGTTTTCCTTAACTAGTAATTATGAAATCTTTTGTGTAATTTAAGTAAATATACACAGACCCATGAACCTGAGAATGTCTTTACTGGCAAACACATCTGCTAACAAAATATGTGCTTGATCACTGCAACGGTCAAACCACTGTAGCTAATAAAAGTCACAGAATATTTTCTCTTTGTGAGGGAATTATGAATGAAAGGTAAGCTAAACCAGCAGTAAACCCTGAGAATGACAACGTGGACCAAAATTCCAATCCTCAAAGTGTGTTGCGTTACCATTGAGAACCACAGGTTTATCTGTGGATAAGAATGCCAAAGTGGGAAAAGATATAGGAAATTAATGTCGAATCGGCTGAAGCTACAGGAAGAATATTTTCTGAAATTTCTTCAGATATGAGATGATATGTGTTTCTGCTATGGTCTTTTAATAAGAAAAGAAAGAATGTGACCAAATCAGTATGTCAATATTAGAAACAACTGAAGTTATTTATATTAAAAACTATTGAATGGAGTTATGACTTTCTCTTATGATAGAATGCTTTAATGCATATAAAGCAAGTTGAGAATGGTACATTATTCATTAGTTTACATTAGCAGAGGGAAAGTAATTTTGTTTTTAATTAAGAACACGTTACTAGAATTTTTAATATGTAAAATGTAATTCTGCTCTAAGATAATTGGGAGGTCGGATTAATACATTTATGCAGTATAGCCTCCCTTCAGAATACTCATTGGATATAAGAATACCTTCCCCATTTTCACATCAGGGAAAAGAAGTCAATCAAATCTAACCAGGATCTCTTGCGGGTGCAGACAGAATGAACCACTTTCATTTTTAGGCTCCCCAGTAGGTCAAAAATGAAGAAGTATCAAAAAACATGACAAAAATATGTTTTAAATATTTACATTTTAATAATTCACACTTCCTAATATATTAATAAGTCAATATATGTCTGCTCTTCATGAATTACAAGTTACATGTTAGCCAAATGCACAGGCCCTGCAACACCCTTCCAGATTCTGACTTTGAGACTGTCCAGATGAGGATTGAGATCTGGGATCCCTCCTGCTGGGGGATGAGCTCAGGTGCAGGCCAGGCCAGTGTCTTCCTTTTGTTCCTGATCTCTGGACTGGAGGTCAGAGAATGTGGGTGGGATGGTTTAGCTGTGTCCCCACCCAAATTTCATCTTGAATTGTAGTTCCCATAATTCCCATGTGTCATGCGTGTGACCTGGTGGGAGGCAATTAAATCATGGGGGTGGTTCTTTCCCGTGCTGTTCTTGTGGTAGTGAATAAATCTCACAAGATCTGATGGTTTTATAGAGGGGAGTCGCCCTGCACACACTCTCTTGCCTGCCACCATGTAAAACGTGATTTTGCTCCTCCTTCACCTTCTGCTCTGATTGTGAGGCCTCCCCAGCCATATGGAACTGTGAATCCATTAAACCTCTTTCCTTCATAAATCACCCAGTCTGGGCCATGTCTTTATAAGCAGTGTGAGAACAGACTCATACAGTGGGCTTCTGTTCATGCCTAGCCTGTTCACAACTGACCTTGAGAAGACTTTTCTCCCTCTTTGGGCCTCAGTCTTCCAATCTCTATCAAAAACACACAAAACAATCCCTCTCCTGTGAGAAAAAATTATCAAAATTTATCAAACTATTGGACTATATTTGGTCTGCAAATGTATAATGCATTTTGTTTGGCTGACCTAGGATTTTCATAATATGTAAGCCAATATATAAAAATGAGGGTATTTTATATGACGATCTGCATTCATAGAGTTTCTTGTATGATCTAAGGCCTGCTACCCTTGTGTCTGCCCTCTACGTATGGGGCACCTTTGGAGGGAGCTGAGCTCAGCCTCCTCCTTTCAACAGACAGGAGCTGCTCTGTCCTCAGTAGACAGATTACCGACATGCACCGTTTCTCCCCAACACTGGGGACTCACGTCTGATGCCATTAATCCTCACACTTCGACTGTGGTTTCCTCCATAGAAAAAGGAAAGAGAAATATGTATTGTACCTATGTCTCTATTAAAGTGAGACTTTATTTAAAAATATTGAGTGAGAGAGCTGCTAATTTCCAGAACAGTGGCCCTGGTGACATTTGACTTTCCAAAATTTTATCTACGAATGTTATAATAATCACCTTAGTCCAAGTGTTTTATCTACAGGCTAAAAACCCCACATCACCAATTCCCATAGTCTGGACTCATGGGGTCTCTTCCCTTTCTTCAGCAGTCTTTGTAATTCTCACCAAAATGAGTTCTTTTCACTCAATGACCATTAAGTATGCAAATGTGTTTTTTTTGAGAGCCACAGAATAAGAGGGAGAAAGGAGATTAAAACATCTGTTTTTCTCATAAGACTTAGACTTTATTTTGGAAGTCCCAATGAAAAGCCAAATAATCGTAAAGCATCTGATAATTATAATTTCAGACATTTACTAAGACATTATTTGGCAAGATGTGTGTTAGAAATTTTTACATATTATTTCATTTAATTTTCAACTCAATCCTGAGAAGTGGGTATTATTATTCCTCTTTGCAGATGAGGAAACAGCCTCAGAAACATGCCCAAGGTCACATAGAAAGTAGGTGGTAGGATGATGTTTGAACACTAGATTAATTATTAGGTTTAGTGTTAGGGTTGGGGTTAGGGCTAGGGTTAGGGTTCAGGTAGGGTTAGGGTTAGGGTCAGGGTTAATACTACAGGTGTTTTAATTCCTATGTCAGAACGAGATTTGCTAAGAGATTCACAGCCACTCTCCAGAAGATTGAAGAGTTTTCTGCAAATATGTTTTTAATTTTTCTTTTTTCTTTTCTTTTCTTTTCTTTCCTTTCCTTTCTTTTCTTTTCTCTTCCCTTCTTTTATTTTCCTTTCTTTTTCTAAGGCTCTTTTTTTCTCCTGCCCCCACCCCTTTTATTAACCTCCAATGCAGAGATTTGATTTTTCACACTTCTGATCTCAAGGCACATCCCATTGCCCTAGGCAGGATATTGCATTTGTTTTATTTCATCTTCTTTCTTCATTTCAGATTCCTACTTGTATCTCATTCTCTGTCATATAGACATAGACATATGTCTTGTTTAGGAGTCGTAGCTTTGTACAATATGTATTGTTGTTATGGTGGTGGTTTTTGAATTTGTGTGTGTTACTTTACATGAATAGGATTAATCTGGAGATTTCTAAATATATGGTTTGCTTTCTTTTAGTTTTACCTCAGCCATATTTTCACACAGGATCAGATAATTCAAAAACGCTTGTCAGTCAAACAGCCATCCCTTTACAGTCCTCCTCTTTCTCTCCTGATGGAAAGCATTTCTAGCTGATTCCTTTGGGGTTTGCATCCAAATCTCTCTGTAATATACTTACTTGATTATTTTTTTAGGTGTTAGTCATTGTTTATGCTTTCCCCCTCTAGAAGACACGTATTAATCTCTCACATACGCCTACCGTCTTCCCGTATCCATCCTTTCTGACCTCCTTCCCCCCACTGTAGTAATACACTGTGGCTAAATCAATGTTCTGTTCTGGAAATAAATAAAGACCACCAAAATGAGAACCAACACAAGCTATTCACTCAGAGCTTGCTGTGGCCAAAATGGGAACCAACACAAGCTATTCACTCAGAGCTTGCTGTGGCCAAAATGGGAACCAACACAAGCTATTCACTCAGAGCTTGCTGTGGCCAAAATGGAAACCAACACAAGCTATGCACTCGGAGCTTGCTGTGGCCAAAATGGAAACCAACACAAGCTATGCACTCAGAGCTTACTGTGGCTAGGACATCAGGGACAATCCCTTGCATTTGACAGGGACTAGATCACAGGTGGAGGAGTGAGAGAGCTTAGAATAGGAAAAAATAAGGCTTCAGGTATGCTCAGGTCCCAGGTTACTGGCCCAGGGAAGCTGGAGGTGAATTAACTAGAAGAGGGCATCTTATGTAACGGGCTTGGGAGCCCCTTTGGCTTCCTCTAGTCGGTCTCGAATTGGAGAGAAACTGGAAGTCACTCACCAAGTTCTGACCATTCTGGGCAAATTGCTGTGGAGGCTGCAGTTGGGCTTTCCAGTGCTGGTTGTTGCAGAGCCTGAGCTTTGCGTGGGAGTTCTATTGCCACACAAGTTCGAGCTCTCTGTCTGCATATTCAGGCTCATTGTGTAGCACGACGCAAACCTTATTCAGGCCGAGCCTTGTGGTTTCCTATACACACTTGGTTTTCCTGAATACTTACTGTTTTGTCTTGAGTTAATAATTATCCCTTTTGTGCGTAGGTATGTGTGTGTAGTTTTCTATACACTGATTATTAACTCCAAACTCTCTGCCATTTGTCAAACTCTCTTTTTCTTCTGTTTAGAAAAATTAGTTATTTCATTCATGTGGCCTTCCTGAAAGATCCAGTTCTGCAGTCTTCTGACACACGCCTGTTGGATATACTCGCCATTTTGGGGACCTTTTTCACCGTCCTGTGGGGACTCCCTTTGCCCTTCTCCTGTGTAAGCTCCTCTTTTTAACAGTTTCCGTGAATGTCTCTTGCTGGGTTTATGTCCTCATTTTGGTAGAGCACTTCATCCAACAACCTCCTGAAAGGGGGTGCATGGTAAGTAATTTTCGAGACCTTACATATGTGGAAAACACCTGTTCTATCCTATTCTTATTTGCTCGATATTAAACTTTAACATAAAATCAATTTCTTTAACAACTTGGAAGACATTGCTCCATTGTTTTTGACATTCTGATGTCACTATTGAGAAGACCGAAGACAACGTAATTCTTGTTGTTGTTGTTTTGGTAATAGAAACAAAGACTCGGAATTTTAAAATTCAACTTTTCTATGTCCTGATCACTGGCAGGTGAGAAGAAAAAAATAGGACAGACCCAGTAATGACTTGAAGGGCTTTTTTTTTTTTTTACTTTTTTCTTTTCTTAGCTTATGTGAAACCTGTTTCGAAAACTCGGCAAATAAGAATTTCTTAGCAGGAGTGGGGATGGGTGTAGGAGTGGGGTTGATGTATCTGCCTCTTTTTACAGAAGCCATTTTTTTCCCTTTGATCACACATCGTGTGTAACATCTGAGGTCCTATGGGCAGGGGTATTTGAGGGCCAGAGGAGCTTTGGGCAGGACAGGAATATCCTGAGGCAAAGAGAAATTTGGGGAAAGGCATTGGGGCACTGAATTGTCTTGGTAGGGAAGGGCGGATGGGGTCACCAGAACTTAGCGTGTTCTTAGTCTTTGGAAGTTCACAGATTGTCTATCTCCAGTGTTCTGAAAACGCTGTGCTCTAATGTTCTCAATTGTGCTGTGCCTGTTGTAGAATCTTCCAATCAGGAAGTCCACATCCTTCAATCCATTTACCAGACTAATATAATTCCTCTCTATCCCAGGTTTTGTAGTTATTTTCTTGTTGTGGATAACAGCATAGTTTGCCAAAAGCTTTTTCTACATTTATGTCAGTAACTATACTTTTATCGTTAGTGCATATAATTTTATATCACTTATTTCCTTTAATATGACAGTAAGTACATTTATGAATATTATGCACTAGCCACAAGTATATTACATTTTTATATTTCTTCACATCATAATAAAAGTTTGTGAAGATGCAAAAGCTGCCTTTCTCTCACAATTCTCTGCTCAGTCACAGCCTTCCTGACTTTTTCCTATAGGGGCCTCATTATGAGATGACCATATACATTATATGATCTATCCCATAGGCAGAATTTTTTCTTAGAGACATGTGCTTTCCTATGTAAACTTATATTTAATTACCTGGTTGGAGAAGCATTTTTTTCTTAGATTGTGAGAATCTATGCTAAGTGCAAAAGAAAGATATATGGTTATCTGGCAAAGAGAAAAGAGTACATGAACAAGTACATTTAATCAGTTAAATCTGGGATGCTCAATGGTATATTGTAGGGTCTAAGTTAAAAATAATTTAACAGAAAGATTAATATCAGATATTGTTACTGGATTGGCCAGAGGCAGCTGTAGGGAAAAGGAGAGACCGGGAGTGTTGGGATAATTTATGACTCATTCACTCACATGGGTATCTTTGGAACATGAAATGTACAGGCATCATCCCAGGTGCTGGAGATACAGAAGAAGGGAGATGCCATCTGTGTCTTCACAGAGCTTACCCTGGAATGGCAAAAGCAGGTCATACAAATACTAAATAAAATATGCCCAGTGTTATGTGAGGCGGATCTAGAGGTACACAGCAAGGGACCTGAAACATACAAGGCTTAGGAGAGGTGGCCCCAAGGTAGAGGGTTTTAAGCTGAGACCAGAGTCTGAGGAAGAAGGGGAGAATGTTACTGGCAGTGGGAGTAGCCCTGTGCAAAGTCTCAGAATTCAGAGAAACTGGCTTGAGATGAATCTGAGGACGTAGACAGGAGAGAGAGGATGAAAAGTCACACTAAGAAGTTTGGATTTTACCCTACAGGCAATGGAAATCATTACAAACTATTTATCAGGGTAATAAAATGATAAAAATCTTGTTTTAGAAAAATAATCCTGGTGGTTGGGTGGAAAATACATGAGAGTGAACAAGAGTAGAGGGGCAGAGACCTTTGACTATTTTAATAGTTCAGGAAAGAGATGATGGCCACCTGGAGTTTTGTTAGGGTGCTGGGCATGGAGATAAATTAAGGGGGTCAAGAGATATCTGGGAGATAGAATTAATTGTACCAGACATTTGGCTAGGAAAGAAAGGAGGGAGAGAGAAAAACAAAGGATAACTCCCACATTATTCTCAGTGCCCAGTCGACAAAAAGTTTCCATTTGTTTCCCACAGAGACTGCTGTTGGAGAACCAGCTTTGTAGAAAGATGATGATAGCTGTTCTGAGTTGTCTTTGAGTTCTCTGATGACATCCAACTGTGAGTATTTGCCAGGATAGTGGATGTGTGGCTCTGAAGCCAAGAAAGGAGGTTTTGGGTGGAGGCATACAAATGAAAGTGTCAAAATTAGACAGCAATGGAAGCCCTGGACTGGCTAAGCTCAATCAGCCCAGCAGGTAGAAAGAATTTCTTGACATGTTTATTTAAAAATGTTGTTTCTTGGGCTTAGTCAAAACTGATGCCCTGTGTCTTGGGTAAGTCCAAAGAACATGCATTTCAATACGTTTCCAGGTGGTGCTTCTAGACACTAATGTGAGCAAGCTATTCATCTTGAAGAGGAGAAAACAAATCCGGAGACTGTGTGCCAAGGAGTCAGGCATTAAAGGGCATGTAGAGAACGACGATCCATCAAACAGATTAGGATGGAGCAGGAAAGATGCATGGGAAGAAATTCTATAAATGTGTGAAACAAAAATAGGACATCGTTTAAAGAAGGATGGCATTACTAACAATGTCAAATTTGTTCATGGGTTCAATCAAAATGAAAACTGAAAATGTCCTGGACTCAACAAGATGGAAATTTCACTGATTTTTTTTTTTTTTCTTTTCTCACTCTGTCGCACAGGCTGGAGTGCAGTGGTGTGATCTCAGCTCACTGCAACCTCCATCTCCTGGGTTTAAGTGATCCTCCTGCCTCAGTCTCCCTAGTAGTTGGGATTACAGGCACACACCACTATGCCCAGCGAACTTTTGTATTTTTAGTAGCGACGAGGTTTCACCATGTTGGCCAGGTTGGTCTCAAACTCCTGACCTCATGTGATCCACCTGCGTTGGCCTCCCAAAGTGTTGGGATTATAGGCGTGAGCCATTGCACCTGGCCCAATTTTACTAATCTTAAGGAACAGTTTCAGTGGAATGATTGGAACCAAAGAGACTGCAGTGGATTGAGGAGTGCATTGGGGATAATCAGGGAAAAAGGGGTTTAAAAAGTTAGGCTGAGAAGGGAAAGAGGGCGAGAGGATGGCTAATAGAGACTCAGAGACTTTGATTCTCCTTCATTTGGAATTGGCTTCAGTTTATTAAAATCTTAATGAGAAAGAGCCATTAGGAAAGGAGAAAATGTGGAGAAAGTAATAATATGAACAGAACAGGTCTTAGGGAATCTGGAGGAGATGGACCAGAGCATCCATGGATGCACTCGTGTAAGACAAACTAGTTTCTGCTCTCGATATTGATACGAGCCCTTTCCTTCAAATGTTCTGTGGGAAGTAATACCCAGTTAGAGCTATTCAGTGTTGTTGGTGGCTATATCTTTCACAGTAAACTTAAAGCATTATTTTCTATTATTTCAAAACGAATCCTTGCTGACCCCAACTACTTGGATTTCTGTATTAGAAAACAGACTCAGGGTATACTTATAGGTGTCTTTTACTTTGAATATTTTACTTTATCTGCCTAAATTAAGTTGTGAAATACAATGTCTAAAGACCTAATTTTGACACTATCAACAAACACCAACCAGAATTGTGTAGCAACAAATAAAAATTGAATGAATGTCGGACTTGATTCTTTGCTTGGAGAATATTTGTCTTGTTAACACATATTTGCAGAATTCACAGAGACAGGGTTGTTAAAGTGTATTTCCTTCCCTGCCACTTTTGGCACCTCTTTTCCTCCTCAGCAATAATAATTTGCAGTTCAAGGTTTGCCAGATCAAAATATCCCCCATGTAAAACTTCAAGTGCCTGTGTTTTGATTGTAGGTTTTTGGGGAGAGTGGTAGTTATTTGGGATGGTGAAGGAGATTTGAGTGAGGACATGAAACTCTTATTTCTGTTCTCTGCAGTTACTCCAGATTGAGAAGCCCCAAGTTACCTGCAATTCATCAGCTGCCAAAGGAACATGTTCCACTCCCTGACAAATTAATGTGCCCCATATGTCAGTACTTGGTTTATAGATGGTTTGTCTTTTTTTATTTTTTATCTCAAGTGAATGTGAGTTGAGGTCAGAAACTACTTTTTTTCCATCTCTATTTTGCATCAACATTTGAAAAAGGTCCCAAACACACACATCTTCCCTATCCAGGCTGGTAACCAAATGCATAAGGCAGGTTGGATTAAACCAATAATTACTAATTTGGCTTGCTCTGATTCCAAGTCCAATAAGTGCCAATTATGAGACCCTCTAAATCTCTCCAGGGGTAAGCCAGTTGGCATTGCTAAAAATGAATGATGGGTTCTCAGGGATTCATTTTACTCTTCTTTTTGCTTTTGTGTATGTTTGCAATTTTCCATAATAGAAAATAAAAAAAAAATGCTTGAGAGCCAAATTAAACAGTCATACACCATCTGCACCCTGGCTACACAAACCATTTTGTAATTCCCGGGAGGAACTCTGAGATGGAGACACTTTATCTCATGCACCTTTTTCTGCAATGTTATATGTGTGAGTGTCATGGGCTGGGCACCCTGGATCTTTGCCTATTGAAGAGATAACAGGATAGAAAGGGGAGACCACAGGTTTAGGAACTGAAAGACTGTCCGCAGGTGTGAGAGCTTTGCCTCTCGCTACTGACCATGCAACTTTCAGACAGTTACTTTTCTCCTAACCCAGGTGTTCTTATCGGCTAGCCGAATCTACAGATGGTATATTGATAAAATAACCTAATGTTTGCAAATTTAACTCACAAACACTGTTTGGCTTCATAAAACCTTGTTTTGATTATTCAATAAAGGTAATGATAAGTGGTATTAGTAGAAGCCAGCTAACCACTGTGAAGGCACAATGATGGTTCACCCGTACAGCAGCATTGGGAAGAGGAATTGCTGCACCAACAATTTTTTGTTTATAATTGAGAAAATTGGGGGTCAGAAGGGTGAAGCCCATTGAACAAAGATACTAAATAGTGCTTGCCAAGGCCAAGTTTGAACCAAACCTGTCCCACACCTGCTTGTAACCTGATTCTGCACAAGCCATCAGGGACAGATGGCAGCTCTGTTGTGCCTTTTCAAACCAATCTTTGACCCAAAACCATGTTACCTGTACAGAATGCAAATTCCATTTCATCCGAGTTGAGAGAAAGGACACTTCACCACGTCTTTCAGCCTAGACAACCCAGGCCTACAGGATTTCTACTTCTCAAAATGACTGAGAGGCCTGTGAGTTAATGGCAACGTTGGCCACAGCCTTCCTTTCTTCCCAAGTCCTCCGCCCCCAGCTCCCACCTGTGTGGGCTGCAGGAGGTGCTAGTGCTGGAGGATGAGCTCTGGAAACAGAACTCACAAGGAGCACGATGACAAAGTAAGTAACCAGAACTGCACTATTCATCCCAAACCTGGGATCAATGACTTTCCATTTTTTAAGATTCCTTTATATGCTTTTTGCAGTATCTTTTATTTTGTTAACTCTCTTATGCATTCTCTTATATTTTCAAGATTTGTCTTCGTTGTTATGACCCTAAATTTGTGGGCTTTTGCAAATAAGTTTATCTACATAGACAAACATTACTCCTTTTTTTCACAAAGGTCAGTATAGCCTGGAAGAGAATGATTTTCAGGGACGTTGAAAACAAACAGGAGAACTTTTAATATGGTTTTCAGTGAAGTCTGATACAATATGTCTGAATTTATTCCATTTGAATATATTAGATACACAAAGCAAATCACATTGCTTTGAAGGAACATACCTTTTATTTCTGGATTTTAGTTGAAAGCCTAACAGAAAATAAATTGTCAAATGTGAGGAGCTGGTAAAGCTCATTAAATTGAATTGGGAAGTTATAGATGGCATTAAATAATTCACTTTCATCAAGAGAAGAGAAGAAAACATCAGAAAAGAAGCTGTGCATCTTTCTACTTTTAAAATGCTTGTGTTTGATTGTCTTCTCCAGATAAATATTCATATTAAATGCTTTTCTTCATCACTTCTGGAAATCACTCCCCAAAAGCCTTTTATTTTCTTTCATTGTTTTGAAGTGAACTGATACATCATAAAGAGAGATGAAAACCTCTGCAGCCTTCTCAGATGGCAACTGGCTCGCCTATGAGCTGCAGGTGATATTAATAATGTCTGCTAGGCTTAATTATCATCTTCTTATGGTGTTATTTGTTTATTTTACTTTTTAATATTTTTTTCTTTTTTTTGAGAAGGAGTCTCACTCTGTCGCCCTGGCTGGAGTGCAGTGGCACTATCTCAGTTCACTGCAGCCTCTGCCTCCCAGGTTCAAGTGATTCTCCTATCTCTGCCTCCCAAGTAGCTGGAATTACAGGCCCATGCCACCATGCCTGACTAATTTATTTATTTATTTATTTTGAGACAGAGTCTCCCTTTGTCACCAGGCTGGAGTGCGGTGGCACGATCTCGGCTCACTACAACCTCTGCCTCCTGGATTCAAACGATTCTCCTGCCTCAGCCTCCTGAGTACCTGGGACTATAGACACACACCACTATGCTCAGCTAATTTTTCTGTATTTTTAGTAGAGATGGGGTTTCACCTTGTTGGCCAGGATGGTATCAATTTCTTGACCTCGTGATCTGCCTGCCTCAGCCTCTTGAAGTGCTGGGATTACAGGCATGAACCACTGAGCCCAAAGTGTTTTTTGTTTATATGACTCTCACCATTGGAAACATTGCTCAGATTGTTTGCATAAATAATAAGTCAACAATTCCCCTAGACTGAGTGCCTCAATAGCTAATTAAGGGTAGCCTTGTTGTGGAGCTCATGTCTGAGTCAGAATATGCAGCTTTGGTGATTTTGGAATCAAGTCTTGGGATACAGTCTCTACCATGCACAAGGGGCTAATTCGAGGCAAACAGGACCAGGTGTCCTGGGCAATAAAGAAGCAGTGTCTAGCAAGCCCATGGAGACCCAGGAAGAGGAGCTGCTAATGCTGTCAGGTCCGATCAAGGGCTAACATCAGCTGAAATATTTGAAATCTCTATTAGTCTGTTTCTGGGAATGAGTAATTGGCCCATTGTGCTATGGAGGCTGTTGAATTCAAATGTAGAATTACATAGGGTCTGAACGATAGATTGTAATCATTCATTCTTTTTCTTGAAGAGATGGATGGAAGAAAAGTCAGAGGTTGATTTGTTTAGGGACATTATTTTCCAGGTAGGTGAAAGTTGAAAGGCCGTTAGCTATAATTCCCAAAGGTCTCATGCAATGAGACCAAAATTGCCCAGAACTTTTTGTCATGGGTGTCTGGTGATGATGACATGTCCAGCAGTCAGCAAGGGTAGGGGCAGGGGCTACTGTTTGGAATAATCTAAGGGTAACATTAGAATGAGTATGTTCAGAACTAACAATTACAACATAGAGGAAAGAAAAGAGTAAAGGACCATTATGAGTAGATGCCAGAGATATATAGACATTGAGAGGAAGAATGATTATAACAAAGCAGGTGAAAACAAAACAGGAATTAGACAAAGGTCTTCATTCTACATGTTGGGAGGAAGCTGTCTGCTGTTTAAGGTCATCAGCTGCTTCAGAATGTCTTGTGTCAACCGTTTAGTGCTGTATGTGGGATATTCTAGAGGATCTTTGAAAACTTCATTTTCAGGCCTTGGATTGAAGTAGGCTTCCTATCACGTAGAATTCTGAATTTCTACATTAAGTTGCGAACTGTGAACCCACTGCTATATTTGTTGATGTCATATGGTCACTTCCGAAAGGGGTTCCAGGAAGTTTATTCCTGATACCTCTTTGGGCCAACGAATTCCCTGGATTGAAGATCACTAAGGGTCTGTTTAGGAAGAGTGTTGTGGGAAGGTGACCTGAACCTGTTGAATGTAGGACTGCCATGTCCCTGTGTAGCAGAGAAGAGTCTTGTATCCGAAGTGAAAGCCCTATTTAAATGAATCTTCCAGCTGCCAAGTCACAGGAGGATGACTCATATGTCCTTGAAGGAGTGGACCAAACAGACACAAGGGCTCGTGCTATTGGCTAAATGATCTCGAAGTTTTCTGAAGGTTTTGTTATTTTTAATTGAAGAATGCCATTGGTCACTCTTAAGTTAAAAATCCTTTCAATCTTTCATCCTTTAAATCTTTATAGAAGGTTAGGGATGATAATATCGCTGTAGTTTTTGAATAAGTGGTGATACCTTACTGAGTTCTTTGATAATAGTTTCTGTAAAGTGTGTGCCTCGGCCACTTGATGTAAAGGTTGGTGTGCGACAGATTGGAAACACAAAATCAAGTCGCTTTTAGCGACTATTAGGGCTTTAGCTATTCAGCAATAAAATGTTTCCTACATCCCGATAATAGAAATACAATAATAATACATAGTTAAGTTCCATGTGGAGTGGAAGGAAGCTGGATAAAATTGAACAGAAGGTGTTCGAGGGAGCTTTGAGACTTTTGTTCCTGGTTGGTCCCTCTTTTAAAGTATATTTGAATATTCTATATATGAAAGTTGATACATGATGCCCAAATAACCTCAGCTATCTCTTCAAAGTCTTCTTATCAATCTTCACTTAAGATAATAACCTATCTGCCTGGATTATGCTGAGTAGTTTCATGGAGACAGTTAGCTAATATCCCCTTGAAACTGTTACCTGAAAGGGCTCCTGATTCAGACCCCAACAGAGGGTTTCTGGAACTCAGGCAAGAAAGAATTTGGGGTAAATCCATAGAGTACAGTGAAAGCAAGTTCATTAAGAAATCAAAGTGGCTCATGCCTGTAATCCCAACACTTTGGGAGGCTGACTCGGGCGGATCACGAGGTCAGGAGATTGAGACCATCCTGGCTAACACAGTGAAACCCCGTCTCTCCTAAAAATACAAAAAAATTAGCTGGGATTGGTGGCGGGCACCTGAAATCCCAGCTATTCAGGAGGCTGAGGCAGAGAATTGCTTGAACCCAGGAGGCAGAGCTTGCAGTGAGCCGAGTTCGCGCCACTGCACTCCAGTCTGGGTGACAGAGCAAGACTCCGTCTCAAAAAAAAAAAAAAAAAAAAGAAAAAAAGAAAAGAAATAGAAGACTGGCTACTCCATAGGCAGAGCAGCAGCATGGGCTCCTAGACTGAGTATACTGAGTATACTTAGAGTTGCTTCTTGATTATATGCTAAACGAGAGGCAGATTACTCATGAGTTTTCTGGGAAAAGAGTAGGCAATTTCTGGAACTAAGGGAGGGCTCATCCCCTTCTTAGGTCATATAAGGTAACTTCCTGATGTTGCCATGGCATCTGTAAACCGCCATGGCACTGGTGGGAGTGTCTCTTAGCACGAGATGATTTTGTCAGAGGCGTTTGAACCAGAGCGACTCCGTTTTGAACAGGGACTGGGTAAGATAAACTGAGACCTATGGGCTGCATTCCCAGGAGGTTATGTATGCTTAGTCACAGGATGAGACAGAAGGAGATACAGGTCATAAAGACCCTGCTGATAAAACAGGTTGCGACAAAGAAGGCAGCCAAATCCCACCATGAATGTGACTCTGGTCGCCCTGGCTGCTCATTATAATACATTAGCATGCTAAAAGACACTTTCCTTCCTATCTTTGCTCTGTTTGCTCTGAGAAGCGTTTGCTAGATCCTCCACAAACGTTCACTAAATGGATGGATTTCTTTCCATTTTTAGGAAAGAGGAGGATATTTCTGATGAACAATAGTGGTGAAAGGCCTTAATGTATTCTCCTCTTCAAAATAAACGACAAGTATCCTATAAAAAGTGGGAGAGAAAGAGATGGAGGAAAGAATCCTACCAGCCTGTATTTTCTAGGCCAGGTCATTTCTCTAACACCTCCCCGCTGAGTGTTTTACTTTTCCAAGTTGTATTAAAATAGATGACTTAATGTTCACTCAGAATTTTTCCAAAGGGATCCACTGACAAAGACCTTGAACTCCCCTTGCATATTCAGCTGCCCACAGCTACCCAGGGCTCCCTGGCTCCTTTAATCTGCATATGAAAGAGACCAAGGCAGGAGCAGGGGGAGAAGGGACTGGCCCTCTTGCTCTTGTCTAAGCGTCTAAGCACTGAATGTGCTTCTGTGAGGGTAAGGGCATCTGGGGCTTGGGTACCGGTCACAACATTTTGACCTTGTGTGAACTCCTCTGTCCTGGCCCAGACAAGGGCTTCACAAGGTGAGGACCCTGCTCTCAGCCTTGGCCACTACTGAATCCACCTTTGAAAAAATCATAACGGAAAATTATAATGGTGAAAGAGATCTGACCTAACTCACTCTATCTTGCATCTAACTTCCAAGCTGTCATTATTCATTCCTGGGCATATGCCAAACTAAATTTAGGAGAAATTGAGTTTATAGTTTAAAACAGAGACCATAGCAGCCCTTTCCTATAACAAATCCCCTTCCTACCTGGGCACTGGGCTGCCTTTGCAGGACTAACAAATTAGCCACAGGATTCAAAATTATGATTTAGGGGTTATGCAGCTGGAGGCTACAAGATTCTGACCCTTTCCAAATTTCTTCTGGGGATAACATCACTATTGTAAAACCTAAGATGAGTGGTTGAGATATTTTGCAGGCCTTGTTCTTGGTGAATCAGCTGGTAAGACCCAGATCTATAAACTGGCTTGTCTGGTCTTATGGCTTTCACCCCAACACTGACTCAGCACCGGAGGACAGCTTCAACTCCTTTTAATTTTATCTCGGCCCAACCGACCAGTACTTGCTGCTTTGCAACCCCCTACCCATCAAATTATCCTTAAAAACTCTGATCCTCGGATTTTCTGGGAGACTGACTTGAGTCATAATAAAATTCCAGTATTCCCATACAGCTGGCTATGCATGAATTAAACTCTTTCTCTATTGCAATTCTTCTGTCTTGGTAAATTAGCTCTGTCTAAGCTTTGGACAACAACCTGTCGTACAGTAAGTTACACTACGGGATGTGGAACACAAGGTGGTGGGCTCTGGTCCCTGATCAGCTACTCACTCAAGTGTGTGAGGATCTCAGCTTCCACAGTAACCTGGAGTTTTAGTGGAGCACTCAGTCATTCACGAAAGTTGTGTTTGTTGAGCATGTACTGAGTACTCACAGAGGCTGTCCTCCAGGACCCCACAGCTTAGTAGCAAAGAGAGACGTGAACAAGACCCACAGTTGCCATGATTATCAATGTGGGAACAGTCATAGCCTTCTCGCTTTCTCAGAATAACAAGACAAGTCTTGCAAAGCCAGCTCTAGAGGTGACACTGTTCCTGTTCTTGTGGCTTCCATTTCGGCTGCCCTCAACTCAGAATCTGGGCCCCTCAGCCTTTGCAGGGATGCAGGGAGTTGCAGCCAGAAATAAAGATCACTCTAAGCCCCACACTTTCCTGGGACTTATATCAATGCCCTGATGAGGCCATTATCAGTCATGGGAAAGGCCCCCTCGCAGATGTTGATGACATTTGTGTTCAACATTTTAGTGCTGTTGCAACAATTACTTAGAAGAGGGGGGAAAGAAAACAAGAGAAAAAGAAAAGAAGAGAGAGCTGAAAATGAAGATGTCTATTTAAAAGAAAAAATCTCAATTTTTATTCAACCAGAAAAAATTGAGATTTTTGTAACAACAGAAAGTAAGCTGAAAATGTAAGGTCCAGGCACTTTATTTCCCAGTACTTTACAGCCCAAATATATTCATTTTCTGAAATATGCCTATGCCTGTTACTTCCACTCATAAGCCAACTCTAAGAACTTAGGGATTATAACAGAGAACAAGATAATTTCTATTATGAAAAAGCAAAGAAAAATCCAACATCATGACTTGCTAGCTTGTTTGTGATAGTAAAGATTATTCAGCCATCCCAAATTCCACATAATGTAATAAAAATGGCTGTGAGTTGACACTCGATGGAAACGTATATGTTTAATTAGATTCATTAAATTCAGATTTGGATTCCAATAACACGGGTCCAGGGGAAACATGCTTATTTTCCAAATCTTATTCTTTAAACCAGCCTCATTTAAATGCAAACTCTTTTAAAAAATATCTCGGTCATTTTAATATTGAAATTAATATGAAAAACAAGTAATTTTATATGAAAATTTCCAGAAAGCCCTTCATACCTGATCTGCTTGTAGCTATGAATGTAAAATAGCATTTTACAATTTCATCAGCTGAATGAGCAGAACAGATTTAAATGCATGCATAATTATTTTACATAGTACACCTGGTAGCTCTGATTTTTCACACTGGAGTTACTTAATTTTCTTTCTTTTTTTTTCAATTTAGGATGGGTTTATTAGGATGTAATCACATCATAAATCGAGGAGCATCTGAATATCACTTTGGGTTTCTAATGTAGATTGCATTTCTCCATATAATTCTAAGTCTAGCCATATAAGCGTTTTTTAAAGTTAAGTGCAAAGTATGTTGGAAACATTATACCAATGAAAGAGGAGACTTCAATCTGATGATGTCATATATTCTCAAAGACACCATGACTTTTCAATGAATTACCAATGTGTAGTTCGGAGATTGCAAACGGGCAATTTTCAGATAAAATCCACCCTGTATTTTTCTCTTAAAATGCTCTGTGTTTAAATTTAATTAATTGCCAACAGTTTGTGATAGTGGAGTATCAGGTAAACATTAATATTTTAACCTCCTCTGCTTTTATTAGAAGATTTGCTCACTCTTGTTCCTATTGGGCAACAATCAGCCTCAGCTGAGAGTACACCTTTCTACCCTGCAGGGGCTTCTGAGTTCAGAATGGTCCCTGTGGTTTCCCACACCTCACACTTCATCGTTTGCTTTTCACTCCGGTATTGGAGTTTATCACCCTAAGAAGATTTTAAAACTTACTGTGCTAGGCTATAATCTGGGCTCATTCAGGACCAAAGCCAATGCACACTGTGCCTATATGCTGATTCCTACAGTAATTCATAGCATAGAATGTTTTAAGAAGGTGGAAGTGTTACGAATTTTCTTTTCCACTGATATCAATAAAACCAGAAGCAGAAACTGCTGCCCAGTTGTTTCTTTTTCTTTTTTCTTTCTTTCTTTCTTTCTTTTTTTTTTTTTTTTTTTGAGACGTAGTCTCACTCTGTCCCCCAGGCTGGAGTACAGTGATGCGATCTCCGCTCACTGCAACCTCTGTCTCCTGGGCTCAGTTGATTCTCCTGCCTCAACCTCCTGAGTACTTGGGATTAGAGGCATGCGCCACAACACTCTGCTATTTTTGTATTTTAAGTAGAGAGGGGGTTTCACCATGTTGGCCAGGCTGGTCTTGAACTACTGACCTCAGGTGATCCACCCATATTGGCCTCTCAAAGTGCTGGGATTACAGGTATCAGCCACCGCTGGATCGACTGAGGTCAGAAGTTCAAGACCAGCCCGGCCAACATGGGAAAATCTCATCTCTATAATAATCCCAGCTATTTGGGAGACTGAGGCACAAGGAACCTGGGAGGTGGAGGTTGCAGTGAGGCGAGATCACGCCACTGCACTCCAGCCTGGGTGACAGAGAAAGACTCTGTCTCCAAAAAAAAAAAAAAGGAATTGAACTCGAGTGCCTGGAAGCCAGTGTTGTCTAAAGGGAAAGGACATTGAGACATTGGGAGTCTTGTGAAACATTATTAAAGTCTCACTCTGATTGATATTTGGCCAGAGTGTTATTTTAAAACACAAACTGATGTGCCTACCTGGCATTCTATCCAACACACTTACTGTGTATGATGCATATTTGTCGTACTGTGGGGGCACTCAACATAGTTTGAATACTGTTCCTATGTCTCAGTAATTTCCTACTTCATGGACATCTACATACATTGATTCTGTACCTTTAGTATACTCAGCATAGTGTTAAATCCCTAATGAACTCAATGCCATTCAAGAACTAGTCCCTAGCAGGAAAATCTTGACCACGTAACGACCTCTAGATATTGTTTTACACCATCAAATTAGCCTCAAATACTGCTCCCATCATAAGCAGCTGCTTCTGGAAAAAAAAAAAAAGAAAAAAGACTATACCTAGTATAATGGTTAAGAATGCAAACTCTGGAGTTAGACTGCCTTGGCTTACATTTCAACTTTAATGGCTTACTGACTCAATCTCTGTGTCTCGGTTTGTTCTTCTGTAAAATGGGATGACATTAAAACTTACTTCACAGGCTTGGTGGGAGGGTTAGGTCTAATAATACTTGGACATCACTGTATCTGTGCCTGGAGCAATAACAAAGAAGCAATAACAGGTCCCACAGTATTGTGAGTGAAGGGCTAGCAGCCTGTGTCTGGTCTGTTTGCAGAATGTAATGCAACCAGGGCGAGCAGAGAATGAGGGAATATTGGAAAACGTGCACGCGTGTGCGTGTAAAACCAAAACGAACTGCAGAAAGATGTCAGGAATGGGTCAGTGTGGGCGGGGAGGAGCTGCAGGGAAACCTTTAGCAACAGTCTTTCCTGGCTTTAATTTCTCTTTGTGTTTTTAATTATGATAGACACAGGCTTCCTTCTGGATCAGAGGAAAAACATGGGACTGGATACCAGTGCAGATTTAATATGTCCTTGGATCTGAGAGCGTTTGCTGGTCTTTTAAAGCCTCCTTTGGAAGAAGTTCTAGTTCCAGAAACAAAGAAATTAAAGAGAATATGCCATTTTCGTTGAGACAGGGAAGAACAGAGTTTACCAAGGTCTTTGTGTCCTTTCACGA
This sequence comes from Chlorocebus sabaeus, assembly GCF_047675955.1. Classification (NCBI taxonomy): domain Eukaryota; kingdom Metazoa; phylum Chordata; class Mammalia; order Primates; family Cercopithecidae; genus Chlorocebus; species Chlorocebus sabaeus. The sequence goes on along the minus strand of NC_132914.1, from coordinate 123,863,796 downwards.
GTAGACATGACTTACTGTGTGTGACACTTGATCTCTGCAGATGAACTGAAATGGCCAGATAAGGACACATCGCTCTTTCTTAAGGATGCCAACCTCATGTTAAATAGAGAAAGAAGTGAGATCAATGGAAGCAAAAATATATATATAAGCCTTTTTATTTTCTATTTAGTGTTCTGACCAAAATGAATCTAAAATGACAGCTTCTTCCTTGGCAATATCTGAGCATTTGGGTCATTTCCTTCTAACTCATGTCTCCTCTTTATTCCAGAGCCAGGTCTGCATTTCTGTTTGAAGCTCTTCAACAGTGGAAGTTGGGAGGGAGGGATTACTAGCTAGAAGAAATAACATGAACAAAGGTATGGCTACAGACCACCAAGAAGTAAGGAGAGAAACCATCATGGAAGTTAAAGCCTTCATCTCTAACATGTTCCAAGGTTGCATCTCTTTTTTGATAGAAATAAAACAACAGTGATGAAAGCATCAAAGGAACCCTTCAAAAGGGTTTGATGCATTGGCATTGGAAACATGTCACTTCAGGTTGCAACCCAGGTGACCCTGATTTCCTGCCAAATTGAGTACAAGGCCTTCTTTTAGCACAATAACTGCTTCCAAGATGGTTTTGCAGAACTATACAGCTCATTTGATCTTTGTGCTCACCTTGTCTTAATTATTATCTCTTTTAGCCATGGTACAGAGCACAAAAATACCTCCATAGAACAAGGATATGTTGTTGTCCTGCAGATGCAATAGGAAAGTTTACACGTTGTTGTCTGCTTTCACTGATGTGTGAAATACACAGTTCACACATGGAAGGAACACCCAGTCATGTCAAAAAGAATGGCAGCCTCTCTCAGAAAACAGATTTAATTTAAATACTGTATATCACAGGTTTCCATTGATAGCAAACCCTTATGTCAGTATCAGCTTTATTAGCTGTCTATAGGTTATTTATTTATTTTTTAGTGGAACTGAAGTGCCACAAACCTAATAATTTATACTGTTCTTCTTTTCACTATGTCTCTTTGGACAGCAAACTCATATTTAGCACTAATTCATCAGCTCCATCTTCTGATGGCCATTTCCCTACACACTATATAGTTACTTTACCAAAGGAGTGCCTACTGAAACCATCATTACACTTTTTGTTAATGGTATATTTGTAAAACAAGTTGTCAAAATCATGTAATCGGTATCCATGATAATTTCTAAAATGAGATAAAATAAAATGTATTGAAAATACAAACTAGGAATTTGTGTTTATTCTGTTGAGGTTCTGGGAGCATTCCTTATTGTAATGGTTAATTCTATGTGTCAACTTGACTGGGTTAAGGGATGCCCAGATAGCTGGTAAAGTTTTAGCCCATAAGCATGAAAGACAGTCTCAATCACCATAAACATGAATGTTGAGATCCCAAAAGAGCAAAATTCTTTAAGTCTAAAATTCCAAAAACCATGATCTGGAAGGATCAAAATTCTGAAAATATAAGTATGGGAAAATAATTTAAGAATTATTGAAAAGGCATTTATTTACATTTTAAAATGGGATTTATTTAAGAAACATATTAAACCATTACAGAACATTGCATAGACCACTTTACACAATAAAACAGGTAATAATAACACATATATTTTTGCAAGCATAAACACTCAGATATACTAAGGACAGTTACAGTGCTAAGCAGTAATGAGAAGGTGAACCCTATTCATAAAGAAATGTGTACACGTGATTTTCCGGGTTTTAGAATTGAGGAATTTAGGCTTTAAGGATTTTGATCTTAAGGAATTTTGACTTTTTGGGATTTCAACATTTGGGATGATGGTGTTGGAGACTGTATCTTAATTCTCTCTTAATTTTGGGATTATGATTGGCACCGATGTGGAGGAAAAGTTAAATATTAAATTTGAACTTAATTGAACATGGACACAAACAATGGTCACCAAGTCCAGGAACGGGTTGTGTGAGCCCCTTGAGGCACTCATCCAGCGCTGTTTTGGAAAAATCTCTATTTCAATCTATTCCTATATGTTAGTTATTGAAAAAGAACAGACAATCACAAAAACGTGTGGACCTTTTTGTGTTCCTTGAGCCCAGTCACTAAAGGCCCTTGTGACTGGGCCTCTTGCCAAACAACTTGTCACAAAAAGAACTCGGGTCCTAGACTGAGGCGAAGCTTCATGAGAGCTCTCCTCGTCTGTGCACGGACGAGTGCCCGACTCTGGAGCCAAGGCTGTTGCTTCCCAGTCTGGTGGTGAATCCTCCATAGTCTGGCAAGTGTAAATATATATATATATATTTCCCTTCTCCCCTTCCCATTGAAATTTGCTTATTATATCATTTGCTTATTACATCTGCATTGCCATTTATGTGGGATAAAGCTTGTTTACCCTTAAAGGCATTGTGTCTGTGGTTTTTCTTTCCCCTTCCCTATTTCCCGTGCAGAAAAACCTAATAGATCTATCTTCGCCACTGTGAGTGGGCATAATCTAATCTGCTGAGGGCTTGAATAGAACAAAGAGGCTGAGAAAGGGTGACTTTTCTCTTTTTCTTCTTGAACTGGGACATCTGTTTTATCTTGCCCTAAGACACTGGAAGTACCGGTTACTGGGACTTCCTACGACAGGATTTATACCAGTGGCCCAGTTCACAGTCCGTTGGACTTAGACGGAGAGTAACGCCCTGCCCTGCTTCTCAGGCCTTCAGACTCAGACTAAATCATACCACTGATTTCCTGGTTTTTCAGCTTGCAGATGACGCATTCTAGGATTTCTCAACTTCTATAATTGCGTAAGTGAATTCCCGTAATAAATATCCTCTTAAATCTATACATCTATGTCTATATGACTTATCTATCTGTCTATCCATCCAGCTATCATATTGGTTCTGTTTCCCTTAAGAATCATTAATATTTTATTTAATATAAGACTCAGTATCTTATGATGGACACTTTCTTATGTCTTATATATCTTGTTTTATGACAGACCTTTATGATGGACACTTTCCCTAACACCATCCTTCTGCTTCTCCTTCTTTATCTTTCTTTACCACACAGACTGAGAGTACAAATACTTTGCAGATCCTCCTGCAACTAAGCATCATGTGACCCAGTTAAAGCCATTTATGAACATTTTTAGGGAAAGCGCTCTATTCAAATTAAAAGCAAAGGTTTATGAGAATAAGCCTGTTGGTAGTATCCTCTTTTACCTCCTTGGAATATAAATGTAAATGTGGTGGCAGAGCAGCTATTTCATGCCAGTACCACAGGAGTCACCTGCTGAAGCTGGTGAAGACAGAGAGAAGGAACCTGCGCTTTCGAATGCAACATGAGCCACCGCACCACCAACGGCCAATATCTAGACTTCTTTTTTCGTAAAACCACAACTCTTTTATATATTTAGAGTATTTAATAAGGACTTATGTTAGCTGGAGTTGAAAACAAAATCTCATGTTATCTCCCGCTCATTGAAAGACTTGGACTTAATTCTCTCAATAAAGCGTTTTCTTGGCCGGGTGCGGTGGCTCAAGCCTGTAATCCCAGCACTTTGTGAGACCCAGGGGGGCGGATGACCCGAAGGTGGGAATTTGAGACCAGCCTGACCAACATTGGAGAAACCCCGTCACTACCAAAAAAACAAACAAACAAAAAAATACAAAATTAGTGGGGCGTGGTGGTGGCACATGCCTGTAGTCCCAGCTACTCAGGAGGCTGAGGCAGGAGAATCACTTGAACCCGGGAGGCAGAGGTGGCGGTGAGCCGAGTTCGCGCCACTGCACTTCAGCCTGGGCAACAAGAGGAAAACTCCATCTCAAAAAAAAAAAAAAAAAAAAAAAAAAAAAAAGAGGATTTTCTAAAATCAACACTTTCCTACTTATGCCTCTCCATGGCACCTAGAAAACTCCACTTACCACCAATAAACACAGATGCAGCAGTGTATGGTGGAAAGATAATGAGCTTGAGTCTGGTTGCCATCGGTTCAATCTTGGTTCAGCTGCTCCTAGTTAAAGCCAGATGCAGCGCTTCTCACGATGCAGCTAGGGCTCCCTGCCAGATTGTGTGAGTTGCTGTATTTCTCTGTTGTTCTGTGTCTGTGAAGTCATATGCCATGGAGAGATCAAGGATTTAAATTAGAAAACTCCTGTCCACGGAGCATTCAGTCTTGCTCTTCTAATCTTCAGGCAGAAAGTTTTTCCTCCTGCGAGTTAGCTCAGAAGCTAGGAGCTTCCGAGTGGGAACACGTTCCTGGGGAAACTAGTTGGATAGTGCCCACAGCTGTGGCTCTTTGTTTTTTTTTCCTATTCAGAGCATTGTACTGGAAATTAGGGATTATTATGCCAGAGCTAATAACACTCTACAGCCGCATGTGAACTGCTAGCCTGTTGGATCTACCTTGCAAATAGTCTACGATTAAGAAATTAAGAAAATACCCATGTGAGTTCAGCTCATCTAAGCTTATGCCAGATGATAGTTTTGAAAACCGGCATTAAATTGTCACGGGTCAATTGTTTCCACAATTTTGTCAAATAATGGTTTTCTATTAGCCTGAGTCAGTAAAAATCACCTCCTTATAAAAAATGTATGTGATTAATAAAAGATGAGCATTTTAAATTTAGTTCCCCTTGCTCTTCCAAATCCTAATTACAATTATTTCTTGTAATCATGCAAAAATTTTATTTTCAACAAAGTAATCAAAAAATAAACAAACCAATCTTGTTTACCAATGATACCGACAATACTATTTTTTCCCAGTTGTGGTTTGCAAACATTTAATTTAGATAAATTTTGTCCCAAGTTTTACCAATAATTAAATTTGTAAAACAGAATGTTATGCCACCTCCTTATCACCTGTTTTAAACAGTCTCTGTGTATTACCTATCACTTTTTCCAGAAAATATCACGGTTCCTCATTGATGAGTTAGGAGGTTTGGATGATGGCAAACAGATACCACCCCAGGAACAAAAGCACACATCTTTTGTGTCATCTTTTAAAGTTTCTTATTTGTACTAAAAACATAAAGAAAGCCATTAGTATGTATAGAACAAATAGTTTGAGTCTAATAAACTGTCTTCTAAATTATTATTTGATAATTTTTTAAACATTGCAATTGTTTGGTTAGATGCAATGGTACTGTTTTGTCTTTTGATTGTGATGTTATTCACTTTATACAATTCACCCATTTCAAGTGTACAACTCAGTATTTTCACAGAGCTATACAACCATCACCACAAGCAATTTTCAAACATTTTCATTAACCCCAAAAGAAATTTTATACACGTTAACAGTCACTCCTCCATCCCAAAGCTCTAGGAAATTTACCTCCTGCATTAGTGCACTTTCACACTGCTGATAAAGACATACCTGAGACTGGGCGGTTTACAAAGGAAAGAAGTTTATTGGACTTACAGTTCCACATGAATGGGGAGGGTTCACAATCATGGCAAAAGGCAAGGAGCAACAAGTCTTGTATTACATGGATGGCAGCAGGCAAAAAGAGAGAGCTTGTGTAGGGAAACTCACCCTTACAGAACCATCAGATCTTGTGAGACCCACCCACTACTATGAGAATAGCATAGGAAGGACCTGCCCCCATGATTCAATCACATCCCACCAGGTCCTTCCCTCAATATGTGGGAATTCAAGATGACATTTGGGTGGGGACACAGTCAAACCATATCACCTCCCAACCCCATAAAGCTCTAGGAAATGACCAATGTACTTTCTGTCTCTACACATTTACCTATTCTGAACATTTCATGTAAAAGGAATGTATGTAAGTTAACTTTTGTTAAGTTAACTAGCTTCTTTTAATTGGCATAATATTTTTAAGGTTCATCCATGTTGAATCAAAACTTTATTCCTTTTAATGGTTGAATATTATTCTATTATATGGATAAACTACTTTCAAATTATCCACTTATCATTGACATTCGGGTGGTTTCCATTTGGGGCTATTGTTAGTAATGGTGTCATGAACACTAATGCACAGGTTGTTGTGTGGGTGTCCTCATTTCTCTTGGGTGGAATTGCTTGGAGTGGAATTGTTAAGACATATTGTAACTGTATCCTAAATATTTTGAGAAATTGCCAAGCTGTTTCCAAGGTGGCTGCATCACCACTTTACATTTCCACCAGTGATAAATGAGTGCTGAAATGTTTCCACTTCCTCACTAAGCGCCTGGCATTATTTGTGGACTTCACTTCTTTTCCGTTGATCTACATGTCTAATCTTATGTAAGTACTATACTGTCTTGATTACTGTAGCTTTGTAGTCAGCTTTGGAGTCAAGAAGTGTGAGTCCTCTGACTTTGTTTTTTTTTTTTTTTTTTTTCCCAGGGTTATTTTTGTCTATTCTGATTCCTTGCATTTCCATATAGAATCACACACTGTGTAAAAGACATGTGGGTCATCAAACTGTGTATACAAAGGTGGTTCCATAACATTACAATGAAGCTGAAAAATTCCTATCACCTAGTCACATTGTAGCCCTCATAAGTCATAGTACAATGTGCTACTCATATGGTGTTTGGGGTGACGCTAGTGTAAACAAACCTACTGTGCTGCCAGTCATATAAAAGTATACAGCACAGCATAGTGCAGGAATGTCCTATGCCTTCATGTTCACCCACCACTCACTCACTGACTCACCCAGAGCAACTTCCTGTCCTGCAAGCTTCATTCATGCTCTCATTCATGCTAAGTGGCCTAGACATTCATTCATGCTAAGTGGCCTAGACCTAGACATTTAAAAAATCTTTTATGCCATATTTTTACTGAACATTTTCTATATTTAGATACACAAATAATTACCACCATGTTCCAATTGTTACAGTATTCAATACTATTACTATTCAATAGTAACATGCTGTACAGGTTTGTAGCCTGCAAGCTATAGGATATGCTATATAGCCTGGGTGTGTAGTGGGCTCTGCCATCCAGGTTTGTGTAAGTACACACTATGATGTTCACACAATAACAAAATTGCCTACGGGAGCACTTGTCAGAACATATCTACTTCTTTAAGTGATGTATGGCTGTACATATAGACATTAGCTTGTTAATTTCTGCAGAGAAATCACCTGGGTTTTGATGGTGATTGTCTTCAGTCTGCAGATCGATCTAGGAAGTATTGCCATCTTACAATATCAAGTATTTTGATCCATGAGCATGGGATATCTTTGTATTGATTTGTCTTCTATAGTTTCCTTTTTTCTATTTTTATATGTATTAGAATTTGAAAAAGTAAATTTTGAATTTGAAAAGGTAAAAATTGCTATTATAAATTATAGAAAAAAGATTAATCACATATGTGTCATACAGTGACTTCTTGATGCTCATCTGTAAACCCAAAAAATGTATATATCTGATTTTAGAAAATAGTATTTAGATCACTTTCAGGGTTTTGTAATAAAAGAAAATTAGTTTTTAATATTCCAAAATAAACACTTTGTCAGAAAAGGTAGATTTGACTTGGGGTACTGAGTCGTTCTACATCTGCAAAGGTAACTTCATTGTTCATACAAGTGGCTGCTCTTGTGCCCATGTTGGGGGTGTAGGGATGGATGCTGCCCAGGGTACCAGCGGGCTGACTTTGTTACTGGCCGACACAGGTGCCCTGTGCTATTGCCTCAGCTCTCCAGCTCTGAGGACTTCCTTCTTCTTTCCAAAGGAGTTAGTGGAACTAGCCACAGTTGGTTACTAAAAAGCAGAACTAGATCTATAAATAGCGATCCTTCTGCATGAAAATGTCAGTATTCAGGTAAGAACAAAACAAAATGACAAATCATACATTTTAAACAAAGGATATCTTCATGTTATTAATAAAAATGTTGGGAGGGACTGGATGAGGAGGATGAGAAAATAAGAAGTGGTAGAATTAATATTTATCATGCTTACAATAAGCCACGCACCATGCTGAGGCTCTCATAGACATTTTAATTAATTATCTTATCAATCTTATTGGGGTTTAATTATTTACTCCATTTAATCATCTCGATAACATATCTTTTAAGTAGATTTATTGGAATGTAATTCATATACAATAAGAATCCATACTCTTAGTGTGCAATTCAATGGCTACCAGTGTATTCAGAGTTGTGCATCCATCACTGCTGAGCAAGTGGCACCTGCTGCCTAAATTACCAGGAGCAGAAGTCCAAGCCTTCCTGCCCGCTGCGTCTTGGTATCAGAGTCACCATGGAAAATACAAGTCAGTCAAGCACTGAGTAGACTGTCTTATTCACATAGAAAAGACAGAACAAGATCACCTTCATTGGTGGTCGTTGGCCTTCTACCACCAGAGATTCCCTCCCAGCAGCTGGGGCAGGGCAATCAGCCTGCAGGCACCCCTCTGGTGTTGCTCCAGAACCCCAACACCTCCTTTCAAGGGCAGACATAGTAGTGGGGCTGGTTAGGTGCCAGGTGATCTCATGCAGAATCAAGAAATCCACATTGAATCTGAAACTGGGAAAGATTTTCCTGCACAAAGTATTAAGTCCAGCTTTTGTTACTGGATTTAAGAAATCATTGCCCAATCCAAAGTCAGGCAGATTTATATCTGATGTTCTTCTAAATGTTTTATAGTTTGGGATCTTACATGCGGGTCTTTGATCTATTTTGAATTAATTTTTATACATGTATGAAGGAGCAGTCCTACTTTTTTTTTTCAATGGGACTAGTATCCCAGGGCCATTTACAGAAAACATTACGTTTTTTTCCACTGAATGGTGTTGAGACCCTTGTTGAAAGTCAATTGATCATAAACTTGAGGATTTATTTCTGGATATTTAACTTCTGTTCCTTTGATCCAAACAGTGATTCCTATACCAATATCACACTCCCACTTTTTTAAAAATAATTTCTTTGTAGTAAGTATTGAAATTGAGGATTGTGAATCTTCTAACATTGTTCTTTCTTATCAAGATGTTTTAAATTTCCACATGAATTTTACAGTCAGCTTATCAGTTAGCAAAGAGAAGTCAGCTAGAATTTTGACAGTAATTGTGTTTTGCCTTTAGATTAATTTGAGAGGTATTATCAGGTTAATGTTGTTATTAAGCCTTTCAGTTGCATAGAATCTTTTTCCCATTTTAGATTTTTATATTTCTTTCACCAATGTTTTTAATTTTCAGAGTATAAGTTTGTACTTTTTAAAATTTATTCATGATTCATTCTTTTTACTGCTACTATAAATAGAAATTTTTTTCTTAATTTTATTCTCAGATTTGCTCATTGCCACAATCTAGAAATACAACTGATTTTTTTGTTTTGTTTTGTTGGTTTGTTCGTGACAGAGTCTTGCTCTGTCATCCAGGCTGGAGTGCAGTGGCACAATGTCGGCTCACTGCGATGTCCACCTCCCAGGTTCAAGTGATTCTCCTTCCTCGGCCTCCTGAGTAGCTGGGACTACAGTTACGTGGCACCATGCTGGGCTAATTTTTTGCATTTTTAGTAGAGACGGGGTTTCACCATGTTGGCCAGGCTGGTCTCAAACTCCTGGCCTCAAGAGATCTGCCTGCTTCAGCTTCCCAAAGTGCTGGGATTACAGGCATGAGCCACCGCACCCGACCACTTTAAGGAGAGTTTTAAAATTTATAACTCAATCTACTTAATGAATGTGCACATGTTTGGAAAACTGTTCTCCTCCCTGACCGGTCCTTTCTTCTCAAATTCTATCTCTTGGTGAGTTGCCATTCTCTCTGTGCCCACTCATTGCCTTTTTACAGTGTAAAGTATAAAGAATATTGTTCTTCAGGGTTCTTTTAGCCGTGACAGAGTCGATTCTCATAACACACCAATGGGCCCCTGAGTAAACTGGCTGTGTAGCTTGTCGTGTCCCGAACTTACCATTATGTGAAAAGAGCAATTTTCTTGTTCTTTAAGGCAGTTGGGTTTCAAGATTCTATAACTTCTAACTATTTTGTATTTGAAATAACCCTAAATATATAAAAGCGGGTATTATTATATTTTCTCGTTTGTAGAAAATAAAGGTAAGTGACTTGCAAAATACCACAAAGTCTGAAAGTAGCAGAACTAGGAACTGAATTTAGTTCTACAAATGAAATCAGAAAGGATGTGCTTATGTAAAATGATTGACTATAGTGGAGTCAAACGTGGATTATATGCTGATAGAATTATCAGGAAAAAAAAACCCAACAAACAGCAACATAATGCTCAGATTCCTCCATGATGACAGCTGCCTGGAGTTCAGCCCTGCGTGCATCCAGAAGAAGCATGATCCCTTTAGTCCAACATATTCACTGTTTGTGCACAGTAATCCCATTGTCCTTCCTTATCTTGCATTGATCCTACTGGCATTTGAGTTTACCCCAATTGTGAGCTATTTCATGGCAGCATCTTATGTTTTTATCCCTCACAGTGGGGTTTCCAAACTTAGCTACCCTACAGCGGCTGATTATTCTAGGTGTGGAGGTGGCCAGCAAGCCAGACAAGACCAGGCCAAAGCCAAGGCTTGACCAATTCTACCAATAGAAAACATAAAAAGCTGCTTTTTCTTTTCTTTTCTTCTTTTTTTTTTTTTTAATTATACTTTAAGTTCTAGGGCACATGTGCACAACGTGCAGGTTTGATACATAGGTATACATGTGCCATGTTGGTTTCCTGCACCCATTAACTCATCATTTACATTAGGTATTTCTCCTAAAGCTATCCCTCTCCCAGCTCCCCACTCCCTGACAGGCCCCTATGTGTGATGTTCCCCGCCCTTTGTCCAAGTGTCCTTATTGTTCAATTCCCACCTATGAGTGAGAACATGCGGTGTTTGGTTTTCTGTCCTTGTGATAGTTTGCTGAGAATGGTGGTTTCCAACTTCATCCATGTCCCTGCAAAAGACATGCACTCATCCTTTTTTATGGCTGCATAGTATTCCATGGTGTATACGTGCCATATTTTCTTCATCCAGTCTATCACTGATGGACATTTGGATTGGTTCCAAGTCTTTGCTATTGTGAATAGTGCCACAACATGCACATGTATGTTTATAATAAGCTGCTTTTAAATGCAGACAGTTGATTGCACCCTCAGTTCCTTGTTCCACACACCAAAAAGGCAACACTAATAGGAGCCAATGCAGCTAAGTGGTTTTGTAGTCTGCTGCTCCATTCCAAAGGAGGAAAGGCAAAATGCCTCATGCCACATCAGAATACAGGAACTCATGCTTTATGGTAGCCTTCCAGGATAGAGAGGGAGGAGAGCAAGGGAGAGTCTCAGAGCAGCTCCACAGGCCTCCCCTCCTCTCATGTTCAAAAGCATCCCAAGGGGTTCTTCCCAGACTTAGATCAGGTGTGGTTCACGCTTTGCCTGGGTGGCCATTGTAGATACACACGATGGCAGAGTTCCTCTACAGGGGGCCTGTTTGCAAACATGGTCTACATTTTGTGAATGTGAAAGTGTAATAGAGAAAGTCAGAATTTTTTTTTCGTTTTTTCATTCTAATAGAAAATTCAAAGGATATATAATTTTATATATTATATAAAATTAATAGTTGCCTATCACTTCTATGAACTAACATTTTTCCATACGATTATCTTATGGTAAACATATTAATATTTAGGTAGTAATATACAGCTTTTCTGATGATATATAATCATTTTTAGCTTTGCTTTTCTGAAAACACATTATACTAATGATGCAAAGCTTTTGTTTCTTAACAGTTGAATTTGAATGATGCAAGATTTTTCAAGGGTCAAAAGTAACCATTTTTCCCCTTAATATATTAATTTATGAAAACAGAGAACAAAGAACATTGATGCGCAATTTAGAGCCATTAGTGTAAACTGTCAGTTATTGAGCCCTACCCAATCTTATCCCCTTCTGCACTGTAATTTGGAGCCTTTGATTTAAGTTCTCTGTAGGTCGTGTGCCTCGCCACTAATCCCCACTGCCTAGAGGTGCTCAGAATTTAAACTACAATATTTGCATAGAAGAGCAACCCAAGTTTCCCTTTGGTAACAAATAGAAATTTGATTTGTCTCCTGGGAATCACCACAGGAAGTGGAGCAGTGAGGGCCACTCACAAGAACTTGTTTTTTACAAGTTTTCACCTCATTTGAAAACAGTTCCTTTTTAATTCTCACAAGGTCGCATTTCCCTTTCATGTAAAATCCTTCTAAATTTCAGACTATTTTACTTAAATCAGGGTTTTTCAAGCCGAGCAATAGTGACACTGAGCTGGATCATTCTTTTGTGTGTGTGCTGTCCTGTGAAGTTCTGAGGTCCGTCAGCATCCCTGGTCTTCACCCACTCGCTGCCCGGAGCAAGTCCTTCCCCAGTCCCTGAACGCTTCTAACCAAAAATGTCTTCACATTTCCAAATTTTCCCAAGAAGAAACTTACCCCCATTTGAGAACCACTGGGTCAGATGATTAGTGACACACCGTACTCCTGATTTGTTTTTGTTAAGTAACAGAAGATACAGATTTGGGTTGCAGAGAGTGACAATTTCAAAGATACCGCAAAGCTTAGGGACAGAAAATGAGCAATCCTCATTTTCTAAACAAATTAAAGCAACAAGCCCCTTTGGCTTAGCAATTGGATTATCAAAGAAAAGCTGTCAAGGTTTTTATGGAAATAAGTAGTATTATTATTGAATTGTAAAAAAAGAAAAGGAAAATAAAAGCTATTGTCATTACTTCCTCAAATTGGGTAGTCCAAAGGTGAAGTGAAAAGGTGGAAATATAATTACGGTAAATGGATTCATATACTTTAAATTTGGAAACAGAGGTTTGAGGCCGTGTTTTTCAAACACAAAAGGATAAGAATTAGAAGTGAATATATTTCCGATAACATAGAACTGGAAAGACTTCAAAGAGGCTGGACTTTTCTTTTTCTCTTACCACTGTATAATTTTGTGATGGGTAGACCAGAGATAGTTAGAGAAACTTAATTGCCATCATTTTTCTAAGGCTCATTCTACCGTTGAGCTTCCGTCATTTTCATCACCCACTGTCATCCTTACATTGTCTTTTTACTGCAAGTGGCTTCTGTAACACCTGCCATTACATCAACATCCCCAGGAATGGGGAAGCTAGAAAGGATTAAATGCAACTGAGTCACCATCTTGTTTTTTATTATTATTATTGTTATACTTTAAGTTCTAGGGTACATGTGCACAACGTGCAGGTTGTTACATATGTGTACATGTGCCATGTTGGTGTGCTGCACCCATGAACTCATCATTTACATTAGGTATATCTCCTAATGCTATCCCTCCCCCCTCCTCCCTCCCCCCTCCCAACAATAGGTCCCGGTGTGTGATGTTCCCCTTCCTGTCTCCAAGTGATCTCATTGTCCAATTCCCACCTATGAGTGAGAACATGCAGTGTTTGGTTTTCTGTTCTTGCGATAGTTTGCTGAGAATGATGGTTTCCAGCTGCATCCATGTCCCTACAAAGGACACGAACTCATCCTTTTTTATGGTTGCATAGTATTCCATGGTGTATATGTGCCACATTTTCTTAATCCAGTCTAAACAACCCCATCAAAAAGTGGGCAAAGGATATGAACAGACACTTCTCAAAAGAAGACCTTCATACAGCCAACAGACACATGAGAAAATGCTCATCATCACTCGCCATCAGAGAAATGCAAATCAAAACCACAATGAGATACCATCTCACACCAGTTAGAATGGCAATCATTAAAAAATCAGGAAACAACAGGTGCTGGAGAGTATGTGGAGAAATAGGAACACTTTTACACTGTTGGTGAGTCACCATCTTTTTAAAGAGCTTCCCTGAAAGTTCCATTCAACAACTTCCACTTATATCTTGTTATCCAAAACTATGACCCTTGGCCATCTCTATCTCTAAGAAAGATTGTGAAAAGTAATCTTTATTTTTACCCAGGCTCATGTTTACCTCAACACGTCAGAGTGCTGTTACCGTGACATACAAATGCAATGGATATAGTTCAAGCAATACATAAAAAGACTGAATGTTAAGGATGGAGGAGGAATGTCAGAATTAATTTTAATGTTTCACAAGCATGTTATTTATGCACTAGTTACAGGTTTTGACATTTGCTCAATATGTATCTTTATATGCACTTATTTGTTTAACTTCCTTTTATTTGTTTACAAAATAAACTTTATGATACATGATAATGGAAAAATCCTTTTCCCTGATATACGCAATGTATGTGGATATCAAACTGTGTCACTAAGCTGGTGATGCTACCATTTCATTGCATGGAATCTCTTCTTCTGCATCAAAGATAAAAGTTGTTCAAAGAAAAATTCAAGGGAGGTTTGGAAAACAGAAATGGAACAGTAGCCAATATGCTCAGAAGGTTGTCATCCAATGAAGAACAGATCCAGTGATGCCGGCAGCTTCCAGAACATTCTTTCTCTCCTTGCTCTGCCTCCAGCTTTTGTTGCAACCTCTGGCCTTGATGAACAACAATGACCCCAGGCCCACCCCCAGTCCAGAGGCACAGCTCTCTACAAACGTCTTTATACTGTGCCAGCTTCCCACACGATTGGTAAGGCAGGGCTTTTCAACCTCGGCGCTGTGGACATGTTGGGCCAGATAGTCCTTTGTTGTGGTGATCTGTCCTGGACACTGCAGGATGTTTAGCAGCATCCTTGTCTTGTGTGTACTAAATGCCATCAGCACATCCCCAATTTTGACCACCAAAAATGTCCCCTGGAGGGCAGGGAGAACAAAGCCATCCCCTGCTGTAAACCACTGGAATGATGTCATGCCTATAATACATTCTCTATTCTACAATACTCCTTTCAGCTCTACTCCCTTGGCTAAATTCTGGTTAATATAGAAGATAACTAGAAAAGTACAATCAGATGATTCAGTAATGTAGAATTTTTGCTGAAGACTTTTTTTTCCTGCTTTTAATTTCAGTGGTGTACGTGCAGGTTTGTTACATAGGTAAACTTGTGTCATGGGGGTTTGTTGTTGTACAGATTATTTCATCACCCAGGTATTCTGCCTGGTACCCATTGGTTATTTTTCCTGATCCTCTCCTTCCTCCCACCCTCCACCCTCCAATAAGGCCCCATCGTGCATTGTTCTCCTCTATGTGTCCACATGTTCTCATCATTTAGCTCCCAGTTATAAGTGTTCCTGCATAGTGTGCTAAGGATGGTGGCCTCCAGCTCCAGTCATGTCTCTGCAAAAGACATAATCTTGTTCTTTTTTATGGCTACATAATATTCCATGGTGTATATTTACCACATTTTCTTTATCCAATCTTTCACTGACGGGCATTTAGGTTGACTCCATCTCTTTGCTATTGTGAATAGTGCTGCAGTGAATACACCTGTGCATGTGTCTTTATAATAGAATGATTTATATTCCTTTGAGTATTTACCCAGTAATAGGATTTCTGGGTTGAATGGTGCTCTTACACGTTAAAAACTTCCAAGACTGAGGCTGGGTCTCTATTTTCTAAACAGAAAAATTATAAAATGTAAAAACCTTTTTAGACTATCTTCTTGATGTAACAAGGACTAAAGGAAAATTGAAATGGAAATAATTTCTCACCAAGTGATGTAATGTTTTCCCCTGTTGTGCCTAGTGCTGGCTAAAATCAGCTCGTGTTGACATAGAGCCATACCTCTCTGCTTGGGAAACACTCATGTACGCTAACTAAAGGATAGGAAGCCCAGTTAGAGGATGTGAATTATCCAAGATTTGGGCAGAGAAAGAACACATGTCATTAATTTTTACATTTTATAAATTTCTGATATCTCTATATTCGTGATCATCCCAATATATGTCATCCTCTTTCAAGAATGCCCAGGCATTCAGGCATCCACAATTCTTAGACCCTAGAATACAAGCTATGTGGCTCTATGCAGCTAGAGTACCTGTGTTTGGAAATCAGATACGTTCCCAGTACTCTGCAAGGTAACAGATTGATGTTGGTTTATCAAATAGTTATGGTACCTAGCCTTGTGCAGTATAACACCTAACAGCCGATTTGCTTAAAGGGTCAAACACAGCAACAACAAATCTAAGAAAACCCTTATTCTTCATCAGATAGAAAGTATGTATGAAGTTTACTTCAAATTCAAAAAAATATGCACGTTGGCTTTTTTTTCCTGTGTGTATTTATAATTGCATTTATTTACTAAGAAGACCCTATCCTCAATCTGACTCTGTCTTTTTGCTAACATACAGCATCATTTCTATTCCTGGGCATATAATTGGACTTGAAGAAAAACACAGTTCTTTGAGTTCAAAAATCACTACATTGCTTTATTTCTGTCCATAGAGAAGTCAATGCATTTTCCAGTCCAACTTGATTTTCTTTTCATTATGTTGCTAAATAGATTTCCATGATTTTATTTGGAGTTACAAGGAAACACAGGAAGCATTAAATGGAAACATGCCGAGATCACGTACCCAGATACCCTGACAGTCTTGGACTTCGTGGACCTCATTTGCATGTGCAACTCAGATTAGTTTAATGAGAAATAATGTTCACACAGCAGCAAGTGAACATGGCCTCAAGTCAAACTCAGGAAGCTGTACACTAACTTATATTTACTTTTCCCCTATTATTGCTCTTCTTCGATTTGTAATTCAAGGCTCTCGTTCAGATTCCTTACAGAGGCTGATACTTCAGTGGTGAGAGGAAAGACATCCATCTGTCTTAGATGAATAACGCCCTTAATATGTCTGGAGGCTTTGCTCTTTGTGCCTCATGATCGATTAAGCAAGTTCTTTCTTCCATGCCTCTAGGTTCAGACGTGAAGTCTATGTCAAATGTAGCAAGAGCTGGTCTCTACGGCCTTGAGTTAGGAGGACTGCTAAAAACACTCAGAACCAACAGCCAGTGGCCGGCCGGGCTGCGCTTGCAGCATACAGACCACTCCTGTGAAGCAATTCCATGCAACTCAAATCCCAACCCGAAAGCCAAATCTGAAAGTTTTAACTGACCTCTGCAGGCAGCATTTTATCTAATGGCCTATTGCTTCTCTGCTTTGCCCATTTAGTGCTGACTTGGGTAATGTTAACAACGAAAATAGTTGCTTATGTGAATTCAAAACCTGGAAGCATTCACATTCAATGCCATATACCTGGTATCTCTTGGAAAACTATGATACCTGGCAGTTCTCAGACCATGCATCTGCCTAGAGACAAACAGGGAGGAAAAAAAGACAGCTTCTGCATCTATAGGGTGTGAAATCTATAGTTCCCACAGTCCTTCCCACCATCTTGGTCTGGCCATTATTTTTACCAATATGGACCCAGCAAGCATATGAGTTTATGACTCTTACTTCTATCTATATCTCATAAGAGCATAGTTTTACACTTATGCGTTTTATTTGAGCCCAGTGATATATTCAACGGCATCTTATACCAACCCCTCTTTCAAAAAATGACTTAAGGATGTCCATACCTGTTTGAGCAACTGTTCTTCATGGCTAAGGGCAGGCACTGTGAAGTCAGATTGTTTGGTTTTTGTCCTACCACTGATGCTTACAAGCTGTATGACTGGGACAAGCCTCTATGTCTCTGAGCCTCAGTTTTCCTCTTCTGTACAATAGAGGTACTAACGTTTCTCTCCTCATAGAGTGACTGTTAGGAATAAATTAGAGAGCGCAGGCAAAGCACTCAGCACGCTGCTTTGTATAAAGGAACTCTCAGTGTTTGCTGTTACTGGTGCTGCTGTTATCACTGCTGATGCTGTTAATTATTTTCTCAGCAGAGACAAATTATTTTCTCAGCAGGTGTTATGTCAGGCACTGCCCACCACTTCCTTCATTCTAACCTAGTCTCCCTCCTACAGCCAAAGTGATGCTTCAACCACAAATCAGATGGAAATCTTGGTGTCTTCTTCCAAAGTATGGCATCCTCAGGCATCTACTTCTCTGTCCAGCCTCCTCCTTCTGTGTGATATCTCATCTTCCAGCTCCAACTGAGGTAGGGGACTGGCAGGACTTCTTTCTGGTCACAACCCTGCTGACCAAAACAGGATCTGGTACAGATGGGATGACGTGAAGAAACTGGCTGAAACCAGCAGATGGTGCTGAAAACAATCCCTAGCTGCCATCACTCCATCGCTGTGATTTAGCATAAGACACTCCCACGGGTGCTGTGACAGTTTACAAATGCCATGGCAACAATCAGGAAGTCACCACCCCTTTCCATGACAGTGACCTGGAAGTTACCACCCTTTTCTAGAAAGTTTGAAATAACCCACCTTCAATTTACATTAACCACCCCATAATTTGCATATAATTGAAAGTAGGTATAAGTGAGTATGAATACAGTTGCCAATAGCCCATAGGCTGCTGACTCTGGGCGCGCTATGAGTGAGCCCTGCTCCACAAGGAACAGTACCATTCAATAAACAATTGCTGTCTAACACCATTAGCTCACCGTTGAATTATTTCCTGGGCAAAGCCAAGAACCCTCTCAGGCTAAGCCCCAGTTTTGGGGCCCATGTGTCCTGCATCTCTGCCACAAGGATTTTCTTCAGTCCCTTGTCTTTCCCATGGTCTTTCTTGCTGCAGGCCCTTTAGATGTGCTTTCCCCTCTTTCTGGAACTCCTGCCTCTCCCATCTGCATCTTCTTATCTTCTACTTGCTGATTCACCATAGTGGGATCAATGGTCAGTTTCTTATGGAAGAATTCTCCAACCTCCTTAACAGGGACACATTCTTTCATCATGAACTTTTAAGATTTTTTTTTTTTAATTTTAAGTTTGTATGGGTACACAGTAGACATATGTATTTATAGGGTATGTGAGATATTTTGGTACAGGCATGCAATGTATAATAATCACATCAGGGTAAATGGGGTCTCCATCCACTCAAGCATTTATCATTTCTTTGTGTTAGGAACATTCCAATTATACTTTTACTTGCTTTAAAATGAGCTTTTAAGACTTACTCTTTCATGATTTACATTTGTTAGTGTCGTTATTGAGTATCCTCCAATGCATTGCATGTCCCAGGAGGAAGTGCTTCGTTGTCTAGCCCAGAATTTGGAATCCCAACAGTAAGCAATAAATATTTGAATGAATAATTAATAATGAATTAATAAGACTACAGCAGACTCACATTTAAATACTCTACTTAAACTCACGGTAAATACAATTCCATAATAAATCCTATGTGAAGCAAATCACCTACCTTGAATTTCAAGGGTAACACTGATTTCAGAACACCAGATTTAGTGATAATGAGGTCCCTTCAAAATGCCAATATTTGGGGAAACATAAAAAGTGATCCTTGTGATAGCTGGGGTTCTTTGGCTGAAAATAACTTCCTATTTCTTGAGCTGCTGAGGAGAGCTTAAATCCCAGGAATTATATTTGTTGTGTCCAGAAGATGAACAAACATATTCAACATAAAAGTCTCTGAGAAAATAAAGAGAATTCTGTTTTCTCCTTCGCCCTACAAAATGTGTTTCAGTATTTGAAAGTCTAAAGGAAACACTGAAACCCCAGAGATGTGAAGAGACTCTGCAATTCACATTAGGAATCCTCGTTAATTGATCTTACTCAGATGAAAATGATTCCTCTCTTACTTACAAGATTTTTACAGCACACATTTCACCAGGCAAATGATAAACTCTGTTAACGTTCTATGATATATTCATTCTTCTCTTCTTTATTAAGGTGAGTAACTCATATTCTATTAAAAAGCAGGAATCTAGCTGGGTGTGGTAGCTCTTGCCTGTAATCCCTGCACTTTGAGAGGCTGAGACAAGGCAGATAACTTGAAGCCAGGAGTTCAAGATCAGTTTGGGCACCATGGTGAAACCCTGTCTCTACAAAAAATACAAAAATTAGCTGGGCGTGATGGTGTGCACCTGTAGTCCCAGCTACTCAAGAGGCTCAGGTGGAAGGATTGTTTGAACCTGGGAGGTCCAAGCTGCAGTGAGCTGAGATCCTGACAATGCACTCCAGCCTGGGTGACAGAGTGAGACCTTGTCCCTGCCCCAAACCCCCCCAAAACCAGGAATCTTTCAATTTTGACTAATAATTGCTAAGTATACATCTCCAGTGGAGATGGGGCTTCCTGGAAAGATTCATGACACTGATACCTGGGAGACCTAATTGGTGTTACCCTTCCATATTACCTTTGTTTTGTTTGGAATTAGGTTGTAATGGCTGGAGAGGCAGCACACATCTTAAAAACCACGAGGAAAAAATGTCTATGCAAGACATCTAGACATCCTGCATAGACATCTTATCTTCTACTTGTTGATTCACCGTAGTGAGACCAATAGTCAGTTTCTCATGGAAGAGTTCTCCAACCTTCTTAACAGGGACACATTCTTTCATCATTGCAGAATTTTGTGTAAGAGAACTATTACCTCTCTTTATGGAATTCTTACGGATTTTTTCTCATTACTTGCAATAAACACAACCACAATCAATAGAAAATCAGACAACTTCTCACAGTTTGGCATAGATGATAGTTAGTGATGCACATTCCCATTTGTTCTTCCAGATACGGACAAAAACTATGATGTGTTCACCTGTATATCCTTATGGTGTTTTGCTTACAGTATGCTATTTTATTTTGAAACCTAACCCCTGAGGTGATGGTATTGAGAGGTAGGTCGGTCTTTGGGAAGTGATTGGGTCACAAGGACTCTGTCCTCATGAACTGAATTAGTGACCTTATTAAAGAGGCTGAGGGAACTTGAGGGGTGTTGGTCTCACCCCTTCTGCTATGTGAGGACACAGAACCATTGTGCCGTCTTTGAAGCAGACGAGGGGCCTTTACCAGACACCGAGTCTGTTGGTGCCTTGATCTTGAACTTCCCAGTTTCCAGAACCGTGAGCAATAAATCCATGCTGTTTATAAATCACACAGTCTAAGGTATTTTGTTATAACAGCCCAAACTGACTAAGGTACCCAATTATGCCATTTTTGTCATTTTTACATCTGGTTCTATCGATTTATTAGCATCTTGGATAAGAGCTATTTTTTTCCTGCTTCTTTTCATGACTGGTAATTTTGAATTGGATGATAGAAATTTTAAATCTTATACTATGGGATGATGGATATTTTTATATCCCCATAAATATTCTCTAGTGTGTTCTGAAACATAGTTTTGTTACTTAGAATAAGTTTGGTTTCTCAAGCCTTGCTTTTAAAGTTTGTTACTGTGAGTTTAAATTATATTTTAGGCTGATGAAAATTCATCCTCCTACAGGGTAACCATCCCTAATCTGAAAATCTGAAATCCTAAATGCTCCAAATCTGAACATTTTTGAGCGCCACATGACACCACAAGTCATATTATTTATTTTCACTGTATTAATGGTATGTCGTGTTTTTTAATTGTTAAGTACTTGTATGTGAATAAGTATAAGAAAATATTTGGGCCAGGCATGGTGGCATATGCTTGTAATCCCAGCACTTTGGGAGGCCGAGGGAGGAGGATCACTTGAGCTCGGGAGTTCAAGACCAGCTCGGGCAACGTAGTGACATCTTATTCTACTAAAAATGAAAAAAAGGAATAATCAGGCAGGGTGGTGCATGCATGTAGTCCTGGATACTCAAGAGGCTGAGGCAGGAGGGTGGCTTGAGCCTGGAACATTGAAGCTTTAGTGAGAAGTGATTGTACCACTCCTTTTCAGCCTGGGTAAGAGGAAGACCCTGTCTCCCAGGGAGGGGTGCGAGGAGAGAGAGAGAGAATAATTGCATATCGGTAGCATACAAATTCAGAATCAGGAATGATAGCTTTGGCAAACATTTGCAGATTGCCCACATAAGTTGCTGAGATAGTGACACCTTGGCTTTCTGACAGTTCAATGTACACAAACTATTTTCATGCACAGAACTATTAAACTATTGTATAAAATTACCTTCAGGTTATGTGTATAAGATGTATATGAGACATAAATAAATTTTGTGTTTAGACTTTGATCTCATCCCCAGGATGGCTCATTTTATATATAAATGCAAACATAAAATTTGAAAAAATATCCAAAATCCAAAACACTGTGGTCCCAAGTGTTTCAGATAAGGTATACTCAACCTGTACCAAGGGAATAGCTTTCTGAGGACTCTATCTGATTTCCCAACTATTGAAAGGCACTTAAATGTTTGACTAGTTGGAGCAAAATCTAATCCGAAGCCTGTATGACTGCAGGCCTTGTGAGTATAATTCTGCATACTTCTCTCTAGGCACCCCTCCCTGGACTCAGACGGTTTGCAGATTGGAACTCAAAGACTCCAAGGAGCTCCTCTTCAGGTGTCCACAAAATTCTTGCATGTAGCTCCCTCCACTCTGTTGCTTTTTCTCACAGCTAATGGCTATCTTGGCTTACCTAAACTGTGTCCCCTCAACTCAGTGAAACCATAGCCGTTCTGTTTTATGCTGCAGCCTACATAATCTCCAAATAGCTGGAGTAATTACAGGGTTTGCTTGTTCCTCTCTCTGAGATCAGTGTCTTGCACTACCTGTTATCCCACACCGGGAAATCAGTTTTTCATTTGTTTTTGTTTTTCTTGTTGTTTTGAGTCAGAAGGTTAAATTCAGTCACAATTACTCCTTTATGACCAAAAGAAATGTACCTTGGCAATTATTTTAGAGAAGTACTTACAGTGATCAGTATTCTGGTATCCACAAGAATACTAAAAATTATTCCAAGAATTTAACTTGGCAAATATTTAGAAACAAACATTGGGTGCCAGTCACTATACCTGACTCTGATCTTTAAAGTCCTATCTCTACCCTCATGGCAGTCACAGTCTTCCTAGAGAGAAAACAAACATCTCAAATGCAAAGCGATAGGTGTCATACCAGAGACATATGAAGAACATAGTAAGAACAGATCTATTTGCACAAATACAGAATTTACACAGCAGCTACCAAAAAACACACACACACACACACACACACACACACAAACTTGACTTACTGGATTTATGCCAGAAGGAGGCTTGCTTATTATCGTCCTGGCTAGCCCAACATTTATGGAGATTCTAAATATTTGGACAGGAATAATATATGGGCACCTCAAATACTATAACACTTTTTTATTTTTTGTTAAATTGAGATAGATTCTCACTCTGTTGCTTGGGCTGGAGTGCAGTCGTGCGATCTCAGCTCACTGCAGCCTCTGCCTGCTGGGTTCAAGTGATTCTTCTGCCTCAGCCTCCCAAGTAGCTGGGATTACAAACACCCACCACGTCACCTGGCTAATTTTTGTATTTTTAGTAGAGACAGGGTTTCACCATGTTGGCCAGGCTGGTCTTGAACGCCTGACCTCAAGTAATCCGCCTGCCTAGGCCTCCAAAGTGCTGGGATTACAGGCATGAGCTACCACACACAGCCTATTATAATTATTATTTATTATAAATGTTCACTGATGTTTGAGAACTTTCTAATACTGATTTTTTCACTGAAGAAAGATGAGTGAAAATTTCAAAATTTTTATTTTCTTTACCCCAGACTATTGCAGCCTGAAACAAGCAGTATTTCAGGAAAACCCAGTTCCCACTTGGAGAAAGACAATGGAGATCTTTCCACAAAATTTAGTCAACAAACATTTACTGAGTACTCACTGTGTTCTTGGCACAATCATCACCGGAAAATAAAACACAAATAAAATGATCATTTTGTCCTTTTGATCATTTGTCCACATAGACAGTCGGGAAATTTATGCCAACTTATAACACTATTCTCAGAGCAACATCTATTTACTGCACCCCTTCAGTAAGTCATATATGTGGAGAAACCTTGAAAATGTGACATATTTTAGTATGCATACATTGAAAAGGCTAACTTGTATTAGCTGAGATATGTGGGTTTACTACCAATAAAGATCAAGTTTTTGAATATTAATTGAAATGTAAAATTATAAAGACTTACTATTCTGAAAATTGAGTACTACAAATTGGTCCCACAGAATTCAAAGGGCATTTGAGATCAACATTTGACTCACGTAAAAATATAAAAGTTGGAAATATTACAGCACCAATTATTAAAAGACATACTATCATTCTAGACTCTTTACCCTGATGTTTCTAATCTTCAAAGTAACTTATAGCCTCATCAAATATAACTGGACTGATCTAACTCTACAAAACCTGTATTCTTCTGTTTGTGCTGCTGTAACAAAGTATCTTAGACTAGGTAACTTATGAAGAACAGAAATGTATTTCTTGTGGCTGGAGGCTGGGAAGTTCAAGATCCAGTTGCTGGTATTGGTGTCTGGTGAGTGTTGCTCTCT